>NC_143033.1:76551128-76893628 GCF_057628025.1 Oncorhynchus mykiss
TGAACCTTGTGAGAATTTTATGCAAATTCTGGTGCACATTTACAGTGAACACTGAGGCTGTACCCTTACAGTTTTAGACAGTAGCCAATAGGCTATTGTAGCTATTTGAGCATAATGTAAGCCTACCAACAAAACCAATGGAGCAAATCACATAACATGTTTTACATGGAAATAGCTTTTAATTTCTATAATGTAGCCTATATTTGGTGTTCAATGCAGGCCTACATTGTATGAGACTTTTAAGAACGTTTTTACAATATGAAGGGCTTGACATTGATTCATGATTTTTTTTACTAGGGTCTGTAACACTATGGGCCAAATAGGTGACTGTAAATGGCATTGTATTGTATGATGCAAGAAACCACTTTGCAAAATAACAGTAATTATTATTACCATGTAGCGAATTAGACAATGTAGGCTACCTCTCTGCCTATTGGCTTATTTGCACATTCAAGCCTGCGTCAAATACAACACTGCCCCTTTAATTAAGACGTAAGCTTTTCAAAGACTACTTGAAATGTAGCCTACATGTTTTGTGCTCTTGTAGGAAGCAGTAGCTCCCCATGGCTGACCTAATAACTCGCTAACTAGCAAAGAATGTCAACAACTGTGCACATGCGCGGCTCGGCGCTCTGATCTGAAAAGGGCATTCAATCGCGGGTGAATGAAAGACCGCTCGTGGCCTACCCCCGCCAATAGAATTTTACTCCTTTGCGCTCTGGCTCTACCTACAACAAAATCAAAGACTAAATCTTCCAAAGTTAGATTTGTTTTGTTTTGCTGATATAATGTTGATTCGATCACAGAAAACACGTTGATCTATATAGTCTAAACAAATGGGGCGAACTCAGTGAAGTTCACTCTCTTGAGTCTCTGTGCGGCCTGGCACACGCGCAGTTTAAATGGAACATTGATTGGCACCAATTAATTCCATCTAACTGGATGGAGGCAAGTTTACACAATCAAATTGACTCCCGGTTTTCGGTATGAAAACGTCTGACAGAGACATATCCATTCAAGAGCTCTGAAATGTCCAGCTGTGTGAGCCAAAGCCATTTGAAACATTAGTGACTGAAATCATGCCATTCAGCCTCATACTCGGCTTGGGAGGTAGATCATGGTGTGATGAAAATGATTGTGACTCTATGTATGCTCTCTCGTTCAGGGTTTCCCTGTGTTGGTACCACGACAAGCGGATTGCTGGTCAGATTAGAAAGGAGATCCACACAACCCTATTCAATTAGGAACCCAATTCATTTGGGAAATTAATAGATACATCATTGTGGACAAGCTGTGTTCTATGTTAAATGGACCTATTTTATAGCACTGCTGGGTATGGTACATTGGTTTGTAAAATGAATTGGTCAAATGTAGCCCACTTTGAATCCATGTAAGCCTTAGCTAATACATTTCTCACATACACTTTCATATCCCTGGATGGGTCCCCGCCTCTTGGCGCTTCTTGGAGTCCTCCCTCCGTCGATGTATAGATTCTTACTGTTCTGGTATCGCAGCCTAGTTATAACAGTTGCTCAGTTCCTGCTATTGTGGTGTTCAGTATTTTTCCATCTCAGTTAAACCTCGTGATGACCACCCCTCCCTATACCTGATTAACCACAACTTTGTAAGATACAGCAAGTCACACCATGTGCTCAATATTGTTACATACAAACACAAGGACAAAGCATCTGCTGGGCTGTTATATACAGTGTTGCAACATGCAGGTCATACAATGTTACTCAGTTCTTGTCACACACACAAACAGGCATATAGATGTAGCAAGCAGTTGTTTAATCTCATGATGATGCTCAAGTGCACAAATGCAGATACTTCACACAACCAACATCAAATAATATTTAATCATATATATATATATATACAGTGCCTTGCGAAAGTATTCGGCCCCCTTGAACTTTGCGACCTTTTGCCACATTTCAGGCTTCAAACATAAAGATATAAAACTGTATTTTTTTGTGAAGAATCAACAACAAGTGGGACACAATCATGAAGTGGAACGACATTTATTGGATATTTCAAACTTTTTTAACAAATCAAAAACTGAAAAATTGGGCGTGCAAAATTATTCAGCCCCCTTAAGTTAATACTTTGTAGCGCCACCTTTTGCTGCGATTACAGCTGTAAGTCGCTTGGGGTATGTCTCTATCAGTTTTGCACATCGAGAGACTGACATTTTTTTCCCATTCCTCCTTGCAAAACAGCTTGAGCTCAGTGAGGTTGGATGGAGAGCATTTGTGAACAGCAGTTTTCAGTTCTTTCCACAGATTCTCGATTAGATTCAGGTCTGGACTTTGACTTGGCCATTCTAACACCTGGATATGTTTATTTTTGAACCATTCCATTGTAGATTTTGCTTTATGTTTTGGATCATTGTCTTGTTGGAAGGCAAATCTCCGTCCCAGTCTCAGGTCTTTTGCAGACTCCATCAGGTTTTCTTCCAGAATGGTCCTGTATTTGGCTCCATCCATCTTCCCATCAATTTTAACCATCTTCCCTGTCCCTGCTGAAGAAAAGCAGGCCCAAACCATGATGCTGCCACCACCATGTTTGACAGTGGGGATGGTGTGTTCAGCTGTGTTGCTTTTACGCCAAACATAACGTTTTGCATTGTTGCCAAAAAGTTCAATTTTGGTTTCATCTGACCAGAGCACCTTCTTCCACATGTTTGGTGTGTCTCCCAGGTGGCTTGTGGCAAACTTTAAACGACACTTTTTATGGATATCTTTAAGAAATGGCTTTCTTCTTGCCACTCTTCCATAAAGGCCAGATTTGTGCAATATACGACTGATTGTTGTCCTATGGACAGAGTCTCCCACCTCAGCTGTAGATCTCTGCAGTTCATCCAGAGTGATCATGGGCCTCTTGGCTGCATCTCTGATCAGTCCTCTCCTTGTATGAGCTGAAAGTTTAGAGGGACGGCCAGGTCTTGGTAGATTTGCAGTGGTCTGAAACTCCTTCCATTTCAATATTATCGCTTGCACAGTGCTCCTTGGGATGTTTAAAGCTTTGGAAATCTGTTTGTATCCAAATCCGGCCTTAAACTTCTTCACAACAGTATCTCGGACCTGCCTGGTGTGTTCCTTGTTCTTCATGATGCTCTCTGCGCTTTTAACGGACCTCTGAGACTATCACAGTGCAGGTGCATTTATACGGAGACTTGATTACACACAGGTGGATTGTATTTACCATCATTAGTCATTTAGGTCAACATTGGATTATTCAGAGATCCTCACTGAACTTCTGGAGAGAGTTTGCTGCAATGAAAGTAAAGGGGCTGAATAATTTTGCACGCCCAATTTTTCAGTTTTTGATTTGTTAAAAAAGTTTGAAATATCCAATAAATGTCGTTCCACTTCATGATTGTGTCCCACTTGTTGTTGATTCTTCACAAAAAAATACAGTTTTATATCTTTATGTTTGAAGCCTGAAATGTGGCAAAAGGTCGCAAAGTTCAAGGGGGCCGAATACTTTCGCAAGGCACTGTATATATATATATATATATATATGGTAATGGCTATAATGTAAAACACAGAATCCCACATTAGTATGCTGTACAGGACAATGGGAGATAATTATTAGGAAAATGTAATATTCTGAAGAATGAATTTGCAAAACTTCATATAGGCAGACATTTTCCCATTTTAGACTCATTTACATACTTTCACACATTATTAAGTAGGCATGCTTGAGGTGCACCCTCATTGATACAACCAGCCATCATTTGGTTGATTGGCATCCACCCTCTGCTTACAACATATGACTTCAGTGTTCTAAACACAAGCCCCTGGTGTTACAGATTGAACTGCAACATGGAGTGTTACATTTCCCTTTCAGTCTCTGTTTTCAGATCCTTTTTTATTACAGTATTTTGCTTCTTGATGAGATTAATTTGTCAATGTAATATTGAGTCCCCAGAAGGTTTTTCATAAGGCCATATGAGTGCACATAGTAGCCTACAGTATGAATTTGCATACTGCCTATATTGAAAAAGGAGGGGGCATTCACATTTCCAAACTCCTAACGGCCCCTTAAAGCTCAGAGTTTCTAAGAGACTGATGGAGCAGACAGAGCCCCACGGACACTGTTGCTGTTGGCACGTCTAATGAAACCCTGGATTGTGTGTGTTACCATAAGTAATGAGCAACGATTCTTCTGTGGGACCCATGACAGCCACTTCCCCCTTTGTCAGTCATTAAATCACCATGTGATAAGCAGACAGTGCTTGGGGATCCATTAAGAGCATGTTGTCTACAGCTTTCACTCAGCCTGATAACCCTAGTCAACCCTTCCCCATAACCAGATTCCAGAGCTGTACCACTGTCCCTTGTGAACACTAAGCATCCACATAAAACCGAACAGCTGTATGTGTTTAACAGAACCTTGGAATTAAGTGTTTTATAGGCTGATAACAGCCTGACAGAGCAATAACACTACAGACTATATAGCTTCCCACCTTCTGTATTTGGTGCAGTGGGCCTTTGGGGCATAAATGCTGTCAGACCCTCCTGTTGGACTCATTTATTGCATGATGTCCTACGAGCATGGGGGACACCGCACAGCAGTTGTGCCCAGCCCTGGGGACAGTCACAGCTAGGAGAGAGCCCGAGGGATGCTGTCTCTCTCTTCCACATCAGCAAAAGGATGCCCACCACATAGAAATCACCCCTCCCCCGACGAAACAAAGAGGACCTGTTTTTTCCTTGACACTGTTATTTCGCGGGTGGATTTAATTGAATTGTTTTCTTCTGTCCTTGCGCTGTCATAAAAGTGTGAAGGAAACGGTGTCGTTTCACCAGTAGAATGAAGCCTTTGTGGAAGACACAGAAGCGTCGGAGTCATGTCATGGCATTCAACAAGGAAGAGGCCTATATATGATCATTTTTTTATTTGTTCTTTCTTTTGCACTCTTTTGAGTTTAGTTCTTGTCTGTTGCTGCTGCTTGTTGAGCAGCCACCATTGTGTCTAGGAAACCATACACAAAATGAATAATTTGACCAAATATTTAGGATGAGGTCATCATTTCATGGAGTCTGTGAAGGAAGAAACCTTATGGAAAAAGTGTTAAGCTTGATTTTCTCCAAGCCAAATGAATGTATTGCTTGTATCTAAATCAAAGTAGATCATTTTAAGATGTTGAGACAATGGGAAGTTGAGCAAATTGAAACCTTTTCTTCCCAGGCATAATGCAAGGCGGGGTAAGTTTTGCCAAGAGACCACTTTTCTTGGACAAGCTATGTTTTTAAACTGTAATGTTTACATGAATTCTGATCATTTCCTGGGATACACAACATCCGGAAACATATGTAGATATCTTTGTTGTAAAGAATACTATAGTTGACTGAGTGATGCTAAATGTTAAAAATGGCTAAACTTACTAAAATCTCCCCTATGTCAATTTAGCTAAAATTAACTTCAAAGAACGAGTAATAGGAAATGCAAAACAGTTACAGCCTACACAGGGCTCTGAGACACGAGGAGACAGCAAAACCAATGTAAAACCATGGGGGGAAACTTCTCCTGCTCTGAGTCCTCTCCGTTCTGTCAGTGTTGACTTTGAATGCCCCCATAGCCCATTTACCCATTTCTCTTTCTTTTGTTATGCAACACCACCACCAGGTCAACAGTGCCATCCACTGTTAGGAGGTATTTTAGATTAGAATACCATCTAAGTGACTCTCGCTCCAATATCGTGTTAAGGAGAACTGGTCTAAACCCTGGCATTCAGTACCACCTCAGTCCTGATGACAGTTAAAGACCCCCCTCCTTTCCCTCTGGCCGCCCCTGCAGCGGTGTCACCCAGCTATAAATACCCCGTCTCAGCCCCCCTTCCAGCCCTGGTGAGGATAGCTCCAGGAAATGAGAGATGTGCGTTGGCTTTGTCTTGACATCTGGAAGGCACCGGAACTCAGCCGTTCAGATCGTTGTAACCACAGCAAATCAACGCAGCTGATGACCCAATTAGGCCCCTTGAATCGGCCAATTAGCTGTGTGGGAGAGGATGCATCCCTGACATCTCTTCCTGCTCTCAGACCCCAGGAGATGGGCAGTACATGGATTTAATTTGCATCATTGGAAAGTAGAAACCCCTAATTAAATCATTCTTACTTCTGTGTTATGTTTCAAAGCATATCCTACATAATGCAATTGACCAGGACAAAAAGTAAAGTAAATGTTAATATCAATAATAAGCAGTTTTTGGCACCACCTAGAATAGATCATCTTATTTGCATCTCCCTTTCTGATCTGGAAGTACCTTGGAATTATGTCAACACCTATACATCCTAAAGAAATCTGTCAAAGAAGGCACAGACTCTGATCAGACTATTTCAGCGCTTGCTTACGCAGCAGGAAGATAAAAAGTTATGCCTGCCCAGAGGCTCCAAGCCTCATCATGGTCCTTTCAGTGGTGGAACTTTTGTTACGCTCTCTACATCTGACTTGACGGACACTGGTTCACTGTTTCCTGTGGTGCTACTTTCTGGTGTAACACACTTGAGATGAGACTAATACATAGAGAGAGTAGCTCTCTTCCCCCTGTTCCACCCTCAGGCTGGTCTTGGTAGGGCTGTGATGTACTGTACTGTGCTCTATCCCCAGTGGAGTATCTGCTTTGCAGGATGGGGCTTCCATACCTAACAGGGCCAGTAGTTTCATTCAATTTTACAGTAGAGGACTATTTCAGTGCAGTGGGCAGCTGTTAGCAGATAATAATTAATTATGCAGATGTTGCTATGGCCACAAGTGATATAAGGTTTACGTCAGTAATGATTAGCCTATACCCTACATTTGTAAGTCAAGCAATACTGATTTAAGATTACAGTTGACTGAGGATTTGCAAAAATATTGATGCTTTACCATTTGCTATCGGTTACTGGGATTACTGGGGTGTGATCTAGGCCTTTATTACTCATGAGCGGAGAAAAATACTGGTCAGCAGAGAGGACAAAATACTCCCCAGCTCCCCCAGGAGGATTATTTTACTTATATTTTTTATTAATTTTTTGCTGTAGAAAACTGGCTCAAATTAAGATCCTCCTATATAGTGTTTCTTTTAGTATCTAAAATGTGTCCTCCTGTCATCGAATATATGGAACACGTTTCCCCCCCAAAATTGAAAGGCTATTCTGATGATAGTTACGGTACTAGGCTATAGTTTGAATGTTCAATGTGTGACTGTATTTTTTTGTGCACTTTATAGATGCTTGTCTCAGTTTGTACATCTCTTCACACATTTTTGTTCTAGGAGTGAGTCTCTGAAAATATGTCATTTTTTTCACTTCAAAGAGCGAAATTAATTACCAGTAAAGATAAAAAGGTTTTTACTTTAGACTTTGAAATTACACAGGGTTCAGGGAACAACTTCCCTTCAAATATATTTTGAATGTAGGGTGTGCAGGGCAATTTAGAAAAAGTGTTTCATGAAATTGAATTTGGTCACAGGCTGTTTTCAGATACCTATGGTTGAAGTTCCCCTCTCATATTTACCGCTCTTGCTAAGTAATTCCAGGTTTCAGCTCTCTCTGAGTCTGTTATCACTACGAGTGACCTGAACGTCTTGGATTTCCAATCAACCCACACAGGCAAGGGGACTATTCTTATTCAAATCAGTCCTGAGAGAGGGCCTGATTCATAAAACATTGTCTGCACACTATTTTTAGATTGAAATAGAACAGAATAAAATAGGACAGGAATCAATTCCAGTTCAGTCATACATTTATTCAGACAAGTTATCTCCAAGAGTTCTGGAAGGACATTTGCATTATGGGTAGGGTAGGCCTATTTGAAGCATCCCAAGGTGTGTAGAGCAATTTCAGAAATCGCTCATCCTTCTTTATCTACCAAGTGAAGCGTGTCTGATGAGTGTACCCAGACGTACGGCCATTATTAAGCCAGCTGTTTATTAAATTAATGGGTAAATGAGTGTGCGTGCTTAAATGGTTGACATTAAATGGTTGGCCACTCCTAGAAGCCATTTGGAATATTCTCTATGGGGAAGATTGCTTACCATTCAGGATACATTTAAAAAGTTAGGGAGACCGTGGGTGAATGTGAATTTCCCTCTATCTGGTGTGACACACGTCGCACAGTAATTTCATACCAGTCCTTGCATTCACTTGTCTCCTGTCCTTCAGCTTAAGCCAGTGTCATATCTTACGTCAGAATCGATCTTGTTCTTACATGCCGATAATAGGTTCTGACAGTTGGAGATATATTCCTGGAGTGAGTATCCCTCATGCCGATAATAGGTTCTGACAGTTGGAGATATATTCCTGGAGTGAGTATCCCTCATGCCGATAATAGGTTCTGACAGTTGGAGATATATTCCTGGAGTGAGTATCCCTCATGCCGATAATAGGTTCTGACAGTTGGAGATATATTCCTGGAGTGAGTATCCCTCATGCCGATAATAGGTTCTGACAGTTGGAGATATATTCCTGGAGTGAGTATCCCTCTGGCTTGCAACCCTGGCTGACTTGAGTTGTAAAATGACGAGGTTGTCTGTGTGACAGGGTTATCTGATTCATGTCACAAACACTTAGTTTACATGTGGCGTTCCTCTATGATTGGCACCCAGCCAAGCAAGGCAGCCAACCAAGTAAACGTGTCATGTTCCTATGGCCAGTAAGGGTCGGACTGCTCTAAACCATTTCCAGTTCATTCAGGACATGAGGAAATGCAACAAATAAACACATTTTTATTTTTAACGCTAACAATTATTCACCCACGGTGAAAGATTGGCTGACTTACACAGAGAAATGGAAACTCGTTTAGCTCACCTGTAAGACCATTTTATCCCCTTTTAGCCCCGCGTACTGAAGTTCATCTGATATGCATATGCACCGAGCTGCCGAATCACTTAACACGCTTGTCCTGTCAGTGAGAGGGGGACCTCTGAGGAGTCACAGAGAGACACACTCACTAATGTGTTAGAGAACTAGGGACACTAGGGAGTCATGTCTGAATAGGTCAAATCACAGACAAGGAATACTTCAGAAATTGGCCTAATGCAAATGAGGATGTTAGAGGAAAGCCAGGGTCATTCCTTGTCCCAGACCCTCATTATGATGACCTGCTAGAGAGAAAAAATATACAATTGGAGTATGACATTTTGAGTCTCAATTCTGCAGTAATGAAACATTGCTTAGACCGACGTTACTTATGTCTACTAGCCTATACACAATCAGCCCTGCCCTCCAAAGGGGTGTGCTGTTTCCACCCAAGTTTTTGGGCTGTATCAGAGTTAAATCTTGCTACAGATTTTTCTGCATTCCTCGCTCCCTCACTAGTTAGCCTAGTATTTGTTTTCATCATGTTCAGTGCTGACGTCAGTTCTATTTAGAGCCGGTCTTTTGTCTCGCTAACAGTCAGTTTTGAAAATGCTAAGTCATTTCCAAAGAGACAGATGGATGACCATGGGAAAGGGAAAGTTGCCATTGATGTTGCTGATAACAAAGTTCAAGTGAAATGCAACCAGCTGAACCGTTCTATCTTTAACCCCCATCAATATGCACACACACACGCACATACGTACACACACACACACACACACAGACTTTTATATTACACCTTTCATGTCTTAGTCAGCAGAGCATTGATTTGTTTAAAGGCGCATTGATCTGACAAAGTCTCATCCAAGGCCCACATCCCAGAAAATTGGTTCTGTCTCGCTTAAGTGCAGTAACTCAGTGGTTTTGATCCAGATTAAACTTTGAACAAATAGAATCTTACAATGTATCATTAAAGTGTATTTCCAGTTGATTTCTGGCACTTTCCAGTCGTCTGTGTTCACTTTCTCATGCTATTTATATAAATGTTGTTTTGTTGTCAGAAAAAGTCTAATCCCCTCACCAGAGGGTGCAAGTGCTTGATGAAAGCTTTGGTGGATAAAAATATGTTTGTAGGCTATCTGGAAATGTGTAGACCTCTTCCTGTCGTTAGGCAAGTGCTGTAGCTCTTCAGAACACAAGTGTAAGAAAACTGTGAAGTGCCTCTAACTTCACAAATGGCCTTGGGTACACAAGGCACATTACAAGGTATTAAACATAGTACTTTATGGGTCAATATTCATCCCTCAAACGAGAGCTAAAACCACCTCAAATGCGCTATTATTCATGTGGAAATGGGTTGTGTTTCCAGCGCAGGTTACCCTGTTAACACAGGGAATTAGCGATTGGTTGTTGATGGGTGCTCCTGGCATGGCTGTCTCTATCCTGGCTGGTAGCCTGGGTGTGTGTGGTGGGCTGGGGGGACCAGGTGGAGGGAGAGAGGAGCAGGTGGGAGCCCAGAACAGAGCAGCAATATGGGCCACAGAGTTCTGCGGGAGCCACTCTCACTGAGCATCCTCTCTTTGATCTCTTGGCTTATTAGCATCCCAGCAAGCGACTCCGAAACCTCCAACCATGATAATGAATATCCCTGCATCCCTTGTGGCTACGGCAGGGCCGTGTGGTACCGTAGCTCGGCTTGTCTGAACATATGCTCTCCCTACATACTCACTGTATTAGTCCTCTTGTCCTGGCAGCCCTATTGGGTTGCTTCAGGCAGACAGGCACATTAATGTGTAGTGGAAGAAGGTACAGTGATCATGGAAACCTTCATCATTATATCTATCTGATGCTACACTGGCTACACATGAAGATGTGCAATGGAATAAGGAAGGATCTTGTTTGTAATGTCATATTGGCAGATCCTCAGTTGAAACATAGTCAAGTTGGGGTGTAAGTTAAGAGATGGCAGTAGTGAGAGTCGTAAGGCCTGTAGGCCCCTAGAAAGTGGCAGGGCCCAGTGCCTGCCCTGGCTGGAGTGCATCCTAATATCCTACCATCAGTCCTGATGTGGTGTGTTGTCTTTGGCAGCCCAACACAATGATCAGGCAGGCTGTTCTATGAACAGTATGAATATTCAGGGCCACCGCTGTGTATGGAGAGGGATGCACTTGAATGAGCTGGAAGGGTTATAATTAATGCCATAGCGAGCTGGAAAATGATTTACTTTCTTAGCCTGTATATCAAACGCAACACCCCCCTCCGTACACCCCCCGTCAACTTGTTGCCCAGGGTGATGAATAACATTACATTATGTTTTTACTGAGTCGACCCCCCCTCCTGGATGACATAAAACACAGACTGTTATTATGATTCTGTAACCCATTTATATTGAGTCCAAAGCTTTTAAACATAGAAAGACCCAATCTTCTACCTTAAGACCCAATCGTCTACCTGCGCCATTTCATGGTTGCAAAAATTCAAGTAGTTCGCCTAATTTCAGTTTATGTGACAAAACAAACATTTATAGTGTAGAAAATCATTGTACCATCTAAACCACTGCAAAATATATTTTCCATAACCAAATACTTTGTATTTTTAGCTGTTTGAATTTTTAGCTGTGTACAAAACATAAATAAAGGACGCAAAATGGAACTTAAGCACGGAAGCAAAGAAATAGCTCACACAGAACAGATCTAGACTTGTTTTCAGTGAGAATGACAGATCTATAACTCACATTTTTATGTGATTTTGTTTGGGTTTCCCAAAAAGTTGCATATTGCAGCTTTAACATATAAAGAAGACCTAATCATGCTAGAAATCACAGGGCTTGTGTAATGGATAATATTTATTTAGAAGTAAATACAGTATGTCATTTTGTCACTCATTCACACTATCCATTCAGATATGTTCATCCAAGAATCAATCAAATCCTCCTCGTCCCTTTCCTCCTACCTCACCTTTCCTTCTACCTCAATCCTTGAGTCATGATTATGTTAATGTAATTACAGTGTCAGTTATTTGGCTGGCATGCCCAAAACTAAAGCATGAGGTTATCACGGTGATGATGATCACACGTCAGCCCCATCATAGGGCCAATTAATAGAGAAACAACCCGCCCTCTGTGGTACTATTGTTGTTTTCTTCCTTCAAGGCCCTCACAACAATAGTGGGACACTCTCTAGAATTATATATATTTTTTTACCTTTATTTAAGGTAAAATTATTATTTTCAATGACGGCCTAGGAACAGTGGGTTAACTGCCTGTTCAGGGACAGAACGGCAGATTTGTACCTCGTCAGCTCGGGGGTTTGAACTTGCAACCTTCCAGTTACTAGTCCAACTAGGCTACCCTGCCACCCCAGAATGTAGCTTGCCCATTTAAAATCATCCTACAGGATCACCCTCTCCCCACGCTCCCAATGATCTCGATCATAACGCCAGTCATCCTGCATGCTGCTGTTTCAGCTTAGAAGACTGTTTTCATTCCCAGGAAGCCCACCTCTGCAGAATTCAGGAAGGAAAGAGAGTTTCACTGAGATGGATCAAAGAGGGAGTCTGACGGTACAAGTAGCAGGGGACGTGAAACTAAAACTACAGCAAATGACCTGTTGATGCAATCCCATCCTTTGTTAGTCAATGTGTTTGAATTATGAGTATATGGTGTCAATTATGCAAAATGGTTACCCTATATTCTCAGTTTATTAGGTACACCCATCTAGTATGGGGTCGGACCCCCCTTTGCCTCCAGAACAACCCGAATTCTTTGATGCATGGAAACGTTGCTCAATTGGTATCACGGGACCTAACGTGTGCCAGGAAAACATTTCCCACACCATTATACCACCACCACCAGTCTGTACCGTTGACACCAGGCAGGATGGGGCCATGGACTCATGCTGCTTACACCATATCCTGACGCTGCCATCAGCATGACGCAACAGGAACCGGGATTCGAAGGACCATGCTATGTTTTTCCACTCCTCAATTGTTCAGTGTTTGTGATTGCATGCCCACTAGAGCCGCTTCTTGTTTTTAGCTGATCGGAGTGAAACCTGGTGTGGTCGTCTGCTGCAATAGCCCGTCCGTGACAAGGACTGACGAGTTGTGCATTCCGAGAAGCCTGTTGTGCTGCAATGTTATTTGCCTGTTTGTGGCCAGCCTGTTAGCTTGCACGATTCTTGACATTCTCCTTCGACCTCTCTCATCAACAAGCTGTTTTGCCCACAGGAATGCCGCTGACTGGATGTTTTTTGTGTGTTGCACCATTCTCTGTAAACCCTAGACACTGTCGTGCGTGAAAAGCCCAAGAGGCCGGCTTTTTCTGAAATACTGGAACCGGCGCGCCTGGCACTGATGACCATACTACACTCAAAGTCGCTTAGGTCACTAGTTTTGACAATAATCCTTTAATTCATTGCCACTTACTCAGCTGGGCCAGGGGCACTTTAATTAGGTCAGGTGGAAATGTCCAACAGATCTCAACTCCATCTGATCTCGCTGCTTTCTCTTCCTTAACTCCATCTGATCCAGAAGTTCTGTGCGTCCATGAAGACTACTCAGTAAATATACCACTTTATGGTTAAAGGAATTCCTGCCTCAGTCTCATCCATTCCTCTGTCACCTGACACGTGACCACCTGTTCACCTTCACTGTCAGTCATCCTACCTGTCCAGCTACCCACACAGATTCCACTAATCTTTCACTAACATTCAATCGAACAGTAACTGGATGCCTGTATGCCTGCTTTATATAGCAAGCCACGATGTTCCTATTAAACTGGCCACTAAGTGTATCCATGTATGTGTACAGATTTCTGACAATAACGAAAGTAACATTGAGAACAAAATGGCTCCTCTTTCTAGTCTAGTTGAATAGTTAACTTGCATTCACTTTAAACTGCTCAAGTACATCGTCCAGGAAGAGACTGCTTCTCAAAGGGTAAATCAGATCTACAGTACGTTTTGTGTGTTGTGCATTGTGGTGTATATAATGATGAAATATTAAAGTGAAGTTATCTATTCATGTAGTTCAGGGAGTGAAGTGTAAGGAATAATGCAAGAAACATAGCCAGTGGAAAGCTACTGTTATTTTTGTACATTTCTTTTTACGAGTGTTCCCTACTGCTGTGTGGGTCGGGAGGTTTAGCTAAGGGGGAGCTACATTAGAGAATGACAATAATTACAGCTTTCTTTATTTCCAAATGTAGCTCAGCTGTGTCTGCACAAGAGGAACATTACCACCCCCTGTTACTAAATGTAAGTGCCTTTTCTCTGCGTGAGGAACAGTAGCTACTGACGATATAGAAGGTTAAGTAACCTTCCCCTATATTTCTCTTTCAACCCTTTAACATCAGTCAGTAGTTAGACAGTATACTTTTGAAATTACTGTATACTTTGGGTTGTGTGTAACAGAAAGTCACAAAAGTAACATTTGTTATGATAGAATAGTTCATTTTTAATTAATAGTATTGTAAGTGTGATTCCTTACTCCCGTGCTACACAATACCTAACATCACATCATTTCAAAAGGAAACAATAGACTGCATTTCGTGGGAAATCACCAATGTTGTTGCACTTTGTGGTTGCGAATGATAAGTACATGTTGCAGCAAGGCTAATTTGTTGAAAATAAATCGAGTAGATAAGGCACTATGAAGGAATAGAATGGAGAGTGAATAAACACTGCCTTTTCCATTCTCAGAGACACAGAGTAGCAGTGTCTTGTGACCTAAACACTTCCTGTAGATACAACGCGTGCCAATAAATCAGACGGGAGTGGGAGTAACAAACTGATTAGCTCTCTCGTCCCCCATTTCATTAGCTCCGTTCATGCTTATAATGAATTCCCCATTTTTCGATAGTCTTGTTTCAAAGTCACACCATAAATAGACTCAATGGGTGACTGTGTTGAAAACTGTATTTTCATGTACTCTCAATGTGTCAGATACTGTATGAGATGTGCTGGGGATGGTCCACGTAGTAGACTCTGGTACAAGAGCCATACTATAGTACAGTTCAGTCTGAATATTGAATGGTGGTGTGTACCTGTCTTGTGTATTCATCAGTGTGTGCTGCTGTTGCATGGTATCTGACCTCGGTGGTTGCAGCTTTTCAGAGGTGAATCATCTATTTATGATTTTTTTGAGTGAGGAGGCTAGATACGAGGCTGATAGAAAAATTATATTTTGGGGGGTTAAGAGTTTGTTGAAGACAAATAACTGGGAAATATGTTTGGGGGAACTGTGCCAAGTCGGAATTGCACATATTTGTAGATGTTTAAATTGGTGTGCTTTCAGAACTTCGCTAAAGAGCAAAACTCTCACTTCCATCTTATGCTGCATCCTTTTCCACTGGTTCTGCATCAAGTCAATCTTAGACAATTCTTGCCTTTTGTCCTTTTGTCTGTGTTTTACATCTGTAGACAATATGAAGTCTGATTGATCTTACTTTCTTTGCAATTATTTCCTGTCTCCTAGTACAAAGGAGCTTGGCTGAAGACTTCATCCTTTATTGTGTCTGATTCTATAAATATTCATGGTCGGCAGTCATCAATGGCCAATCAGATCACAATCGGAACTGAGCAGGTAGTGGCTTCAGAATATTAATCAGCACCTGCTTTCTAAGGGACTCTTTAGTTAGAACAGAGCATCAGTGTATGTACGGCACAGATTGATGGGTATATTTCCAATGTAGACTATGATGTGCTTTTCTCCCCTTTCTCAGTCTATAAAAGTCACAAATCAAGTGATTTTCTCCCCTTCCTTGGTTATTACAATGTGCATGTGTTTGATGAAAGGGTAAATACAGAGAGTTTGTTCTCATTTCCTGTTTCCTCCCACATGTGGTTAGGGAAAGAGCTAAACACCTCAAAACCTTCACACAGATTGGCAATCCCCAGTATCTTGTACCATATTGATAATTTCCCCAAACTGATCTATTCCAGATGATCTGTTGAGGAAGCTGAGCCAAGTGCCTCCCTTCCAGGTAAATTCCTGTAAACACTTCTTCCCACTGTTTCATTTCCAGGGCTAATGATGTTGCTTTTCTTTCTGGGTTTGTTTACTCTCCTTCTCCTTCCTCTCTCTGGGTTTTCTTCATGGTCTAGTCCCGTGAAGAATCATCAAGGTGATTGTTGTGTACACTTATCTTCAGACGGCATCCTTCGCCTGTCAAGTCAGAAAGTGTGCATGTGTGTAGAGGTCACCGTCTGAATATGTAATAGAAACAGACGTTCCTGGAGATACAGTTAGCAGGACTCAGCGGGGGTTGAGGGTGTTGCAGTAATGAGGGTTGAGATGGTGCTCGTTATATTTGTCAACTTGCTGGTGGTGGCACAAATGGAGTGAGTGTGCCTGCAATTTAATGTCTGCTGAATGAGAGTGGTGTTGAGGTGAGATGGCAGCGGGCTGTAAGCAATTCCTTGCAGGTTGATTTTAGTTACCGTGAACATTTGTATCCTGTTAGAATTTCAAATGAACCATTTATATATTCATCTTCCACCAACATCTTATCTAGCCGTCCCTGGTGACATGATGCCTGACGCCTGTGATTTGACCTCTTAGAGATCCCTTTTCCCCAAGGTGTTATTCACCCTGCTAATGTTAGGCTCCGTACATTTTTTTTAATTTTTTTTATTTAACTAGGCAAGTCAGTTAAGAACAAATTCTTATTTTCAATGACGGCCTAGGAACAGTGGGTTAACTGCCTGTTCAGGGGCAGAATGACAGATTTGTACCTTGTCAGCTCGGGGATTTGCAACCTTCCGGTTACTAGTCCAACGCTCTAACCACTAGGATACCCTGCCATATGAGTACCAGTTAAAAGTTTGGACACACCTACTCATTCAAGGGCTTTTCTTTATAACTCTGTAAAGAGTTGATTTGGGCTGCAATTTCTGAGATCTAATGAACTTATCCTCTGCAGCAGAGGCTCTATGTCTTCCTTTTGTGTGGTGGTCCTCATGGTGCTTCAAAGTTCTTCAAATGTTCCGCATTGACTGACTTTCATGTCTTAAAGTAATGATGAACTGTAATTTTCTCTTTGCTTATTTGAGCTGTTCTTGCCATATTATGGACTTGGTCTTTTACAAAATAGGGCTATCTTTTGTATACTACCCCTCCCTTGTCACAAAACAGCTGATTGGCTCAAATGCATTAAGAAGGATAGAAATTCCACAAATTATCTACCTCATGAAGCTGGTTGAGAGAATGCCAAAACGTGTGCAAAGCTCTCATCAAGGGAAAGGGTGGCTACTTTGAAGAATCTGTTTAACACTTTTTTGGTTACAACATGATTACAAATGTGTTATTTCATAGTTTTGATGTCTTCACTATTATTCTCCAATGTAGAAAACAGTAAAAAATTAAGAAAACCCCTTGAATGAGTAGCTGTGTCCAAATGTTTTACTGGGACTGTACATGTATGGTTTAAGTTATTATTTTGTGAATGTTAAATCTATTAACAGGTTATTATTATACTATAACTCGACTGCGTTGGCACTTAACCTAGAGTTTAACTCTTGATTTTCAGACGTTGTAACCTGATCTAGTTCTATCCAGACAGTCCGTAGGTATTTTGGAGCATCTCAGGGGATCTGGTTATTGTCTGGAACATTAGAGGAGAGAACAATATGAGCCCTAAACATGAAAGCAGTCTTTGACTTTAACACGATCCAATAAATTATTCTAATTATTCATTAGAGGAAACAGCTGCCTGCATTTTGTAAGATTGTCTAAACATTTTTATTTATTTTTTATTTTTATTTTACCTTTATTTAACCAGGCAAGTCAGTTAAGAACAAATTCTTATTTTCAATGACGGCCTGGGTTCAGGGGCAGAACGACAGATTTGTACCTTGTCAGCTCGGGGGTTTGAACTCACAACCTTCCGGTTACTAGTCCAACGCTCTAACCACTAGGCTACCCTGCCGCCCCTGTAGATATATCTAACAATGCTGTTTCCACTGCTGATGTTGTAAATCAGGAAAGCATACAGCAACATAAAAACATATCTAGGCCCAATGTTCACGTTTCGTCCCTCCAACTCTTCTCATCCCTTACCACCAGCACCACAGTATCAGAGGAGTGACTCCATACAGTCCAGCTGCAGCTGTGGATCTGATCCTGACTCCTGACCCCCCCCCCCCCCCCCCCCCCCCCCCCCCCGTCACCTCCGTCCCCCTTATGACAGATGCAGCCATTGGACTTCCTAATAGCAACTCTCCAAATGGATTCCATCTTTTTGCCTCATTTAGCAAATCTGGTGCCCTGATGTGACCTATTTAAATAAAATTGGGTCCAGTGCTGTGGTTATAAACAAACCGTTTTGTTGAACTAGTAGGCTAGCTAGAAGTTGGATCTCTCCTCCCCAACATCGTCCCTCCTATGGGGATATAGTGCCTGTGGTTTGCCTGGGGGCAGAATAGCAGTATTGTCTCAGTGTTGTCTCAGTGTATGCGTCAGTGTGTGAGTGTGAGGTAAGCAGATGTTGTCGTAGTGCCATTAAGGAGGGCGTGTGTAGGAGGAGCAGGAGACGTGATATGTCACCCACCGAGCAGCCGGCAACTGCAGATGTCCACTCACTGAGTTTGCTACTGATAATCAAAAAGCCCCATCAGTCGAGCTAGATGATAACACATGCCGGTTACCATGGTGGCATTGTCAGGAAAGCTGTGTTCTACTTGGGGGGAGATTACAGGTCATGAATACATCCCTTATTTCAAAAGGTTGCTCTTGACATTTGTATTATTGGAGTCAACCACAGTGCCAGTGTATGAAAACACTTGTGAATTGAAGTATGTAATCACTGTGACTCACGATTGAACTTAATCCAACAATCATCAAAGTAGTGATTGAGAGGAACAGGTGGGGAAATGATTCAACAGCAATACTGTATAATTGTAGAGTGAAGAAATATTTTATCTCTGTGTTGTGTATCTCTCTCTGCTGAGAAACACACACACACAGACACACATACACAATTCAGTGTCAGTGTCAAATGCAGGTTGGGGGCCTTGTTTAGACTACTTGCCAGGCTGAAGTCAAGGCTTGTTTATCAGGCTCATTCTCTGGCACTAGGAGGCAAGAAAGAGAGAGAAATTGAGAGTGGCAGGCGATAGCTGCTACTCTGTCACTGTCTAGCTGTGAGTCTCATTAGTCATTCCATTTAATGAGCAGAGAGACTTTTCTTCCCAGGGCTGGCAGCTTGTGGTCTCCACTCTCCAATCAGAGTTCACCTGGGGATCTGCAGCCAGACTGGAGCCACTTGCACCCACTAAGCCCCCCCGTGGCTACAAGTGCTTATCAGGGGATATTAGCCAATCACACCCCTAAGGGGACCACTTGTCAGGGTCACCATCTTTCCCTCTACCTACTGGTGGATATCCCTGATGGGTAGATATTGTGATGTTACACAAGAGTCAGTGGTTATGACTGGTTCGTATGATGTGGGGAACAGATTCAGTCAGACAGTTTCATACAGTCCCCAACTCTCACTACCTTGATCAACATTGCAGGCTCGGGGCTTTCAAATGGTGTAGAGAACATTTCTAGGAACATATTTGCATATTTTCAAAATTGTGCACCAAGGCAGATTTTTTTTTGCCAGCTGGCTTTGATCTTCATACATATGTAGGATTTTAATTTGATCAGTGTGTTGCAGGAGAACTTTCCTGCAATGTAGTAGTGCATTTGAAGTTTAAAAAAGCTTCTGAAGTTTGTAATTTCCCCTTTGACATTTCAGACTTCGTTTCCCTTACGAAAAATGTATCAAACCCTACACCAATGTCCACATTTCCTGTTGCTGCAGGATTATTTTCCTGCTGTAGAAAACTGGCTCAAATTAAGATCCTACAACTGTAAGATCAAAGGGTGATGTATGACATGGACAACAATTGTGAGAGAGACATGAGAAGAGTGGTCTTTGATGTTATCTAGTCATTTTAGACAAGATTATATATGTCAGTTTGGATCCCAAACTAATCTCAAAATTCTCTTAAGGCTCACACACATCTCACCGAATGTGGATCTAGTGTTCGTCTGCCGATCGTTCAGCACGCTGGACCACCCACTGTAGATGTCTGACTGCCGACATTTTTGATGCGATTCTACATATAAAATCTGTGCACACTTGGTTCGCAAATTACATTCCGATGTGTTAAGTACTCTCGGCCAGCAAACGATATTGGTGTGTGAGCCCTTAACCTGTAGATCCTGGGTTGTGTCTTTTAGGTCGGAGTTCCAGAAAGTTCTGGGACAAGAGGTAGGTGTGGTCACAGAGATCATATTCATGGGTTGCATGCTTTGTCACAATATTGTTTTGAATATTCATTTTGGACTGATGCCCAACTGAGCATTCTACTCAATGCATTGTCAATGAGCACTGATGAAGATTTCATCAACAGTGCATTACAGTGGCTTTGAAATACAATGCCCTTCAAAAGGAGGTAAATAATTAGAAGGAAAACCTTCTGTCATCATTCTGATGTTGCCAGATTGACTTTAGATGCAGTATAGTGTTAGCTAAGTTTGAGGGGAGGACACCGAATTTTAGTTAGCTACCTTTAGCCTTGGTAGCTATTTTTGACAAACTTAGCTAGCTAATGACAACATTGCCATCTGTCTAAAGTAAATTTGACAACACGATAATGCTGGAAAAGTTTTTCGTACTAAACATTCGACTACTTTATCAATGTCATTGTATTTCCAAGCACTATAGTGTAATTTAGACTAAACAGTAGTTAGCTTCCGTCCAGAATGACTGGTCTTGTCACGACTTTAGGGCGGCTTGAGAACGTTCAGAACAATGGCATGACGCGACCGAGTGACGGAGGTGCAACCTATGAATAGGCCTAATTCTATATGTTCTGTATGTTATTATGGACGTGGAACCAGGAGAGTCATACTCCCAGCTAGGGTGGGAGACGCCCATGGTACAACGTATGGTGTCATCTGTGTGTATCAGGCAGGCGCCTCGCCGGGCGGCAGGTGTGATGAGTCAGTGTGGGAGCAAATCTCCTCATCCGCCTAGCGCCCATCTGCTGAGGGATAAGCTGAGAGGAACAGGGTGAAAATAAACACTCAGAACGCAACGTGGGCCATGAGATCCATGATAGAGCTAGAAGCTTGCCATGTAGAGTCTGCACAGTACATTCAAATGGCATGGATGATTGAGTTCAGATGGCATGGATTGATTGGATGCTTTCAATTAAAAAAAACAAAGATGGGGTAATAGTTAGTGTACGTTGCCAGTGGATGACCTGGAAGACCGTGTGTGCTCTGCTTCTGTGTTTGTTGTTACCAAAAAGAGAGAGGATTGTTTCTACTTTAATCATCAAGTTCTATGGTAGTGTTTTCTTTGATTTTGTCCCTAGATGTAAACAAATACCAATCTCAAAACTTTCCCTGCCAAGTTGAATGTGTGGGAAAATGCATGTAAGGATTTTTGCTCAAGGTAGGTGTGTGAAAGTGGTCGAGGTAAGAACTTCAGAGCTGTGAACGCATTGACTGAGTGAATGTAGCTCTTAAGAGGGTCAAATTTGTTATAAGCTGCATGAGTTTAGACTCTGCCCAACTTGACAAGCAAAATGGAAAATAAGAAAGACTGTCAACAGAGCGTCACAAGAGGCACCTGGCTGTCTCACTCTGTTATAGGATGTACAAAATATTAAGCCTAAATTAGACTGCCTAATGCCTAATGACTCAACACACCTACCTACCTGTCCTTTGAGATTTTACAGCTCTCCGTTCATCTTTGTTGGAGAGGCTAAAGAAAAGGCGTTACCATTTTTAGCAGGGTAGGTCTACGTTTTAGAGATCATTCAACTCAAAATGGTAAGAATGCCTAAAACCTAAATGATGACGAATGCACTGGCATTGTAACCAAATAAGTTGTACTACAGTGTTTCTGAGGGGGAACAGAACAGATGCTGTGGGATTCAGTCTTGGAATCAGTCGTCTGTCCCCCAGAAAAAAAACGAATCTTCCTATGGACACATGGTAAGCTTTCCTCTGTTTAGGCATAAAGCCTTTACCCCATCATCCAAGACACGCAACTGCCAAAACTACTTTTTACAGGTTACTTTTAATTGTGCGTGTGTCTGTGCATGC
Source organism: Oncorhynchus mykiss (assembly GCF_057628025.1). Classification (NCBI taxonomy): domain Eukaryota; kingdom Metazoa; phylum Chordata; class Actinopteri; order Salmoniformes; family Salmonidae; genus Oncorhynchus; species Oncorhynchus mykiss. The sequence goes on from NC_143033.1 coordinate 76,573,019, forward strand.
GTGTGTGTGAGTGAGTGGGTGGGTGGGTTCAAGCGTGTGCTGTAACCTTTAGTTGTGCATCTCAACAGAATATGTGTATTATCTGCGATAGCAAGAAAGATCACAGGTCAGGCTGGTATCACGTTTCCACAGAGGGATTCACTGGGTTCTGTCTGCTCATTATCAATGAATATGACTTTAATGTGCTTTCAGATGGTTACAGAACTCCGGGGACCCCACGTCCACCCCCTCTACCCTTTTCATCTGGCTCTTTGATCAAGACCCAGCCAGGCTAACTGGTCCAGGGCTTCAATGCTGCTGTTCTGCTGATGGAAACCTATTTGTTTCTCACTTTGAAAACTGGAATAATTACGAGACATTGTGATACAGTATTTTGTTCACCTTAGGCTGTTCAAAAAATGCATGCAGTTTGAGCCCCCCCCCCCCCCCTTCACTTAAAAGTGCATTCTTAAATGTAACAGTAGGCATTTCAGCCATAGGGCTTTTGCAAAGGAGTTAGTGAGTACTTTCTACGTTTTTGAGCGTGCCTAGAGCAACATGTAAGAACATAAAATGAAGATTCCCTGGAATTTCAGAAGCACTAATGTGACTCTTCAAAGAGTGGCTTGTGGTTGTTTTGGACTTGTGTTTGGGCTCAGGGACAGGAAATAAGAAAGATGATTGCGCTGTCTGATGTGGAGTAGTTGCCTGACTACTCAAACTGAATTCTTCCACAGCTTTATGTTCGCTACGTACTTCAGTCTGAGACTGCCATTGCTGAAGTCGTTTGTGTTGATGTCTGACCTAACCCTTTGGTTTCTGGGACCAATCAGAACGGTTAGAATGTGTTTGCGTTCTAGAAATCGTCAGGGAAGGACTCAGATCCAGACTCATTGCAGAGCAATGGAAACTGATTCACTAACACATGGAGCTCTAATTGAGGGGTTTCTTACAGTCTGTCTCTCCACATTGTCTCACAACATGTAGGATGTGTGAAATACACCTTACATTACAGGCTACAGCATTTGCCAAGCAACCTGAGACACTGAGCGAGACTGACACTGTCACCAGTGTCATACTGGGTGTACTATTTAGTTGATGTTGATGGAATAAACACATTGCACATGATCATATAATCTCTCTTGCATACCCTCTTTATTCCAACGATTCTTAATAAATGCATTTTCTGGATTATGCATTTGTAGCAGCTACATTAACTTTTATTCTGATCATGTCTGTTAGTCCATACTGTCACGATCGTTTAGAGAGAGATTGGACCAAGGTGTAGCGTGGTAGGCGTACATTTTAAACAACAAATTACAAAAACAAACGTAACTCTACATGCAGTGCAGAAAGCAACTATACACAAACAAGATCCCACAATCTAAGTTGGGAAAAAAGGCTGCCTAAGTATGATCCCCAAGTCACACCCTGACCTAACCAAATAGAGAATAAAAAAGGCTCTCTAAGGTCAGGGCGTGACACATACACCTTAGAGACCCCCGAGCAACAAATGTGTCTCAGCAATGGGATTACAATGGAAGAATACTTCTGTGCTCCTTCCGTCTTTGAATTTCTACCTGCTCCCAGCTCTTCCTATTATAATTTGTCCAATGTTACCCAGGGTATTATTTAAGTCCAAGCCTGTATGCTGTGTGAATGTCTATACTGTCATTGGCTGAGGTTATTAAAGCAGTGTATAGCTGTGCAGCAAAGAGGCTTGGCTCCACGCTTTTGGGTTTTTGATTTGACCTCCCTTCAGGTGCACAGCAGGAGCTCAGATAATGAGATAAAGGAGACCAGCTCTGCATGACTGCCGATGGGCTGCACAACGGCCGGCCCAGCCAGCCGGAGCCCTTCAAAGGCTCCATGCCCTCTGATTCCTGCCCAAATGCACCCTGGGAGGCCTGGTGTCAGGCCTACTGTCAGGCCTGGTGTCACAGAGACTCACACAGGGCTATTTGACACACACTGGGAGATGGGACAGCACAGGGATCTAAGAGTATAGCAGGAAGCCTTCTCTTACACATTTGCTTCACATGACATCTGAAAAACAACTGTGGTGAAGGTTTTTATCTGCTGCTTGAGCTTCACATGTCAGCTATTGGTAGATCCCTATAATTCCTGGATAATATTGCATTTTTGTATTTCTACATCAAGGTCTCTGATGAAGTTTTTCAGTTTTGTCATATTTATGTGACACTCCTTTTGCAAAATAAATCCCAATCATCAAAACACCATTCAATTCGTCGGAGTAACGCTTATGTTTATGATGAATCCTCTTGTGTACATCTTGGGTTACAAAGATGATTTTCCTGGATGTCAAAATTAGCATGAGGCCCATGAGTTTTGACGGCTCAAGGTAAGGTGTTGAAATAGCATAGGCATACAGTACATGACCCGACCAGTATTCCAACAGCAGTAGGATGTTTCTTATTGTGTAGATAGCTATACATTCACACAGTTCACAACAATTAAGGATGACACTGGGGTCTAGAAAAATACCTGTTATAGCTGGGCACATATGGCTCCAGAAATAGCTGTGCTATGAACTATGTCATTTTCTTTCGTGCCTTTGACACACTTGCATCTGGTTTTATTAACAAACAATAGTTCTTCACTGTGGCTTTTTCCCGGTGCGCCTGTCTTTTTTTAACTTGGCAGGAGGAGACGGGCAGTAGAAAACTGAGTTTTAAAATAAAATTACTCCCCGAAGGAAGTGACTGTATTTTTGTAGCAGCGTTTCAGGTAGCTGGGAGGAGGCTACTTTTCGCAACTGAGCACCTGCATTCTTTTTGTCTGAGCTAGGGAGTAGTGAAAAACCTGTTTTTTTAAAAGCTTCAACTTCACAATCTTGACCTGAACTTAACAATATCAATGCCCGGGTGTCTCCTTTTGAATAGCTAGATTGATTCTCTCCTTTCATGCTCTTCTCCGTGCTCAGTTCAACTGGTTTCACATCAGGGGTCTCATGTGGTTAAAAAACAACAGGGTCATATTTTCACGGTCGTACCAATACCAAGAAAAGACGGGGTACAGAGAGGTGTGCAGCAGGTTCTGATCTTCTCCTGCCTATTGGCCTGAATATTTAATGACTTCCCCACACTTCATCCTTTCTTCTTTCAAGACTAATGTAATTTGCCCCGGGCTCTTTCTACTATCAGTGATATTGAAATGCATGAGGAGAAACCTATATAACGCCTCAACCTTCAAAGACAGCTTTTTAGAGCATGAAAGTGATATGGTGTGTGTTTGTCTGTCTCTCTGTCTGTCTGTCTGTCTGTGTGTGTACGGGTTACCCTGTTTATGCATGTCCTAAATAGTCCATGAGTGGTAGCTACCACCTGATTTCAGTCCTGACTTTTCAAAAACAGGACAGTTGTTATGATATCCCATGATTCCAAGCTGCTGTCAGTTGGACTTGTCAAGAGCTATTCAGCCACTGACAGACATCCTTTTGATTGACCTTTGATTTGATGTTGTACTCCGTCCACTTTTTCATTCTCTTTCATGTGAAAATTACCCCCTGCACTCTTTCATGTGGAAGTTACCCGATTCACAGCTTCTACAGACGGTTATCCTGAGCAGGTTGATTATGGAATGTCAGCCTATTCTAAAAGGCCTGCTCTGTTCCTCTTGACGATAAACCTGAATGAAGCTTCACCTTGACCATACAAAACAGCGCACACTTATTAATTAACCTAGTTGCTATTTCGATAGAAACCCAGAGAGCTAAATTAAGCGAACCTATTTACCATAAAATGTCCATGCATACTCTAGGGCTGCATTAGGCTAAACTGTTGTATAGATGTTTTTTTTCTTCAGGTTCCATGTTATTGTAAGACAAATTAGCTGGTAAATGTGATACAGCAGGAAATCCATCTATGTTAACAGAAAAGCTAAGATGTCACCTGGCGTGCTGAGCTCAGGAGAAACCATGGAGCATGTAGGATTGCGGTGGGCGTTGTGTGCGAGCTGTGTCCTATATAAAGCACTGGGCTTCACAGATTCAGACAGGGTGTTGTGTTGCAAACTAGCTCATGACTCAGCATTCTGATTCCCACATGATGTAGCTGTGCAACACAGTCCAACACTTTTGTCTTTCATTCCAAATGTGACTTTGTTTGTGAACAGTAGATCCCCACTACTGATTAAAAACAAACAGTATATTGAATGACTAGAGGGCCTTCCTGTTGAACAAGCTGTGGATTACATGGCATACTTTCATTGTTTTGGCATGAAGGTAGGCAATTACCAGTCAGGGTTGATTCTCTTCCATTCCTTCAGAGAAACAAGGTTACATTTGTAACAGGACTTGTTTTACCCATCAATTGGGATTAGTTTGATTTGGGGTTATTTTAGAACCATCTAGATGAGCCTGGAGCCTAGTCATAATGTACAGGGCGCAGAAGTTGCAGAATGTAATGACTTCGACAATGCAAAATGGCTTCAAACTCCTGAGAGCAATGAAGAGACACGAGCACTGAGCACAGAAGAAAGTGTCTGTGAGCTCAAATGAGGAGGACTAGTTCTGTCTGTCTGAGTCTGGCTGTCGACAATGGGCCTTTTGCTGATAATCGCTCGGGCCTTTGAGACTAACTGTCATGTCGCTTTTAATTCTGGTCTTATCTTTCCCCTCCATTTTTGCTTTTTTCAGAGGGTTGTGATTGCCATGTTATGGAGATGTATCTGACTTGTTTCTCTCGGTCTCTCTCAGGTGAAGTGTGATCCTGTTTCCTGTGTTTGTTCTGTCTTCTTCTTCTCTACTCCTCTCCAGGGTTTGGTAATACTAGAGTCTCTTCATACACAGTGCCTTCGGAAAGTATTCATACCCCTTGACTAATTCCACATTTTGTTGTTGTTGTTACAGCCTGTATTCAAAATGGGTTAAATACAGTGCCTTGCGAAAGTATTCGGCCCCCTTGAACTTTGCGACCTTTTGCCACATTTCAGGCTTCAAACATAAAGATATAAAACTGTATTTTTTTGTGAAGAATCAACAACAAGTGGGACACAATCATGACGTGGAACGACATTTATTGGATATTTCAAACTTTTTTAACAAATCAAAAACTGAAAAATTGGGCGTGCAAAATTATTCAGCCCCTTTACTTTCAGTGCAGCAAACTCTCTCCAGAAGTTCAGTGAGGATCTCTGAATGATCCAATGTTGACCTAAATGACTAATGATGATAAATACAATGCACCTGTGTGTAATCAAGTCTCCGTATAAATGCACCTGCACTGTGATAGTCTCAGAGGTCCGTTAAAAGAGCAGAGAGCATCATGAAGAACAAGGAACACACCAGGCAGGTCCGAGATACTGTTGTGAAGAAGTTTAAAGCCGGATTTGGATACAAAAAGATTTCCCAAGCTTTAAACATCCCAAGGAGCACTGTGCAAGCGATAATATTGAAATGGAAGGAGTTTCAGACCACTGCAAATCTACCAAGACCTGGCCGTCCCTCTAAACTTTCAGCTCATACAAGGAGAAGACTGATCAGAGATGCAGCCAAGAGGCCCATGATCACTCTGGATGAACTGCAGAGATCTACAGCTGAGGTGGGAGACTCTGTCCATAGGACAACAATCAGTCGTATATTGCACAAATCTGGCCTTTATGGAAGAGTGGCAAGAAGAAAGCCATTTCTTAAAGATATCCATAAAAAGTGTTGTTTAAAGTTTGCCACAAGCCACCTGGGAGACACACCAAACATGTGGAAGAAGGTGCTCTGGTCAGATGAAACCAAAATTGAACTTTTTGGCAACAATGCAAAACGTTATGTTTGGCGTAAAAGCAACACAGCTCATCACCATGAACACACCATCCCCACTGTCAAACATGGTGGTGGCAGCATCATGGTTTGGGCCTGCTTTTCTTCAGCAGGGACAGGGAAGATGGTTAAAATTGATGGGAAGATGGATGGAGCCAAATACAGGACCATTCTGGAAGAAAACCTGATGGAGTCTGCAAAAGACCTGAGACTGGGACGGAGATTTGTCTTCCAACAAGACAATGATCCAAAACATAAAGCAAAATCTACAATGGAATGGTTCAAAAATAAACATATCCAGGTGTTAGAATGGCCAAGTCAAAGTCCAGACCTGAATCCAATCGAGAATCTGTGGAAAGAACTGAAAACTGCTGTTCACAAATGCTCTCCATCCAACCTCACTGAGCTCGAGTTGTTTTGCAAGGAGGAATGGGAAAAAATGTCAGTCTCTCGATGTGCAACACTGATAGAGACATACCCCAAGCGACTTACAGCTGTAATCGCAGCAAAAGGTGGCACCACAAAGTATTAACTTAAGGGGGCTGAATAATTTTGCACGCCCAATTTTTCTGTTTTTGATTTGTTAAAAAAGTTTGAAATATCCAATAAATGTCATTCCACTTCATGATTGTGTCCCACTTGTTGTTGATTCTTCACAAAAAAATACAGTTTTATATCTTTATGTTTGAAGCCTGAAATGTGGCAAAAGGTCGCAAAGTTCAAGGGGGCCGAATACTTTCGCAAGGCACTGTATGTGTTTTTTTTCTCAACCATCTACACAGAATACCCCATAATGACAAAGTGAAAACATGTTTAGATTTTTTTTTTAAATTTATTGAAATTGTAATATGTCATTTAAATAGGTATTCACACCCCTGAGTCAATACTATGTAGAAGCACCTTTGGCGGTGATTACAGCTTTGAGTCATCCTGGGTATGTCTGTATCAGCTTTGCACATCGGGATTTGGGGATTTTCTCCATTCTTCTTTGCAGATTTTCTCAAGCTCTTAAGTTAGATGGGAAGCGGTGGTCAACAGCAATCTTCAAGTCTTTCCACAGATTCTTAATGGGATTCAAGTTTGGGCTTTTGCTGGGGACACTCAAGGACTTTCACATTCTTGTTCTGAAGCAATTGCCACCTTGCTTTGGCTGTATGCTTGGGGTCATTGTCCTGTTGGAATGTAAATCTTCGCCCCCAGTCTAAGGACGTTTGCACTTGAAGGAGATTCTCATCTAGGATTTGCCTGCATTTAGTTCCATTCATGTTTTTTTTCTAGACACAGCTCTTTGCATTCAGGCCAAAGAGTACATTTTTTGCTTTATGCTCTTGAGTCTTTCATGTGCCTTTTTGCCAAGTCCAGGTGTGCTGCCATGTGCCTTTTTCTCAGGAGTGGCTTCCATCTGGCCACTCTTCCATAAAGCCCAGATTGGTAATATGCTGTAGAGACTGTTGTCCTTCTGGCAGGTTCTCCCATCTCAGCTAAGGAACTCTGTAGTTCAGTCAGTCATTGGGTTTTTGGTCACCTCCCTGACCAAGGTCCTTCTTGCCAGGTTGCTCAGTTTGGTCGGATGGTCATGTCTAGGTAGTTCCATATTTTTTCAATTTGACCAATGATGGAGACCATTGTGCTCCTGGAAACTTTCAACACTAACAAAAAATGTATACCCTTCCTCAAATACAGTATATGCCTCATCACAATTCAATCTCGATCTATGGACAGTTCCTTGGACTTCATGGTATAGTTTCTGCTCTGACATGTACTCTCAACTGTAGGGCCTTATATAAACAGGTGTGTTTCTTTCTAAATCATATCCAAACAATTTAACTCTAGGCAAAGTTGCTAAGAAAAAGACTTATCTCAGACTAGCTTATGAAAAGAAAAGATTAAGATGGGCAAAAGAACACTGGACAGAGGAACTCTCAGCATCCCGGTGTCGCCTCTTCACTGTTGACGTTGAGACTGGTGTTTTGCGGGTACTATTTAATGAAACTGCCAGTTGAGGACTTGTTTCTCAAACTAGACACTCTAATGTACTTGTCCTCTTGCTCAGTTGTGTACCAGGGCCTCCCACTCCTCTTTCTATTCTAGTTAGAGACAGTTTGCTCTGTTCTGTGAAGGGAGTAGTACACAGCGTTGTACGAGATCCTTAGTTTCTTGGCAATTTATTGCATGGAATAGCCTTCATTTCTCAGAATAAGAATAGACAGACGAGTTTCAGAAGAAAGTTCTTTGTTTCTGGCCATTTTGAGCCTGTAATCGAACCCACAAATGCTGATGCTCCAGATACTCAACTAGTCTAAAGAAGACTCGTTTTATTGCTTCTTTAATCAGTACAACAGTTTTCAGCTGTGCTAACATAATTGCAAAAGGGTTTTCTAATGATCAATTAGCCTTTTAAAATGATAAACTTGGATTAGCTAACACAACGTGCCATTGGAACACAGGAGTGATGGTTGCTGATAATGGGCCTTTGTACTCCTATGTAAGCATTCCTTTAAAAATCAGCCGTTTCCAGGTACAATAGTCATTTACAACATTAACAATGTCTACACTGTATTTCTGATCAATTTCATGTTATTTTAATGGACAAAAAAACAAGGACATTTCGAAGTGACCCCAAACTTTTGAGCGGTAGTGTATGTAAATGAGATATTTTTGTATTTCATTTTCAATAAATGTGCAAACATAAAACCAAAAAAATTAAAATGGAATAAATTGGCATGATTAATATGTATTGGTGGGTGTAACGGTTTTCTTCCTCTTCCTCTTATGACGCGGAGTACGAAGGATCAGACCAATGCACAGCGTGGTAAGTGTTCATATTATTTTATTGGAACAGAAACACTAAACAAAATAACAAAGAGAGTGAAACGAAAACAAAACAGTCCTGTAAGGTGCAGCAACACAAAACAGAAAACAACTACCCACAACCCATAGTGGGAAAACAGGCTGCCTAAGTATGGTTCTCAATCAGAGACAACGATCGACAGCTGCCTCTGATTGGGAACCATACCAGGCCAAAACCAGAAATACAAAACATAGAATGCCCACCCCAACTCACACCCTGACAAAACTAATATAGAGACATAAAAAAAGGAACTAAGGTCAGGATGTGACAGTGGGTCTGTTTTATAGAACTGACAATGCCCTCAAGGCCATGCTATATTATAGATATTGTCATGGCTTATCCATGGGTTTCTGTGCCAATATTCAACTCCCTCAAGCCGAATATCCATACTATGCCACGACCTTGAGTGTGTTACCATTTTTGTTGTTATTGTAAATAAATGTGATTGTTGTAAATACCTAACCTGATGCTTGATGGTCAGTAGTTGGTATTTTAATAAGATACGTTAATAATTGATTAGATACAGTACAACAGATTGGCAACCTTAAAACATGAATTATGCTAGATGTTTATCCTGTTACATCCTTCATTTTAGATTCATTATTTGTCTCTGTCCTGTGCATAGCCCGGTGGTCTCACTGTTATTTGGATTCTATTTGGGGGTTAAAGCCTTTTCATGCCATTTGCTTTTCTACAAGGGGGTGTGGTTTGTCACATCACCACTTATATCAATCACATAGTGTCCCAGCGGTTCCATGGCTAGCTGAGATGTCTGTTTGTCTGTCTCTCTATTTGTCTGTGTCCTAGACAGTAACACATTGATTCCTGCCCTCCTTCACTCCATTGACAATCCACAGCTGCCGCAATTGCACACCAAGGACCCGATTCATGATTGTTTAAAAAGTTGGGCCAGACAGATCCTGATTGTGAATCAAGTATTTATCGTAGCGCTGAGCATTACATCTCTTTACTGTAGTACATGTCTTTGCAGGCAGGAGGTTGAATATGTGGCACTTTGGGCTTTTTAGTGTTTGCCACCACTGGTCTGAGGGCCTCTGTGCACAAAATGTCCTGAAATGTCATCCTCCAGACAGCAGAGGATCCAAACTGCCCTCATCACTCATCACTCACACCTTATGTTATGCATGGGATACTCTATTTACGGCTTGAAACAGGTGTTCAGGGACCTCTCTAAACAGATTTGCAAAAGGAGATAAAACCAAACGTACCAAGACTAACGAACTCCACTGCTGGCTAAGTAGATTCCATAGTCATGTTTCGCCGTTTAAATATGCTTCGTGTGAAATTACAGTAATGGGGGTTAAACCATTGTGAACCCAGATCATTGATTAAATGCCAGAGTTTCTGTAAAAATAATCTAGGATTAGACTGTCTGTATTGAGGATAATTGGGGGGATTTCTGGTGTGTGAGACTGCAGTACAGTGGTGTAAAGTACTAGTTAAGTAGTTATTTGTGGTATCTGTGCTTTACTATTAATATTTTTGACTACTTTTACTTTTACTTCACTACATTCCTAAAGAAGATTATGTACATTTTATTCCATACATTCCCTGACACCCAAAAGTACTCTTCACATTTTGAATGCTTAGCAGGACAGGAAAATTACCTAATGCCCACACTTATCAAGAGAACATCCCTGGTTATTCCTACTGGCTCTGATCTGACAGACTCACTAAACACATGGAGCATGTCCCTGGCTATCCGCATGTACAGTGGGGCAAAAAAGTATTTAGTCAGCCACCAATTGTGCAAGTTCTCCCACTTAAAAAGATGAGAGGCCTGTAATTTTCATCATAGGTACACTTCAACTATGACAGACAAAATGAGGGAAAAAAAATCCAGAAAATCACATTGTAGGATTTTTAATGAATTTATTTGCAAATTATGGTGGAAAATAAGTATTTGGTCATAACAAAGGTTTATCTCAATACTTTGTTATTTACCCTTTGTTGGCAATGACAGAGCTCAAACGTTTCTGTAAGTCTTCACAAGGTTTTCACACACTGTTGCTGGTATTTTGGCCCATTCCTCCATGCAGATCTCTAGAGCAGTGATGTTTTGGGGCTGTTGCTGGGCAACACGGACTTTCAACTCCCTCCAAAGATTTTCTATGGGGTTGAGATCTGGAGACTGGCTAGGCCACTTCAGGACCTTGAAATGCTTCTTACGAAGCCACTCCTTCGTTGCCCGGGCGGTGTGTTTGGGATCATTGTCACGCTGAAAGACCCAGCAACGTTTCATATTCAATGCCCTTACTGATGGAAGGTGGTTTTCACTCAAAATCTCACGATACATGGCCCCATTCATTCTTTCCTTTACACGGATCAGTCGTCCTGGTCCCTTTGCAGAAAAACAGCCCCAAAGCATGATGTTTCCACCCCCATGCTTCACAGTAGGTATGGTGTTCTTTGGATGCAACTCAGCATTCTTTGTCCTCCAAACACGACGAGTTGAGTTTTTACGAAAAAGTTATATTTTGGTTTCATCTGACCATATGACATTCTCCCAATCTTCTTCTGGATCATCCAAATGCTCTCTAGCAAACTTCAGACGGGCCTGGACATGTACTGGCTTAAGCAGGGGGACACGTCTGGCACTGGGTGAGATTGCGTGGAGCCCCAGATCGAGCGAGATTATCAGTTGATTTCTTCAAACCAAGCTGCTTACCTATTGCAGATTCAGTCTTCCCAGCCTGGTGCAGGTCTACAATTTTGTTTCTGGTGTCCTTTGACAGCTCTTTGTTCCTGGCCATAATGGAGTTTGGAGTGTGACTGTTTGAGGTTGTGGACAGGTGTCTTTTATACTGATAACAAGTTCAAACAGGTGCCATTTAATACAGGTAACGAGTGGAGGACACAGGAGCCTCTTAAAGAAGAAGTTACAGGTCTGTGAGAGCCAGAAATCTTTCTTGTTTGTAGGTGACCAAATACTTATTTTCCACCATAATTTGCAAATAAATTCATAAAAAATCCTACAATTTGATTTTCTGGATTTTCTTTTCTCATTTTGTCTGTCATAGTGTAAGTGTACCAATGATGACAATTACAGGCCTCTCTCATCTTTTTAAGTGGGAGAACTGGCACAATTGGTGGCTGACTAAATACTTTTTTGCCCCACTGTAAATAAAAATATATAAGAAAATTGTGCCGTCTGGATTGCTTTATACACAGAATTTGAAATTATTTATACTTTTACTTTTGATACTTAAGTATATTTAAAACAATCATACTTTTAGACTTTTACTCAAGTAGTATTTTACTGAGTGTCTTACCTTAATAGAAAATGACTTAAGTTTATCTTTACTATGGCAGCAGTTGATCATTCTGCCCTGGTCTGATACCAGTCATTGTGGGCCTAGGAGAGCACCAACAGGATGACATGGTTGATGACAGCATGGTGTCGGCATTTGTCTTTTATATTCTGATGAAAGAACTGTGTTAATGCAGTGACATTCAAATCATAACAATTAGGTTATTGTTTGGTTAATCTCGGCAACCTGAACCAGATGTTTTCGTCAGTCACAGGAGACTAGTATTGAGTTAGAGGGCTTGGTTCAAAATGTTATTTTGAACCAAGTAAATGAAAGTACCACTCAGTAATTGGAAGTAGCACTCATGTATGGAAATTAGTCTTCCTTCGCCCACCAAAGGAAGTGAATAATACTGTTGCTTACAGAATGCATTATGTGATTGATACTAATCACTACATTACTGTAGTTCTTTTCACATTGCAGTCTAATTAGCACAGTCACCCACGGCTGGATTCTCCTGGAATCCAGGACATGTTTGAAGTCTGTCAGATTCCTGCTCAACTTTATCCAGGTCAGTCCTATCCCCTATCCATTTCATCCAGAGGGCACCGTGAGCTCTCTATCTGTCTGATGAAAAAAGACAGTCCTATCCCCTATCCATTTCATCCAGAGGGTACCGTGAGCTCTCTATCTGTCTGATGAAAAAAGACAGTCCTATCCATTTCATCCGGAGGCCCCCGTGAGCTCTCTATCTGTCTGATGAAAAAAGACAGTCCTATCCCCTGTCCATTTCATCCGGAGGCCCCCATGAGCTCTCTATCTGTCTGATGAAAAAAGACAGTCCTATCCCCTATCCATTTCATCCAGAGGGCACCGTGAGCTCTCTATCTGTCTGATGAAAAAAGACAGTCCTATCCCCTGTCCATTTCATCCGGAGGCCCCCGTGAGCTCTCTATCTGTCTGATGAAAAAAGACAGGCCTATCTAGTTCAGTAGCTGCAGGGGGGGTTAGTTTTGCAATGTAGCAATGATCCAGCATTTAATTTACAGTAGCTATTATTCAGCAGAGCTATCATCTTCAGCGGGCTGAGATGATTTGTTTCTCTTATTCCTCCTCGTGGATATCTCAACTGTTGTCATTATAATGAATGTATTCATAATTAATCATAATTTAGTCCACAAGGATTTCCGGCAGAGTGAAGAACAACAGCACAATAGTTTATTTTTTCCTCTTCAATTTTGAGGGCTAAATTCTCCAACAGAAATGGAATTTCAGGCAGCGCAAAGTATATTACGGAGCCTGCGAGTGAATTGAAAAGGACTCACATTTCCTTTTTTTTTCCACACAAATGATTTGTAATAACTATTCATGATTCATATTGCTGACCTACAAAAGTTGAAAAGCGAGAAATGCCTCTCTTTCTCTCACCCCCCCCCCCCCCCCCCCCCCCCTAACCATACATTCGTGAGAAAATAACAAACTGGCTTTTAAGTGCATTTTAGAAGTGAATAAAAATCTAAAAGTGTGTAGTAAGCGAGGTAATGGAAGTGGGTTTGTTATTACTCTATCGGCCAGAACTTGATCTGCTCCAGACTTCTCATACTCCAGGGGTAATGTACGCCAGGGGTAATGTACTCCAGGGGTTTAGCCTGTAATGTACTCCAGGGGAGTATGAGACACAGAATAAATGTGAGTAGAAGCCTATGTTAATAAGAAAATAACATTCTGCCTCAGGGATGAACAGAGAACTTCGTTAATAGTTTTATTTTCCTGTACAGAATTATTGGCACATGCACAAACTGGGCTTTGACAAGGTTAGAGTATCAATCAGAAAAGGGCCCTACATGGAACCGAAAAGGGTTCTTCAAATGGTTCTTCTACGGACACAGCCGAATAAACCTTTTAGTTTCTGGATAGAAGAAAAGGTGCTAACAGTGTACCCTTACCCAGTGCTCTTGTTTGGTGTCCCAGGTTTATTTCTCTCCTCTCAGGGCTATTTGTATGGACATGTTGAAGGACATTTGAGTTTTACCCTCTATTCGTCCTATAATTTCACTATGCGTCGTTAATCGCAACTTTTACATGCTCATCCAAAAGTTTTCCTGTCAAAGGCATTTAATCGATTTACTCTCTCATCTTGTACTTGGAACTGGGAGCTGAAAACGGACACCCCTGCCGGGCTCCCGCCTGGGCCTCTGCCATTCCACAACATGCTTTATTTTTCAGAGTACAAAGCAGTGGCCCTATGAAAAAGATAAATCCTGACATTTACCAGTCATTTTCTAATGTTTGCCTTCAACAGAAGAGCAGAAATGAGAGGTTTTAGGCTGTAATGTACAAGCAGATATATTCCACTGTGAGTGAGCAGTCTTCTGTGCTTTAGCCACAGACATTAAACAGGGCGGCTTCCCCTGGGTCTTTCATCCCAGCTCTGTTTCAACTAAACTGCAGTCCCAATCCACATCTTTGGAACATTATGCACACAATGAATAATGCAGCTTTTCCTGCATGTTGTGCCGCACAGTACATTGCATACACAATGTGTTCTATATCCAACATATGGGCACCAAACAGAATACATAACTGTTGATAAGTAAATGCTTTTCCCAATCTGTTGTGGGCCACAAAGAGGCACATGGGCCCGTCACATAATTCTATTGGCTTGTAATATTTTATTTAACAGTACAGTATACGGTAGCACTTGTTGTGTGTGTGTGTGTGTGTGTGTGTGTGTGGTCTAACTTTACTAGTCCTCACAAGGATAGTAAAACAAGAAAGAAAAAAGGTTAACTTCGCCCGGCAGGGGTGTCCGGACATTTCGTCGGTCCCCAAAAGGAAAAACGCCATTTTAAGCTTCAGGGGTTAGGTTTAGGGTTAGAATTTGGGTTAGGTTTAGTTTTAGGGTTAGGGGTTTGGGGTAAGGTTAGGGTTAAGGTTAGGGAAAATATGATTGTGAATGGGAATACATTTTTAGGTCCCCACTTGGATAGTAAAACCAACGATTGTGTGTGTTTTTTATTTTTTTATTTGACCTTTATTTAACCAGGTAGGCTTGTTGAGAACAAGTTCTCATTTTCAACTGCGACCTGGCCAAGATAAAGCAAAGCAGTGTGACACAGACAACAACACAGAGTTACACATGGAGTAAACAATAAACAAGCCAATAACACAATAAACAAGTCAATGACACAGTAGAAAAAACAAAGTCTATAGACTGTGTGTGTGTGTGTGTGGTCTCTGGCTATATGCTCCTGCATGTGTGCAGTCTGGTTATAGTGGGGATTAGATTGCTCCGCTGTGCCAGAGAGGTTAATAAGCTTGGCAGTAGCAGAGCCTGGGCTGCAGCCTGTGAAATAGACTTGTTACTAGCAATGAGGAAGGTAAAGGAAGGTAATTCAATCTCACACAGAGTTTAAAAGCAACCCTATTACACCAGACCTAGCTGCTGGCACTGTGGAAATGACTACTACCTATGCTCGCTCCATACCAGATGAGATATCGCTGGAGGGAGACCACATTCTAGCTCTGCTTCAGCTCATATTTCTGGGGTGTATTTTTGACTGTGTGCCATGAAGCATTTGCAGAGGAACATTACCAAAGACAGGACTTAGAGCATTTAGTATATTAGAAGAGTATTACTTTATCTCAGAACACCAGGCTCTATGCGAAGTTGAAAGAAGAGAAGAGAGTGTCATTTTCTGTTTTTGTGAGACATCACACAGTCACATCAGACTCATTTTGATTTATACATATTTTGGGGGGTTTCCATGTCTTTGACCTAGTTCTACCTCTGATGTATATTTAACTGCGGTACTCTCTGAATTATACATGGTTTTCTAGGTGTTCCATTCCTAGAATGCCAGGCACAGATGGATAATGGTTTCTGATTACTATTGAGCCATGCTGATTATTGCAGGTTTCAGAGGAAATGCCTGGATAGCCTGACACCCACTCTAGTTTCTCTCTCTCTTTGTCTTTTTGTCCTTTTTGGTTTTTACCAATATGCTTTCTTTTAATCAAATGTTTTTCTCTACATGTAAGAACACTCTAAATGGATTCAAATAATGACAACACACAACATCAACATCGGCCACCTTGGTGAAGAATGTAGTCAGGTGCCATTTCCAATGGACAATGGCTATTGTCATTTCTACACAATATGTATAACTGTATGTATGAGGAATAGAATTGGAATTAGAATAGGTCTATCATTAGTTCTCAAAATGTATCTCAATAACCAGTGTAATATACTGCGTAGAAACGTCTCAAGTGGCTTGTCAGACCAGTTTTACATGGGAGATCTACATGTGCCATGACACATTTAATGGCTGTGGCAACTGTGTAAATCTGCTTTGAGACCATAACAAAAGGATTTCTTAATAGTCAATATACTGTATATGGAGAGCTGGTGTTATAATGAGGGATCAATCCTGATGGAAACTACAACTACAACACTGCTTCTAAACAGTGTCTATGGTACGTGAAATCATTCTGCACGTATACCTTCAACATTCCATCCGGAGTTCTGATCCAATTATTTCAGTTTCCTCTACTGCGATATTTCTCCAGCAGTAGTGGAGTGGTGATGATAGGAGCGAGAGAAAGAGGGAAGAGGGAGAGAGATGAAGAAGGGGGAGACACTTATCTCTTCAAATGAAACAATCATTTTGCTTCCACTCGCTTCTCTGCCTAGCCTATGGATTAAAAAAGCAAGGGCAAATATTGGTGAGAAAGACCAAAGCACAAATGGGAGGAGGATCTCTCTCTGTCTCTCTCTCTCTCTCGCTGTCTCTCTCTCAATTCAATACAAGGGGCTTTATTGGCATGGGAAACGTGTTAACATTGCCAAAGCAAGTGAGGTAGATAATATACAAAAATGAAATAAACAATTACATTTAACAGTAAACATTACACATATAGAAGTTTCAAAACAATAAAGACATTACAAATGTCATATTATATATATATATATACAGTGTTTTAACAATGTACAAATGGTTAAAGTACACAAGGGAAAATAAATAAGCATAAATATGGGTTGTATTTACAATGGTGTTTGTTCTTCACTGGTTGCCCTTTTCTCTTGGCAACAGGTCACAAATCTTGCTGCTGTGATGGCACACTGTGGAATTTCACCCAGTAGATATGAGAGTTTATCAAAATTGGATTTGTTTTTGAATTCTTTGTGGATCTGTGTAATCTGAGGGAAATATGTATCTCTAATACATTGGGCAGGAGGTTAGGAAGTGCAGCTCAGTTTCCACCTCATTTTGTGGGCAGTGAGCACATAGCCTGTCTTCTCTTGAGAGCCATGTCTGCCTACGGCAGCCTTTCTCAATAGCAAGGCTATGCTCACTGAGTCTGTACATAGTCAAAGCTTTCCTTAATTTTGGGTCAGTCATAGTGGTCAGGTATTCTGCCGCTGTGTACTCTCTGTTTAGGGCCAAATAGCATTCTAGTTTGCTCTCTTTTTTTGTTAATTCTTTCCAATGTGTCAAGTAATTATCTTTTTGTTTTCTCATGATTTGGTTGGGTCTAATTGTGCTGCTGTCCTGGGGCTCTGTAGGGTGTGTTTGTGTTTGTGAACAGAGCCCCAGGACCAGCTTGCTTAGGGGACTCTTCTCCAGGTTCATCTCTCTGTAGGTGATGGCTTTGTTATGGAAGGTTTGGGGATCGCTTCCTTTTAGGTGGTTATAGAATTTAACGTCTCTTTTCTGGATTTTGATAATTAGTGGGTATCGGCCTAATTCTGCTCTGCATGCATTACTCTCTCTCGCTCTCGCTCTCACTCTCTCTCTCTCTGTCTCTCGCTCTCTCTCTCTGTCTCTCTCTGTCTCTTTTTGTCTCTCTCTGTCTCTCTCTCTCGCTCTCTCTCGCTCTCTCGCTCTCTCTGTCTCTCTCTGTCTCTCTTTCTCTCTCTCTCTCTCTCTCTCGCTCTCTCTGTCTCTCTCTCTCTCGCACTCTCTCTGAGATGAATATATTAAGCCATGTGTAATGATCCTTTCTTTGAGGACAATAGGATGTAGAAGAGTAGGCTACATGCTGGTGCAGTATAAAAGGGATTAGAATAGAAAACATGAAGATTATCCTTAATCCAGAGACTGCATTCCTTTTCATTTTGTGCTGAGCAAAAAAATGCACGTCTTTCACAAATATATTGTGGTAATCCTTAACACATCCCTGGATACTTGTGCTCTTCCCTGACAATACCCTTTTTTCTCTCAACTCTTCATAAAACTTTCTTACCTTTCTGTATTTCTGCTCTCCTTGTGAGCTGTCAGCAGACAGTGAGCTGAGAAAAATCCCTTCATCATATAGTAAATCTGTGAGGGAGAATAAGTGCAAAGCTTGGAACAGAGCAACAATTTTGATGTGTTCCCAAGAATACCCACTCTAGCTCTTGGAGGAAGAGAGAATTTTGACCAGCATATCAATATACAGGTAAGGACAGAGTGGAGAAACTGGCCACCTTTTATTTTTCAAGTTTGAGTCATGGTAGAGCATGAAATATAATGTTTTAAGCGATCTTCTTTGTAAGAGAATGTTTATTAGTAATTCAGCATATACAGTGCCTTGCGAAAGTATTCGGCCCCCTTGAACTTTGCGACCTTTTGCCACATTTCAGGCTTCAAACATAAAGATATAAAACTGTATTTTTTTGTGAAGAATCAACAACAAGTGGGACACAATCATAAAGTGGAACGACATTTATTGGATATTTCAAACTTTTTTAACAAATCAAAAACTGAAAAATTGGGTGTGCAAAATTATTCAGTGCAGCAAACTCTCTCCAGAAGTTCAGTGAGGATCTCTGAATGATCCAATGTTGACCTAAATGACTAATGATGATAAATACAATCCACCTGTGTGTAATCAAGTCTCCGTATAAATGCACCTGCACTGTGATAGTCTCAGAGGTCCGTTAAAAGCGCAGAGAGCATCATGAAGAACAAGGAACACACCAGGCAGGTCCGAGATACTGTTGTGAAGAAGTTTAAAGCCGGATTTGGATACAAAAAGATTTCCCAAGCTTTAAACATCCCAAGGAGCACTGTGCAAGCGATAATATTGAAATGGAAGGAGTATCAGACCACTGCAAATCTACCAAGACCTGGCCGTCCCTCTATACTTTCAGCTCATACAAGGAGAAGACTGATCAGAGATGCAGCCAAGAGGCCCATGATCACTCTGGATGAACTGCAGAGATCTACAGCTGAGGTGGGAGACTCTGTCCATAGGACAACAATCAGTCGTATATTGCACAAATCTGGCCTTTATGGAAGAGTGGCAAGAAGAAAGCCATTTCTTAAAGATATCCATAAAAAGTGTCGTTTAAAGTTTGCCACAAGCCACCTGGGAGACACACCAAACATGTGGAAGAAGGTGCTCTGGTCAGATGAAACCAAAATTGAACTTTTTGGCAACAATGCAAAACGTTATGTTTGGCGTAAAAGCAACACAGCTGAACACCATCCCCACTGTCAAACATGGTGGTGGCAGCATCATGGTTTGGGCCTGCTTTTCTTCAGCAGGGACAGGGAAGATGGTTAAAATTGATGGGAAGATGGATGGAGCCAAATACAGGACCATTCTGGAAGAAAACCTGATGGAGTCTGCAAAAGACCTGAGACTGGGATGGAGATTTGTCTTCCAACAAGACAATGATCCAAAACATAAAGCAAAATCTACAATGGAATGGTTCAAAAATAAACATATCCAGGCGTTAGAATGGCCAAGTCAAAGTCCAGACCTGAATCCAATTGAGAATCTGTGGAAAGAACTGAAAACTGCTGTTCACAAATGCTCTCCATCCAACCTCACTGAGCTCGAGCTGTTTTGCAAGGAGGAATGGGAAAAAATGTCAGTCTCTCGATGTGCAAAACTGATAGAGACATACCCCAAGCGACTTACAGCTGTAATCGCAGCAAAAGGTGGCGCTACAAAGTATTAACTTAAGGGGGCTGAATAATTTTGCACGCCCAATTTTTCAGTTTTTGATTTGTTAAAAAAGTTTGAAATATCCAATAAATGTCGTTCCACTTCATGATTGTGTCCCACTTGTTGTTGATTCTTCACAAAAAAATACAGTTTTATATCTTTATGTTTGAAGCCTGAAATGTGGCAAAAGGTCAAGGGGGCCAAATACTTTCGCAAGGCACTGTAGTTTGCCAATCCCATCACCAACATGCAGGTAAACTGATTGGGATATTTTTATTTATTTAACTAGGCAAGTCAGTTAAGAACATTTTCTTATTTTCAATGACAGCCTAGGAATAGTGTGTTAACTGCCTTGTTCAGGGGCAGAACAACAGATTATTACCTTGTCAGCTCGGGGATTCGATCTTGCAACCTTTCAGTTGCTAGTCCATCGCTCCAACCATTAGGCTACCTGCCAATATGTAGGTACTGGGTAAAAGGAACTGGGTAAAATGATATTGTAGTGCCTGTGGGAGGAAAATAGCTTTTTTCAAATCCAGAAGGAACCGGACTATTTCAAATATGAATCACCTGGACCTTTTTTAATTATTTAACTCCTATTCTCACTAGAATAGAACACTTCCTTCAGTAAATGACTGTGACTCTACACTCTGAATTTGCTGGACAATATGGAATGTGTGCAACTTACATACAGTATAGCCTTATGTCAATAGGAGGGTGACTGATAAAGGGATCATGTAGCGATGACACCTTTACAGTTGTCTAACAATGTATTGTAAAGGGATTTTTTTTATCAATAATGACTAATTATGTATACATCTCAATCAGGACTGACTAATCAGAATACTATTATGTTACTGTATAGATGTATGAATTTTCTTTTAATCCTAGTACTGAATATAATGTGTGTAATTATAATCAAGAATTAGAACAATGACTGTATGTTCCTTGGTAGAAACGAATGAACTTATCGTCAGACTGGCTAGAATGCTTATCTACACAGGAAGACCTTGGCTTGGTCCTAAATGATCTAAATTGGTGGGAGACGATGTAGGAAGGCTTGAGAACTATACTGCCATTGTACCGGAGTGGAGGAGAGACGGGACAGTTCGAAAACTAATGACGTCATTTTCAGTTTATAATCTGTTGTAAATTGTATCATGTTCAGTACTCACGAGAATAAACACAGCTGGTTGATTTCAAAGGCTGGTCTCTTTCCATTTTATACCAATAAGGGTCTTACAAACTCTTATGAATTGACAGAGTGATTCATTGTAATTGGTTATTAAAACAGGAATTTAATTCCTGTAACATGTATCAATTATCTATGATACCTCTTTAACTTTCAATTGAGTTAAAAGCATTTTGATGGCCAAAACCTTTGGCATCCAACGCAAACGAATCATGTACACTTCTATGACTGTTCAATGTGCCCAGCTGTGTAATGGTTTTAGATTGAGACAGACCGCGTTAGGGACAATTTCCACCTCCCGATCCGCTCAGTCATGATCATATCAATATGAACACAGCTAGCCTTGAGGTTAGAGCATTGGACCAGTAACCCAAACCAAATTTTCTTAACAGTCAATATGCGAAAGGTCGCTGGGTAGTGCGTACAGCCCAGTACATCACTGGGGCCAAGCCTCCTGCCATCCAGGACCTCTATACCAGGCGGTGTTAGAGGAAGGCCCTAAAAATTGTCTAAGACTCCATCCACCCTAGTCATAGACCGCAGGGCAAGCGGTACCAGAGCGCCAAGTCTAGGTCCAAGAAGCTTCTAAACAGCTTCTACCCCCAAGCCATAAGACTCCTGAACATCTAATCAAATTGCTACCCAGATTATTTGCATTGCCCTCCCCCCTTTACGCTGCTGCTACTCTCTGTTTTTAATCGATGCATAAGTCACTTTAATAACTCTACCCACATATATTACTTCAATTACCTCGCCTAACCTGTGCCCCCGCACATTGACTCTGTACCGGTACCCCCTGTAAATAGCCTCGCTATTGTTATTTTACTGCTGCTCTTTAATTATTTGTTACTTTTATTTCTTATTTGTGAGGGTATTTTTTAAAACTGCATTGTTGGTTAAGGGCTTGTAAGTAATAATTTCACTGTAAGGTTGCATTCGGCGCATGTTACAAATACAATTTGATTTGGTTTGATTTGATTTGACAATGGTAATCCTGGCTGTGAACCCACTCCCTGCAGGTGTCTCAGGGGGAGTTGGGATATGCAAGAAACACATTTCCATGCCACAAGTGAGTAACAGGGAAAATAGATTCAGGCCCATACGGAGGTAAGTGAGCTCAGGCAGGTGCCTCCTCTTCCTTCATCTGAAGTACCAGGATGCAGCAGGAAGGAGGAAGTAAAGCCTCACAAAGTGGACCCTTGCTGGGATGAAATGGAGCATTGGATCCAGCCTATCCTTACAAACTCAAGTTTTTAGATCTGTGCTACTTCAAGGGGATATGACTAAATGTGTTCTCCAGCTCTCCAACCAAAGGATACGTTTGAGGAGGTCCCTTAGTGAACAGTTGCACGCATCAGTTCCTTCCACCCACATGACAAACATGCACCGTTTCTGTTCCCTCTGGCTGGGCCTGTTTGTTGCAGTATACGACAGAGGAAAGACTTGTTAAAGCCAAAACAAACAATGTTTGCATTGTGAGATGGACAAATGAAGTGCACAGTAGTCATTTACAGAGAACCTCGCCTCATTACTAGATCTCAGTTTTAGGTCTGCCCTAGTCTGACTCTGGGAAAATCCAGGAGAAATCATTACTAGTGTAGATTCAGGCAGGAGGCGTTTGGAGGACTTGCTTAGTGATTTTTCACTCACACACACACCACTCACACACACACTCAGTAGAAATTGAGGTATGAATTATGAAATAGGCCCACAGTACTTCTGCTGCCACAATACTCATCATCCTCCTCATCATCATGGCAGATCAGGCTGCATGGGCCCTACAGTAGCTGTCTCCCTCCCTCTCTCTCTCTCTCTGCATTTCAAACAGTGGGCAACAGCTCTGCTTGTCCCCTGGAGAGTTGCAGGCCCCTTTCATTACATCTGATTTCTCTGGGCAGAATTCCCCCACAGCTTTGGGTCGACCCTGTGCTCTGTCTCTCATTGGAACTCTAATAAGGGTGGTTTACTGTAGCTCACTGTGGTGAGACTTGGGTTGCTGCTGACAGGGGCTCATTGTGCAGCAGGCCTGCCTGGTAACCTCCTCTCACAGCCCATTTGCTGAACCACTGATAAACAGCTAGAAACTACTGGCGTTCTCTTTGGCTTCTCTGAGATTTTACGTGATACATTTCAAGATGTATTTTGATGCTCTTAGAATGTCTATGAATATTAGGTACATTAACATACATTATTCAGCTGGAAACAACTACTCAGCAGTGTCATGAGAGAGATCACTTTACTGGCACTGAAGGATTGGAAGGTAAGAGCACTCGTTATGGTTTTCTCAATTCTGCATGATGACTACCCACCCTTCTCTCTCTCCCTCCAGCCATGTTAAACATAATGACACCACTTGAGACTTCACCACA
Source organism: Oncorhynchus mykiss (assembly GCF_057628025.1). NCBI lineage: Eukaryota > Metazoa > Chordata > Actinopteri > Salmoniformes > Salmonidae > Oncorhynchus > Oncorhynchus mykiss. Next base: position 76,596,393 of record NC_143033.1, read on the forward strand.
CAGAATGTATGGGCAACTTCACAGTGCAAACACACTGTATTGACACTAATTAGGCTTACAAATCATCCAATAAGTCCTACTGTCACGTTCTGACCTTAGTTCCTTTGTTATGTCTTTATGTTAGTTTGGTCAGGGCGTGAGTTGGGGTGGGTTGTCTATGTTCTTTTTTCTATGTAGTATTTATGTGTTTGGCCTGGTATGGTTCTCGAACAAAGGCAGGTGTCGTTCGTTGTCTCTGATTGAGAATCGTACTTAGGTAGCCTGTTTTCCCCATTTTAGTTGTGGGTGATTGTTTTCTGTCTCTGTGTCTTCACCAGACAGACCTGTTTCGTTTTCGTTCGTTCTCCTTGTTATTTTGTGTTCAGTGTTAAGAAATATCAACATGGACACGTACCACGCTGCATATTGGTCCGATCCTTCATACTCCTCGTCAGAGAAAGACGAATCTCGTTACAGAATCACCCACCACAACCGGACCAAGCAGCATGGTAACCAGGAGCAGAGGGTTCTGTACTCCTGGACATGGGAGGAGATTTTGGACGGTAGGGGACCATGGGCACAGGCTGGGGAATATCGCCGCCCCCGGGAAGAGCTGGAGGCAGCCAAAGCCGAGCGGCGGCATTATGAGGAGCTAGCACGGCAGCGGAACAGGGACGAGAGGCAACCCCAAAAATGTATTGGGGGGGCACACGGGGAGTGTGGCTAAGTCAGGTAGGAGACCTGAGCCAACTCCCCATGCTTACCGTGGAGAGAGGTGGACCGGGCAGGCACCGTGTTATGCCGTGGGGCGCATGCATAGCCCGGTGCGCTACATCGCAGCTCCTCGTATCGGCCGGGCTAGAGTGGGTTTCGAGCCAGGTGCTATGAAGCCGACTCAGCGCATCTGGTCTCCAGTGCGTCTCCTCGGCCCGGGGTATATGGCACCAGCCCTACGCACGGTGTCCCTTGTTCGCCAGCACAGCCCAGTGCGGTCTGTTCCACCCCGCCGCACTGGCCTGGGTGCGGGGAGTATCCAGCCAGGACAGGTTGTGCAGGCTCGGTGCTCGTGACCTCCAGTGCGCCTCCACGGTCCGGTCCATCCGGTGGCTCCTCCACGCACCAGGCCTCCGGTGTCAGCCCCACGCACCAGGTTGTCTCTCTGTCTCCTCCCTCCAGGTGCTCCCTCCTGTCCAGCGCTGTCAGAGTCTCCCTCCTGTCCAGCGCTGCCAGAGTCTCCCTCCTGTCCAGCGCTGCCAGAGTCTCCCTCCTGTCCAGCACTGCCAGAGTCTCCCTCCTGTCCAGCGCTGCCAGAGTCTCCCTCCTGTCCAGCGCTGCCAGAGTCTCCCTCCTGTCCAGCGCTGCCAGAGTCTCCCGTCAGTCAGGAGCTGCCAGAGAAGCCCGTCAGTCAGGAGCTGCCAGAGAAGCCCGTCAGTCAGGAGCTGCCAGAGCCGCCCGTCAGTCAGGAGCTGCGAGAGCCGCCCGTCAGTCAGGAGCTGCCAGAGCCTCCCTTCACGCCGGCGCTGCCGGAGTCGCCCTTCACGCCGGCACTGCCGGAATCTCCTGCCTGTCCGGCGCTGCCGGAATCTCCCGTCTATTCGGGGCCCGCTGTAAGGGTCCCCAGTCCGAGGTCGTCGGCGAGGGTCGCCGCTCCAAAGGCCCCACTTAAGTGGGCCGAGATTATGGTGGAGTGGGGTCCACGTCCCGCGCCAGAGCCCCCACCGCGGACAGACGCCCACCCAGACCCTCCCCTATAGGTTCAGGTTTTGCAGCCGCACCTTTGGGGGGGTACTGTCACGTTCTGACCTTAGTTCCTTTGTTATGTCTTTATGTTAGTTTGGTCAGGGCGTGAGTTGGGGTGGGTTGCCTATGTTCTTTTTTCTATGTAGTATTTATGTGTTTGGCCTGGTATGGTTCTCAATCAGAGGCAGGTGTCGTTAGTTGTCTCTGATTGAGAATCGTACTTAGGTAGCCTGTTTTCCCCATTTTAGTTGTGGGTGATTGTTTTCTGTCTCTGTGTCTTCACCAGACAGACCTGTTTCGTTTTTGTTCGTTCTCCTTGTTATTTTGTTTTTTGCGTTCAGTGTTAATAAATATCAACATGGACACGTACCACGCTGCATATTGGTCCGATCCTTCATACTCCTTGTCAGAGGAAGACGAATCTCGTTACACCTACTTCCTACTCACAATCCGTGAGTCATTTCATTTTCTATAGGAGGGAATACATTGGTTGTGATGGCAGTGGGAAAGCTCCATGTCTCAGTGGAATTCCCCTTTAATGAATCACACGGTTTTCCAGCTGATATTATGTTTCTGTAGATGTCAGACTAATGTCTCCCCATGTTGATGTCCTTCTGAATGCTCTAGTTTGGTAGTGTTTTACTGGGCCAGAGGTGAGCCTGTGGAGCTCTGTTCTAAAAAACTATATTTACTTGTCTAATATAGGTCAGCGTCTAGTGATGTGACTTTGGTGTGGAGTGTGTGTGTGCGTGCGTGTGTGTCCCTGATCCAGGAACAGGGCTGATTGTTGAGGAGCCCCATTCACACTCTGGTCCTCTCTAAGAGTCTGGCAAAGCAAAGGTGAGGGGCCACTGATGGAGAGGGAGTGAAAGAAACTGTGAAAGAAGGATTTCCGCACCATGTGTGAAGGCTTGGGCACAGAGAGAAAGACCGGTCTGTCTCCCTCTTGAATCATTATGCCCAGTCATTCTGCAGGCACCCCCCTAGACATGAACATGGAAATAACCGTGATATAGCAGGATGAATAGGTGTTGTACTGCTCTTAAGCCAGCAAAATATTTGCTGAGAAGTCTCATATTTCTATTGGTTTATTTTGGAAGGAGAGCTGTTTTGCCCTCTGGGACGGCTGTGGTTTACACAACCATGATTAGAAAATCATATTTCCCACATTTTAAGACAAGATAAATACATGTGTTGGCAATGCTGATCATGCTTTTCTAACGGACTCAATAGAACATAAACAAAAGCCAATTACTGTAAAAAATGAAAAATTGAGAGGCGTTGGAACATAGACAGGGTGATGCTGTCTGGTGGTGGTTCTAATCTACAGACAGCTGTAGTGCTTAGAAGTGGGAATCAGTCCTAATTAAAAAGATGTATCATGTTATTCCAAGCCAAGCAATCTAATCTTCACTGGTTATTTAGATGTAGCTGTTGATTTGGGGGGGATTACTTTGGCACTGGGCAAAGGATGGCGGTTCTTGTCAATGTCAAATGCAATCACTTTACCATCTTATAGAAATCCTGCAATTTTATTAGGCATATTGTAAATCCACTTTATTTTTACTCTTCATTCATTTGAAATGGCCTAAAACATGATGATAGAGACTCACAATTTACTCGTATTACTATGTCAACTGCCTTTGAAAGCTTCTGTTTGCCATTGTTGATATTAGCATTCTGGATCTCTTTGTTGCATTCTAAGAAAATCCTTATGGCTGTAAAGGGTCTCAGCTGCTCTCTAAACCACATTCATTAGAATGTTTTTTTTTGTTGTCAGCCTGACTATTGGTTGTCATTCCACCAGGTTCCTGTTGTTGCCATGGAAGGTGACTTTCCAGTCTACTTTGATTTTAAGTTAGAGACTCATTAACCCCCAGTTGATGTCATATTTCACCAGCTGGCCACCTCCCAATGTACTGTCACGTTCCTTGATTAGAGTGTGCATACCATATGCCCAACACAGTTCACAGAGTCTGCTTCAAACACCTGTTCCACATTTCTCAATCTTACCCTGATCATAGCACAAAGTATTCCGTGACATCATGAAAGAGGCTTGGTGGAGAAAATTGCTTTTTCTATCTCATAGCCATTTTGATTGAAATTACCTCTGTAGCTTTGACAATTACAGTATTTCAATATCCGCACATTACTGTAATAGCTTGAAGCTTGAGCATTCACACTGCATTATGTATTATTAATATTCACTTTGGTGAATATATTCTAGTCTATGTTATGTAATAGGGCTGGGTTCATCACGATACTTAGCCTAGGTACCGATACGATGTGCATTGCGATTCTCTCGATTCTATATGTATTGCGATTCAATACTGCGATTTTATTGCGATTTGATGTTCCAAACATATTGCCATGTCTGCTGCAGAGGTACAAGATTATTATTCATATTTTCATATAAAAATAAAATAAAAAATACACTTTTTTCCCACCATCACCATTATGTAATGAAACCAGAAATATTATGTCATATCTCCATCAGCATATGCACACTTGAATGCACACACATATCACAGTTTAGCACAGCCTAACTGCAGCTGGTCGGAATGGATGTCTTACCAGTTGAACAGCCCTAGAGAGTGACTCCTCTGTGGAAATGGTCCAATCAGGTAACTTAACAGTCATACTGATCCCTCCTCTTTGTCAAGATTCCTCACTGTTCAGATTCCCAGCATGGCGTCTGTCTGTCCCCAGCCTGCAGCCTCTGATGGACTGAGGGACCTGTTCCATTGTAGCTGTGCTGAAGTCAGACAGTCAGGCATACAACCTAATTGGAAACTTAATCACGTCTGCTGATGGCTGCTGGTGGTGGGAACTAAAGCCCCATAGGAGGAGAAAGTCAAGAAATATCATTGGTACAGTAGGCTAGGCTGCTGGCCTAGATACGTACGTACCAGATTCATTCAAACTAGTGCTTTGTGATGTTTATCATAAGGCTTCATTCGAAGCTAGATTTCTGATTCACAATTCTAGGTCACTCATCAGATACCACATAAATAATATTCAAACTAACAACAGACACATTTAATAACCAGCCTTCGTATCCCAACGACACTACATTTTATTTAAATTAAGGAAAGAAAGCTCATAACTGAAAACATCAAGAGAGGTATTTCAAATTAGTCTCATTCTTTCAAGGGCATATGAAGATTGGCGGGACTGGTCCAGGTAAGCTTTCTTTGCCACTGTTCTGTGAGTGCTACGTGCTCTACAAACCAGGCTGCCTGTGCCAGCAGCCGCTGAGAGGGAGCCATCCGCCGTCACACTGTGAGGAGATATGACCTAAAGAGTAAGACCACCTCATACAGCATGCTGAACAGCAGGAAACTTTTAGACAGTGACATTGAATCCATTACACACCCCCCCCCCATCACTCTCTCGCTCCCTCCTTCTCTCTCTCAATCTCTCCCTCCCTGTCATTATTTTTTTCACTTACACACACACACACAGATTGAGAAGGAGACATACAAAAAAATATCCTTTACGTAACCTTTCCGGCAACCAGAGAACCTTCAAGCTTGGGGAGGGGAGTCCCTGTGGAACTCTAACATTTACTTCCCTCTATTCCAGAAATGTGTCATTTGGTTTGTCCATATTCAGAAAACGTGGGCTAGAATGAAAAATGAAGTCAAACGTATTACAAATGGACAGAATAAAAATCTGCATGGGAAAATGGGGACATAATGTGTGGCTGTTAGATTGGTAGGGCAATTAAATGCCTTGACTTATTGTGAAGCCAGTATTCCCATAATGGGAGAGCTACAGAGGGGGAGAAATGAACTGCACTGGACAGTGAAGGGCATTTTCAAGAAGCCACATGGGTAAAGAGAAAATAGCACAGACAGAGCCAAAGTCTTCATTTACTCTGCATCACAATGACCTTTCTGTGCCATGACTGTGAAGGTCTTTCATAACACAAAGAAACAAATTCCACTGAAATAGTCCAAGTATCATTGATACCAGACCAAATAGATATGGTGGAGCTCACAGAGGAGCTAACAAGCTTACACAGCAGCTGTCTGTGCATCCCACACTATCTAGTTCAATGGTATTGACACCAAAACCAAGGCATGTTTGTAAATATAATATTCAGGGTTTATCAGTACTGTTAAATCCATAACAAGGACTTGTGCTAACCACTCTCACAGAGCAGAAGCAGAACTAGTCTGGTGATAGTCTGACTACACCTGTGGGAATTTGACCCCGTTGAGAAAGCGACTTTACATTGATTATACCGCTGTGAAGATCATCGCAGTCGCACAGATCGTAAACCACTCAAACCATCTACATATCCAAAAGCCAGAGCGAGACTCTCTTTTCTCTGCCTGAAGCCTCTTTGATTTCCACAGCCTTTGTCTGTTTGAGACGATAGGAGGGTTCTCTCTCCCTATAGAGCTCTGCATCAGCAGTAATCCCTATGTGGCTGTATGTGTTCAGATCTCCACAGATTTTGGTCCAGGCTGCTGTGTCTTGCTATGGCTTGCTGTTGTGCTGGGCTGTGTCTTGCTATGGCTTGCTGTTGTGCTGGGCTGTGTCTCTTGTCCACTGGCATGGGGATTTGGTGCATTCAGAGCCTGCTTGGCAGCCACCGATTTGGCCCTGTCTGTGTCTTGCTAACCGAATGTCAATTGCTCCCTCTTCCATTGCATACGTTTGACAGCCATCCACTTGACTGGCTACAGCGTAACTGTGTGATGTTTTCTGTGGGCTCGGCTTCCCGACTGAAACGCCAAGCCCTTTGTTTATGTAGGGGTGACAGCCAAACACATTAAACATGTTTGTGAAGAATACTGAGGATTTGTCAGGATGGTTATAAGGAATGGACCAAGGTGCAGCGTGAGTAGAGTTCCACATATTTTTAATAAACCCGAAACTCAACAAAACAAACAAGCACAAATTAAACATGACACTACTGGTGCACTCAGGCAACTAAATGTAGACAAGATCCCACGAATAACAATGGGGAAATGTCTACCTAAATATGATCCCCAATCAGAAACAACGATAAACAGCTGCCTCTGATTGGGAACCATATCAGGCCACCATAGAAATACATTTCACCTAGATGACCCACCCAAGTCACGATCACGCCCCAACCAACACAGAGAATAAACAGCTTACTATGGTCATGGCGTGACAGGATTCAAGGACTTGTCTTACATTTGCTATTTTGTATGCATTAATTTTGTATTAATTTGTTGTGTAAGCATATACATTGTTGGGGATATACAATGGGTAGGCTATGGTATATTTTGATAATGTAGAATTAGGTATTTTACTAATATTTGACCAAATACTACATATTTGCCGCAAGTATTTAAATCAATAGTTTTTTTTATTATCAAATAAACATAGATTTAATTCACTATCTTAAAGAACATCTTAACTGCCTTCAGCGCTGGTGTTACCACGGCAACCCTAAATCCATAAACTCCCCTGCACAGTTTTCTCCTGGCAGAGTGGTGCCATTTTCCCTTCTCCCCTCCTCTCCAAGACATTCACGATGCAACATTACTACTGTTTCTTTAATAGGCAGCAGCACATGACGGGGGGTTTGCCTCCTTCGTAACCACTGCTTTCACAAATGCATATTCTTCCTGTCAGAAGGACTTAAATCTAATCAATGACAACCTGTCGTTGGAAAGTTTCTACTGTGAAAACACGTTTCCTTTCTTTCTCTTAATCTTATCAACAATGCTTTTATGAAGTTATCTGAATACCGAATGTGAATGTAGAATATAAATAACAAACAGTTGATCAGTTTAAGATTGCTGTGTTTAAAAAAAAGAAAGAAGGTAATATCAGACTGAGATGCAAGAGAAAAGTGACCATGCATTCCTCTTACATTAATGTTTAATGCAGTACAGACATAAAACTGAAAAATCCTAAGCCTCAAAATTACCACTACTGAACAAACACCCCATGGAAATCCCTGGTCTGCACGGTCTCAGGACCCTGGACAGCAGCCACTCTGAAACTATACCTGGCATCGTACTTCACTGCTAGTCTTGCAGAGCCCTACAGGGTGTGAAGCCGTCTGTAGTTTGACTCTTAAGATGTTCAGACTTAAAAAGTGTGGAAAAACTGACAGTTTCATCCCCTCCCTGATCTGTATTGAGGAATACTACAAACAAATAAACCATGCACTTCACTGTGCTACGTGATCTGACTGCATTGGCCAGAGTGATTAGACACATAGTGCAGAACTCAATCAAGAACTAGGGACTCAGCTCAACACCATACCACCACTTTAGGGTGTTCTGATGCGTATAGAATGGAAGAAACACTTAATCTGCCTCTCCACAGCACATTGACATGTATCACCCCCCCAGACCAGAGGGACCAGGGACTTGGCAGGCTGTGGAGATTGATATCAGTGTAATCTAACCTCTCTAGTTCCATTAAAGGAACATTCTGGGATGCTTAACAGACAAATCCTTCCAAGGAGCTGGGATGTGGCGATGGGATAGGACCTGTATCTAGAATCAGTCTGCCATGTCCATCTCCTCTGTGGGATAATAACCCCCTCTAACTCTTCTCCATCTGATTTCTACTTTAATTTGGCCTCCCCAACAGATATTGGCCCAGCCAAACATAAGAGTAGCTACACTAGTCTGTACCTGTGAAATCCTCTAAGAGAAGACAATGTGGATGGATGATGGGTTGTGGACTGGGAGTGGGGATAAAGAAAGGGTTTGACCTGACAGAAGGTCACGACTCACTCAATATGCCAAGCTTGACATGAAGTGGTCCTCGACTACGCTCTCGTGGTAGAGATGGGATGTGAGATGTGGACATCAGAAGTGTCAAAGGAGTGCTAATGTCCTTTGAAAATGTTTAAGTACTTATACGCTGGTTCAGTTGGAATCTTTGTGACAAATGCAACACATAGGACAGCTCTCTTATGTAGATTTATTGGCAGAGGTGTGCTATGTTTACAGATTCATTTCTGATCTAGGAGGAATCATAACCCAGATGCTGTATCACTCCCTATACGCCATCTCATCAAAGTGTGCCTCTATAACAGTTCCCAGACCTAGGTCATGTATGCAGTAAGAGTTTTGCATTACAGTGCAAGTGATTTCCTCATGAGCCCTCTCTTGGGAAATCAATGTCATTAAAAGGTTCTCCCTTCTTCACAGCTGTAATTAGTGCGACAAGTTCTGGAGAGTGAGACTCGCATCCGATGACAGAGAACCAGACCACTTCCCGACACAGTATCCAATGACTGACGCTGCTAATCATTTCAAACACAAAAGGCTTTTAGCACTTTTTAAAATTTGATTAAGCTGTTCTCTCATTTAGCAAGTGTTGTATTAATCAACCAATTGACACATTGAAGATCTAGGCCTATAGCAAGTACATTCCAAATGTATATGTGTGCAGTTCAATTAATACATATTAATATGCATGTACACCGTCTACTGTTGCTAGCCCCAATTCTGATTTGTGCTCTGATATCTGCTTCAATCATTTCTGCTCTCGTAAAAGCATGGGTTTTCTGCAAGTTAACACTAAAAACGTATTACCTACAGTTGATCAATTTAATGTGTGGGTTCACAGCTCCAATCCAGATGTTGGTCATTAATGAGACGTGGTTAAGAAAGGCTAACAAAGTGTTCAAAACACTCTATCTGGTTATAACCTTTTCCAGCAAGACATACAGTATCTTCCAAAGGTGGTGGAGTGGAAATCTTTACCAAGGAACACCTTCAGTGCTCGGTTGTCTCCACCAAGTCTGTCCCTAAACAATTTGATTTGCTGGTTTACGCATTACATTTCAAATAACTCTTTGTTGACTGTTGCTGGGTGTTATCGCCCACTATCAACACCAGTACCCTACCTGCTCTCTCATGACCCCTTACACTAAGTGTGGTGACCTAGGTGACCTAAATTGGGATGTGCTTAAACCACCTGACCAAGTCCTAAAGCTATGTGACTCCCTAAATCTTTCTCAGATTATTACCAAAGGCATGACTCCAAACACCCAGAAAAGGCTACTCTTCTTGATGTTATTGTTACAAATAATCCTGATAGGTATCAGTCTGGTGTTTTCTGTAATGATCACTGTTTTACAGCCTGTGTTCTTAATGGCTCCTATGTGAAACGACCCGTCCTGATTTCTTATAGACGCTTACTTAAAAACGTTAATGAGCAATCCTCCCTTCATGATCTGGCCTCTGTAAATTGGTATAGAATCAGCTTGATCCCCTCTGTCGAATATACTTGGACCTTCTGTTTTGATATTTTCAGTGTATTGTTAGCAAATACGCACCCATAAAAAAAAAGATAATTAAAAACAGGTTCAGCCCCTGGTTCGACCGTGATCTGGCAGAGTTATTTCACCTCAAGAATTCAATTTGGCAAATCGCTCGGCACACGCATACTCAGGCTGACTGGCTCTCGTTCAGGCAAATTAGAAATAAGTGCACTCAGGCTATCCATAAGGCCAAAGTTAATTACTTTAAGGAGCAGTTCTCTCTCTGTGAGTCTATCCCCAAGAAGTTCTGGGAAAAGACCTGGAGAATAAACCCTCCTCTTCACAGCTGCCCATGTCTTTTAATGTTGATGATGTGGTTGTTACTGACAAGGAGCACATGGCTGAGCTCTTTAATCACCACTTCATTAAGCCAGGATTCCTTTTTGACTCTGCCATGCCTCCTTGCCCATCCAACATTTCCTCATCTCCCACCCCTTCTAATGCGACTATCCCTGATGCTCCTCCTTCTTTTTCCCCTGCCCAGCTACAAAGTTTCTCCCTGCAGGCTGTCACTGAGACCGAGGTGCTAAAGGAGCTCCTTAAACTTGACCACAAAAAAACATCTGGTTCAGATGGTTTAGACCCTTTCTTCTTTAAGGTTGCTGCCCCTGTCACACCCTGGTCAAAGTATTTTGTGTTTATCTTTATTTATTTGGTCAGGCCAGGGTGTGGCATGGGGTTTTTGTATGTGGTGTGTATGGGGATTGTAGCTAGTGGGGTGTTCTAGCTAAGTCTATGGCTGTCTGAAGTGGTTCTCAATCAGAGGCAGGTGTTTATCGTTGTCTCTGATTGGGAACCATATTTAGGCAGCCATATTCTTTGAGTTTGTCGTGGGTGATTGTCCTTAGTGTCATTGTTCTGTGTTAGGGTACACAAGTATAGGCTGTTTCGGTTTTCGTTAAGTTTATTGTTTTGGTAGTGTTTGTGTTTAGTGTGTTACTTCATTAATCATGGATTGCAATAGACACGCCGCATTTTGGTCCGACTCTCCTTCTCATATAGAAAACCGTTACAGCCCCTTTCATCGCCAAGCCTATATCTGACATTTGTAACGTGTCTCTCCTCTCTGGGGAGGTTCCCATTGCTTGGAAGGCAGCCACGGTGGGTCCTTTATTTAAAGGGGGAGATCAAGCTGATCCTAACTGTTATAGGCACATTTCTATTTTGCCCTGTTCATCTAAAGTGTTGGAAAAACTTGTCAATAATCAACTGACTGGCTTTCTTGATGTCTATACTATTCTGTCGGGTATGCAATCTCAGTTCCACTCAATGTGATTCACATTTTTATATACCGTATATATATGTGTGTATATATATATATATATATATATATATATATGTTAAAAAATTACAATTAAATAAAAAATAAAAAAATTAAATCTTCACATTTTCAAACGGTACATTTGTATTTTCCAACGGGGCTATACATTTGGGTGAAGAATGAAATTAAACCATCTAGCGTTCAGTGAAATAACAACACATTGTCAAATACAGGTAGCCTAGTCAAATATTTAACATCCAATCACATTAACCATTACTCTCTCGCAGGAAACCTTCACTCTTGCACAGACATTTAGAAACGAAACATGACAATTAGAAAAATAAGCCACGGGTGTTTTTTGAGCAAGAAGAAAGATGACTTTCGAGTAATTATACATTTATAAAAGCAACAGATACCATTAATAAGAAGGGACTAGATGTGTCTTATATGGTGAGCTACCGAGTGGCTAGGACAGGCAAGCCCCGTACTATTGTGAAGGACTTAACTATTCCTGCTGCCGCAGATATGGCTGGGACAATGCTGGGGGAAAAGGCCAGAAAACTATACAGATAATGTCTTCATCAAACAACACTGTTTCACAACGCATCAGTGACATAGCAAGAGATGTTTTGAATCAATTACTGCTTCGCATACAAGCCAGTGAATTTTATGCTTTACAGCTGGATGAGTCAACAGAAGTGGCGGGCCTGGTACACCTCCTGGTATATGTCCGTTATGTTTATGGGGGGATCATTTAAGGAAGATATCCTCTTCTGCAAACCTTCTGGAAACCAGGACAGCACAAGAGGATATTTTTTAAAGTACTGGACATCAAATGTGTGACATCAAATGGACATTGGTGGTCAAGATGTGTTGGTATCTGTACTGATGGGGCAAAAGCCATGACAGGGAGACATAGTGGAGTGGTTACGTGTGTGCAAGCAGTTGCAAGGTACACTGCAGCATCCACCGAGAGGCTCTTGCTGCCAAGGGAATGCCTGACAGCTTGAAAGATGTGTTGGACACTACAGTGAACATGGTTAACTTTGTTAAAACAAGGGCCCTGAACTCTTGTGTATTTTCTGCATTATGCAATGATATGGGCAGCCACCATGTAACGCTTTTACAACATACAGAAGTGCGCTGATTATCAAGGGGCAAAGTATTGACACTTTACAAAAATGATTTACTGACCATCATTTTCCCTTGTCTGACCGCTTGCATGATGACGAGTTTCTCACACGACTGTCCTATCTGGGTAATGTTTTTTCTTGCCTGAATGATCTGAATCTAGGATTACAGGGACTCTCCACAACTGTATTCAATGTGCGGGACAAAATGTCTATGATTAAGAAGTTGGAAGTTGGACAACACACAGGTCTTTCCATCATTGTATTATTTTTTTGTGTGCAAATGAACTCAAGCTTACGGACAATGTCAAGTGTGGTATAGTGAAGCACCTGCGTGAGCTGGGTGCGTAATTACAGAGGTACTTTCCCGAAACGGACGACACAAATAACTGGATTCATTATCCCTTTCATATCCATAACCCTTTTCCTTTCCAGTCCACTTACTGATATCTGAACAAGCGAGCCTCATCAAAATTGTAACAAGCGGTTCCGTGAAAATGTAATTTAACCAGAAGCCACTGCCAGATTTCTGGATAGGGCTGCGCTCAGAGTTTCTTGCCTTGGCAAATCGCGCTGTTAAGGCACTGATGCCCTTTGCAACCACGTACCTATGTGAGAGTGGATTCTCGGCCCTCACTAGCATAGCCTGTGTGTGGAAAATCATTTAATACTGAGACTCTCTCCAATACAACCCAACATTGCAGAGTTATGTGCATCCTTTCAAGCACACCCTTCTCATTAACCTGTTGTGAGTTACTCACCATTTTTGATGAACAAATAAGGCATTATATGTAAGATGGCTAAGTAAAGAGCAAAATGATTGTTTACTATTATATTATTATTTATGCCCTGGTCCTATAACAGCTCTTTGTCACTTCCCATGAGCCAGGTTGTGACAAAATCTCACACTCATACTTCTGTTCTTATGCAGGCTTACAATGATGGCAAAAAAAATTAATTTGAGAGTGCGCTGACCCTGCTGCTAGAGGGGATACACAGCGGGAGGTTTAATTTTTGAAGGGGTATGGGACTATAAAAAGTTTGGGAACCACTGGCCTAAACCATTCACCTGTCATTGCCACTTTACTCCACATTTTTACATACAGAAAACACATTGGTAATTCATCCATATGCATTCCCATGTGACTCCGTCTATAGTTGTGTATTTACAAATCTTTGCATTGGTTCCACAAACCAAATCTTACATAGTGAGATTTTAAGTTGCCAATTCAAAAACAGTTGTCCCTGTTTGAGTACATCTTTAGGCTTAAGTTCCTTGAGGGTTGTAGGCAGCAGAAAATGTGGGAGCTTTAGATGGGATGATAGATGTCAGTCAGGAATGCCAATTACAGGAGTGTGGATCCTCAGCATATGTGTTAAATGGAGCAGAAAGTTCATCCCCTGAGTGTACCACGGCAGAGCCGATGAGCCACGTGGCGGCCAGGGAGAGAGTGGCCACTTGGGACCCAGCCAAAGACCCACCTATCCCATAGCTCATCTCTGTCAGTGTCACTCTGTGTCTCTCTGTGTCACTCATATAAGTATGTAGGCCTACCATACCCATCTCTGAGGGACACGGATAAGCAATGGGTTTAGGGTGTGAAACTCATTGCGAGGTTCCAACACTACTGCATCAGCCAAACACTGGCATCACTGAACAACTTGTATCATCACATTAAACTAAGATATGAGGATGTATTAATCTTCAATACTCCATAATATGTCTGTGCCAGATAAGGTCAGTAATGCAATGGGTGGTTTCATAGTAAAATATTCTATAAAAATAAATCAGCAGAGAAGCCCAGACTCCTCCAGCAGAGAAGCCCAGACTCCTCCAGCAGAGAAGCCCAGACTCCTCCAGCAGAGAAACCCAGACACCTCCAGCAGAGAAACCCAGACTCCTCCAGCAGAGAAGCCCAGACTCCTCCAGCAGAGAAGCCCAGACTCCTCCAGCAGAGAAACCCAGACTCCTCCAGTAGAGAAACCCAGACTCCTCCAGCAGAGAAACCCAGACTGCTCCACAAGAGAAACCCAGACACCTCCAGCAGAGAAACCCAGACTCCTCCAGCAGAGAAGCCCAGACTCCTCCAGCAGAGAAACCCAGACTCTTCCAGCAGAGAAACCCAGACTCCTCCACTAGAGAAACCCAGAGTCCTCCACGAGAGAAACCCAGACACCTCCACTAGAGAAACCCAGACACCTCCACTAGAGAAACCCAGACACCTCCACTAGAGAAACCCAGACATATCCACGAGAGAAACCCAGAGTCCTCCACTAGAGAAGCCCAGACCCTTCCACTAGAGAAACCCAGATTCCTCCACTAGAGAAACCCAGATTCCTCCACTAGAGAAACCCAGACTCCTCCACTAGAGAAACCCAGACTCCTCCACTAGAGAAACCCAGACTCCTCCACTAGATAAACCCAGACTTCTCCACTAGAGAAACCCAGACTCCTCCACTAGAGAAACCCAGACTCATCCACTAGAGAAACCCAGACTCCTCTCAATCCATTGTCTCATTTACATTTTCGTCTCACTAGAGCTCTATCAATTTCACCTCTTCATGTGACACAGGGATAATGGGTCTCTGGTGCAGTCTGTGGCCAGGTACTCCTCTATAACTACCCAGGAAGAGAGATAGGAGCTAGCGATGCTATCTGTGGACCACATTAAAAACAAAAGAGTCTCGTAAAGACGCCCAGTGGGAAGTGACATGAACTTGACATGAAGTGGTCTCATCTGATGCAGCCTACAGTCTCCTGTGGATTCTCAAGACAGGCCTGTGAGACAGTGAAAAATGTTCATCGCTTCTCTCCAGCCTGGAGTCTACAAATGTAATTCTACTCCAGCAGCGATTTCAGCCCAGATGCACTTGTTTTTCTGGTCGTTCATCAATCAAATGCCAAGCAGAAAAATCATCCAGAGACAGTACACTTGAGAAATCTGGTGCTTAGCAACCTACAGGACTTGACTGCAAATACCATCATATTTGTGATTTATTCAAAAATGCATTCATGATGCTTCATCTGAATATGCCATTCTGTCAGCAATATGATTTATCATACACAGTGGGGGCATGGTAATTTACTAAAGTATGACAGAATTAGGTTATTGAGCTGATTTAATTTCCAGAGGGAACCACCCCAGTGGAAAAAAGAACATGATTTGCCAATTAACAATAATCTCTCCCGTCCTTTTCGGGGACATTACAATAACTGCAATAGGTTTTTAAAGCTAGAGGTTTAAATGAAGGCACAGAGAGCATGTCCATAATCATGAGTAAACTCGGTGGAAATTACAGAAAGTTAGTTGTTATATGCTCATTAGTTTCTCCAGCATTGTGTTTATGTACAGCTGCTGTCTATTTGATAAAGACCACAGTAAGTTAACCTGTACACACAGTACTAATACTGTATATCACACTAATATGATCAGTTTATAATTACAATGAAATAGACAAACGAGGATATTACAATAATCAGAATAAGCACTATTTGCTTTGAAATCAACCAAATACAGAATTTAAGGGGAATGATGATGATGAGTTATTGAACTATCAAGTGCATAAAGTAGGCCATCATTGGAAATAAGAATTTGTTCTTACCTGACTTGCCTAGTTAAATAAAGATTAAATAAAAATACTGAACCAGATTTTTGTAATAAACGTCTGTAGTTATGCAGAACAGGATGGTAAACAAAGTACATTATTTCCCGGCTGTCAGCGGCACTAATGATGTGCCATTCAAACCCCTGCAACACAGTGAGGATGCTTTGACAAGTGGAAAATCAGAAAGATGACAAGTAATCTAAAAAAAATACTTACGCGGAAGATAATTAGTCATCTCTGCATACAGCCATGAGTGGAATAGCAAGTAGCTATGCCTATAGCAAAATATGTTTGAACATCAATTTTACGTGTGTATTTTTGTAGTTTGGGGTCATCTGAAATGTGGGGCCATTTTAATCAGGCAAGGGGAAACTGATTAAAAAAATATGGTTTGGGTTTTGAATGGAGAGCTAATGTATTTTGCTGACACATCTGCCTGGCTCCATCACAGAGCTTATGGTCTGCAGGTCCCAGCTGTATGCCAGTACAGAGTTTGTGCTTTAGTGCGATTTATTTTGTTGTGTGTGTGTGTGTGTGTGTGTGCTCGCATATGTAAATGTGTGTGTATGTGTTTCTATAGGGGAGAGTAAAACCAAATTGTGCATGTTTTACATGGTTGGGATGTGGGAAATGTGAGGGGGACTTGAGCAAAACGTGCTTTCATAGCTCCTGTCTTGTCTTGCACATCTCAGTTTTTAAATTGCCTTCTGTTGCTGTTGCAGGGCCCAGAGAGCAGGAAGGTTGATTTGACCTAATCAGTGTTCTGAAGAACAACATACAGTCAGTACCAGTCAAAAGTTTGGACACATCTACTCATTCAAGGGTTCTTCTTTATTTTTTACTATTTCTACATTTCTACACAGAATAATAGTGAAGACATCAATATATTTTATATTGGAGATTTTTCAAAGTAGCCACCCTTTGCCATGATGACAGATTTGCACACGCTTAGCATTCTCTCAACCAGCTTCACCTGGAATGCTTTAACAACAGTCTTGAAGGAGTCCCCACATATGCTGAGCAATTGTTTACTGCTTTTCCTTCACTTTGCGGTCCAACTAATCCCAAACCATCTAAATTGGGTTGAAGTCGGGTGATTGTGGAGGCCAGGTCATCTGATGCAGCACTCCCATTACTCTTCTTTGACATTTTCTTAAAGTGCAGTTACAAAAACCATCAAGTGCTATGATGAAACTGGCTCTCATGAAGACAGCCACAGGAAAGGAAGACTCAGAGTTACATCTGCTATAGAAGATAAGTTCATTAGAGTTAACTGCACCTCAGATTGCAGCCCAAATAAATGCTTCACAGAGTTCAAGTAACAGACACATCACAACATCAACTGTTCAGGGGAGACTGCCTAAATCAGGCCTTCATGATCAAATTGCTGCAAAGAAACCATTACTAAAGGACACTAGTAAGAAGAAGAGACTTGCGTGGGCCAAGAAACTCAAGCAATGGACATTAGACTGGTGGAAATCTGTCCTTTGGTCTGATGAGTCCAAATTTGAGATTTTTGGTTCCAACCGCAATGTCTTTGTGAGACGCAGAGCAGCTGAATGGATGATCTCCTCATGTGTGGTGGTTCCCACCGTGAAGCATGGAGGAGGAGGTGTGATTGTGTGGGGCTGCTTTGGTGGTGACACTGTCTGATTTATTTAGAATTGAAGGCACACTTAACCAGCATGGCTACCACAGGAATTAGCTGGGATTAGTTGGACCGCAAAGTGAAGGAAAAATAGCCAACAATTGCTCAGCATATGTTGGGACTCCTTCAAGACTATTGGAAAAGCATTCCAGTTTAAGCTGGTTGAGAGAATTTCAAGAGTGTGCAAAGCTGTCATCATGGCGAAGGGTGGCTACTTTGAAGAATCTCAAATATAAAACAGATTTTGATTTGTTTAACACTTTTTTGGTTACTACGTGATTCTATATGTGTTTTTTCATAATTTTGATGTCTTCACTATTATTCTACAATGTAAAAAATAGTACAAATAAAGAAAAATCCTGGAATGAGTAAGTGTCTCCAAACCTTTGACTGGTACTGAACAAAGCGAAAAACGTAGCTATAATGTTACAAGCTGTGTAGCTGAATTTCCCATTCACTTGAAGGGAAAGATTTGTACCCATGTACCCATACATATGTTATTCATATAGTGAGCTTCATTATCTCTCAGTTAATTGAAAATGCTGTGCTAATTATTGAATGATATTCCCCAAGAACATCTGACTACTGCAGAGACTACTGATCAAATAGCCAAGGACATTTTGGTTACTTGTACAGCATGTTAGGCTACAGCAAAGAGCATTACAAAAAGGCTTTTGGGAAAGTTAATTTAGGAGCCTTGACCAGTGGAATAGCTGTTTCTCTTCCTTTTTCTGCAACAGTAATTGTGCAACAGTATTTTCTGAGCCTCAATTTGTTCTGTACCTGGACAGAAAGTGCTTATTTCAGGCAGAAAGCCAATTATGTTCTTTGTATTCAACATGCTGATACGGTCTCCTACTGTCAGTGATGGCTTTATCCCGTTCCCCCAAAATCACATTACCATATGTATATGTTCAATGGAAGATAGACTGCAAATAGAATGACTCTCTCTATCTTACCGGCATCATTGCTATTGGCCCATCTTTAACTGAGCAACAAAAATTATATGGATCTCGAATTATGTCGTTTTACCACTTTTTGGGGGGAACTTTAACTATTTCTTCTTTCTGGATGTTAGTAAAAACCTGTGACTTTCCTAAATAATGTTGCAGCACTCGTTGCATGTCTTTGGGTAGAGTGGAAGATTTATATTACATCTGACAAATGAGATGCTGAAGTGACCAGCCCTTGTCAATACTGTGTGCATGTCTGGACATGCATTCCTCTAATAAAACTGAACATATTCTCTCTGTTTTGTATTTTTTGAAGTTGTATTGTGCTATCTATTGTTCTGTGATGATATGACCATGGAACAAATCTCCGTGGGGACTACCCTTACATTCATCTGCAGTTGATTCAGTAAAGACAAGGGCTTTGTGTTGTACTATTCCTGATGTGCAGTTTAGCTCCCTTTCGCTGACCTGCTGTCCCGTGTCTGAGAGGACTGGTGAAATGCTGAGTGGTCTGATTGAATGTCCAGAGAGACCCCCCTGCCCAGATGGAATGAGCTAGCCTGTAATGAATGGGGAGTGGGGAGAAAGGTTACTGCCTCCCTTGGGGGGGGGGGGGGGGGGGGAGGTCAATTAATAATAAGGACTTTGAAAGAATATTCTGACCCCCAGCCCTGCCACGTCTTAACATTTCTTCACATGTTGTCACCCCATTAGGTAGCAGTAATTTTGGATTTCGCAGGGTCTTGCACTGTTATGCATTGGAGAACCACCACCCCCCATGTTTGTACTTGTTTTGGCACATATCAACCCACAGTCTTTTTATAATTTGACTGTATTACACTGTCTTTCAGTTGGCAAAAACAAAGCATATTTATTTTGCAGTGTTAGCAGGGTCACTACATATCTGGGTTCGATACCAGGCTGTGTTTCAGCCGGCCGCGACTGAATATCCGACTTTTATATATATATACTGTATATATATACAGGTATATACAGTTGAAGTCGGAAGTTAACATACACCTTAGCCAAATACATTTTTTAAAATAGTTTTTCACAATTCTTGACATTTAATCCTAGTAAAAATTCCCTGTCTAAGGTCAGTTAGGATCACCACTTTATTTTAAGAATGTGAAATGTCAGAATAGTAGAACAGATAGTGATTTATTTCAGCTTTTATTTATTTGATCACATTCCCAGTGGGCCAGAAGTTTACATACACTCAATTAGTATTTGGTAGCATTGCCTTTAAATTGTTTAACTTGTGTCAAACGTTTTGGGTAGCCTTCCACAAGTTTCCCACAATATGTTGGGTGAATTTTGTCCCATTCCTCCTGACAGAGCTGCTGTAACTGAGTCAGGTTTGTAGGCCTCTTTTGCTTTCACACGCTTTTTCAGTTCTGCTCACAAATATTCTATAGGATTAAGGTCTGGGCTTTCTGATGGCCACTCCAATACCTTCACTTTGTTGTCCTTAGGCTATTTTGCCACAACTTTGGAAGTATGCTTGGGGTCATTGTCCATTTGGAAGACCCATTTGCGACCAAGCTTTAACTGATGTCTTGAGATGTTGCTTCAATATATCCACATACATTTCCTACCTCATGATGCCATCTATTATGTGAAGTGCACCAGTCCCTCCTGCATCTTCACAAAGTCCTTAGCTGTTGTTCTGGGATTGATTTGCACTTTTCACGCCAAAGTACGTTCATCTCTAGAAGACAGAACGCGTCTCCTTCCTGAGCGGTATGACTGCTTCATGGTCCCATAGTGATTGTACTTGCGTACTATTGTTTTTACAGATGAATGTGGTACCTTCAGGCATTTGTAAATTCCTCCCAAGGGTGAACCAGACTTGTGGAGGTCTACAATTTTGATATTGAGATATTGGCTGATTTCTTTTGCTTTTTCCATGATGTCAAGCAAAGAGGCACTGAGTTTGAAGGTAGGCCTTGAAATACATCCACAGGTACACCTCCAATTGACTCAAATTATGTCAATTAGCCTATCAGAAGCTTCTAAAGCCATTACATAATTTTCTGGAATTTTCCAAGCTGTTTAAAAGCACAGTCAACTTAGTGTATGTAATCTTCTGACCCACTGGAATTGTGATACAGTGATTTATATGTGAAATAATCTGTATATAAACAATTGTTGGAAAATTACTTGTGTCATGGACAAAGTAGATATCCTAACCGACTTGCCCAAACTATAGTTTGTTAACAAGACATTTGTGGAGTGGTTGAAAAATGTGTTTTAATGACTTCAACCTAAGTTTATGTAAACTTCCGACTTCAACTGTATATATATACTGTATATAAAATAACATATGATGGAAAAGTGACTTACAGTGTGTTTCACGTCAGTCATTTAGCAGACGCTCTTATCCAGAGCAATGTATTGGAGCAATTAGAGTAAAGTGTCTTGCTCAAGGGCATATGGACATATTTTTCACCTAATCGGCTTGGGGATTCGAACCAGCAACCTTTCGGTTACTGGCCCAACTCTCTTAACCGCTAGGCTACCTGCTGTGTGCAAACACCTTAAGCAATTCTAGCCATTACAAGAAAATATACATAATGACATGTCACACACACAAACACACACACACACAGATGCACCTGGGCGATACATTTATATTTTAAAGGGCTTTGGATTACGCAAAGCTACTGCTATATGTGACCCTATATACAGTGGGGCAAAAAAGTATTTAGTCAGCCACCAATTGTGCAAGTTCTCCCACTTAAAAAGATGAGAGAGGCCTGTAATTTTCATCATAGGTACACTTCAACTATGAGACAAAATGAGGGGAAAACATCCAGAAAATCACATTGTAGGATTTTTTATTAATTTATTTGCAAATTATGGTGGAAAATAAGTATTTGGTCAATAACAAAAGTTTATCTCAATACATTGTTATATACTCTTTGTTGGCAGTGACAGAGGTCAAACGTTTTCTGTAAGTCTTCACAAGGTTTTCACACACTTTTGCTGGTATTTTGGCCCATTCCTCCATGCAGATCTCCTCTAGAGCAGTGATGTTTTGGGGCTGTTGCTGGGCAACACGGACTTTCAACTCCCTCCAAATATTTTCTATGGGGTTGAGATCTGGAGACTGGCTAGGCCACTCCAGGACCTTGAAATGCTTCTTACGAAGCCGCTCCTTCGTTGCCCGGGCGGTGTGTTTTGGATCATTGTCATGCTGAAAGACCCAGCCACATTTCATCTTCAATGCCCTTGCTGATGGAAGGAGGTTTTCATTCAAAATCTCATGATACATGGCCCCATTCATTCTTTCCTTTACACGGATCAGTCGTCTTGGTCCCTTTGCAGAAATACAGCCCCAAAGCATGATGTTTCCACCCCCATGCTTCACAGTAGGTATGGTGTTCTTTGGATGCAACTCAGCATTCTTTGTCCTCCAAACACGACAAGTTGAGTTTTTACCAAAAAGTTCTATTATGGTTTCATCTGACCATATGACATTCTCCCAAACTTCTTCGGGATCATCCAAATGCTCTCTAGCAAACCTCAGACGGGCCTGGACATGTACTGGCTTAAGCAGGGGGACACGTCTGGCACTGCAGGATTTGGGTCCCTGGCGTCTTAGTGTGTTACTGATGGTAGGCTTTGTTACTTTGGTTCCAGCTCTCTGCAGGTCATTCACTAGGTCCCCCCGTGTGGTTCTGCGATTTTTGCTCACCGTTCTTGTGATCATTTTGACCTAACGGGGTGAGATCTTGCGTGAAGCCCCAGATCGAGGGAGATTATCAGTGGTCTTGTATGTCTTCCATTTCCTAATAATTGCTCCCACAGTTGATTTTTATTCAAACCAAGCTGCTTACCTATTGCAGATTCTGTCTTCCCAGCCTGGTGCAGGACTACAATTTTGTTTCTGGTGTCCTTTGACAGCTCTTTGGTTTTGGCCATAGTGGAGTTTGGAGTGTGACTGTTTGAGGTTGTGGACAGGTGTCTTTTATACTGATAATAAGTTCAAACAGGTGCCATTAATACAGGTAACGAGTGGAGGACAGAGGAGCCTCTTAAAGAAGAAGTTACAGGTCTGTGAGAGCCAGAAATCTTGCTTGTTTGTAGGTGACCAAATACTTATTATCCACCATAATTTGCAAATAAATTCATTAAAAATCCTACAATGTGATTTTCTGGATTTTTTCTCATTTTGTCTGTCGATAGTTGAAGTGTACCTATGATGAAAATTACAGGCCTCTCTCATCTTTTTAAGTGGGAGAACTTGCACAATTGGTGGCTGACTAAATACTTTTTTGCCAAACTGTAACAACACATTTCACTGCACATATCCAGCGTATGTGACACTAAAACATATTTTTAGTTTTTTGTCTGTAAAGTGCTGTACATTTGTGAAATGTGTTTCTGCATGGCTGGGTAGTCAGTTGGCCTGAAAAATGAACAGTGTTCACACTGATGATAGCGCCATTATGGGAGCTCCTTGGAGAGGGACAGCAGAAACTCAGGTCCTCCTTGCTGGCTGCAGCTATTTATTACACTCCATCTAAATGGCTCTCTGGGGGAAGAGGATGATGAAGAGTACTAGAGGGGGAAGCAAATATTAAAATACAATACATAAGACTTGTGGGTAGACCTAACAGTTCAGGCAACCTCAACTTGGGATGCCTCAATGAGAGCATTAACAGGAGGGTTTCATCTCAAGTCCATTACAGGAATACCTTATATGAATGTGATCAAATAATGACCCTAGTAATGTCTGTTATTATAATGTCCTATTCAATCATACCACTCTCTCCACCACCAATCTTTAATGAGAACATGGAGCTTATATTCCCCAAAAGTTCTTCAGTCGATGATGAAACTATTTTTCCTAGTAATGGGGGTGAATCCTGAATCCAGAATGTCCAGTCAACAAGTTTCCAAAATAAATGTGAGCCTAGCAAAACATGGTTAAAGGGCTGAGAGCACATTTTTAATTAATTTAACCCAGAAGTAGCAGCTTGTCCTCCCACCCTGCCATCTGTGTGCTGGCCACCGGCCCGCTCCTCCAGGCAGACAGCAGGATCAGGTCGACCAGGCAGGTCCACAACACTACACTGTGTTCCTTCTCACAGAAACATTAGCTTTACATTGACGTGATGTATACTGTTTTCTTGATGTCATGCTGTTCTCTTGATGTCACTGTACATACAGGCACTCTATGGTGGTGGTGAACTCCCAAGGGGTCTTAACTGAGGATGAGGAAACTGTTGCTCCAAGCATTTAAAAAAAATAGATATAGATTTTTAATTTTATATTAAAACATAGTCTACCTGCTCAACATTTACATTACATTCAGTCATCTAGCAGACACTCCCATCTCGAGCAACCCGCAGGAGCAACTTGGATCCCCGCCCACTCTCCGCCCAAGTGAAATTGGGAACCCGGACCAGCGACCTGTTTTTTTTTTGCGCCATATATCTTTCAACTAATGCTGTGATGTTTAACATACAATTTGCATCTATCTAATCGAATAGAATCCACAGATTGTGAGTGGAAGATAAATAATTTTACTAAGAGTATTAGTATATTAGTAATTGACTGACCAGGTCTCTTCAAATCTCCCAACAATGCTATTTCTAGGGTACATTTTAGATTAATGTTATGCTATTTCAGCCATTCCTGAACCTGAGACCAGAAACCTGAGGGCAATAACAGAATAAATGATCTATTCATTCTGTATACTCACAATAAAATCTGCAGAGCTGCGATGATTGTATACCACTGATATTCAATATTGTTTTGGTGGCAAGAATTCTGTACAATAATTTTAGCTGAAAGGCACGAAGTCTTGAATCTTGTGTAATTTTATATATCAGCTCAAACACCCTGTGCCATGGAATCAGTACATCAAAAATCCCTTACCAGCTATTTTGCACAGCTGCACAGCTGTCAACCTCCTGGTCCTTAAATGAAACTGGTATACGTTCCTATTTATGCTATTTTTGTTCCTCTGCCAGTTTTGGTCCTTTATATTGGGCAGACAGACCAGTATCCTACCTCCTCCCGCTGCCACCTGCCTCCTCCATTTTTGGGGTAATGCTGTAATCAATTGGTTGTAATATTGGATTGGATAGACCTTCCCATACAATTCCAATAGCTCCATAAAGGACATACCATTACCATTCCAATTTACAATATAATTTTAAAACAAATTACCCTTTTCTTTTACATAAATTCCAGTCTTTTATCAACCAGCACATTTGAGTTCAACCATAATATTTGTTGTAATATATTTTCTGGGGGATGAAATTGCAATTGTAACCAGCTCTGCAATGCTTGTTTGAAAAGAGAGATACTTTGAACAAGGTTTCATTTTCAATTAATTGAAAATGAGGCATGGCAATCTGCACAAAGGCAAAAATGCAATTTTTAACAAAGGATGAGCTTTTCTTAGTAATCTACTTGAGAACCATTTTGGGTTCAAGTAAAGCTTTTGTATTCGTGAAGCTTTTAGAGAGCGGTTTAGTGCTTTGATATTTAATAATCTCAGTCCAACCAGTTCATATCACTAAATAGATAGGCATGCTTTATCTTGTCTGGTTTAGCATCCCAGATAAAGCAAAATATGTTTTGCTCATATGATTTGAAAAGTGAAACATCAGGAGTAGGCAACACCATAAGTAAGTGAGTAAACTGAAATAATACTAGGGAGTTAAACCAGTGTAATTTTTCCATAAATAGACAGGTATTTACCTCCATGGGTGCTGGATCTTGTCAAATTTTTACTAGTTTTCTATTGGAATTCATTGTGGAGAGCTCATTTATATATTTTGTGATATGAATACCAAGTATGTCTACTTCACCGTCAGCCCATTTTATAGGTAAACTGCAGGGTACTGTAAAAGTTGTGTTTTTTAAAGATATATATGTCACTTATCATATTTTATGTTTCAGTTGAGAGACTTTGCATGGATCTAGCTTGCAGACTTAATATAAAACTTGAGTCATTGGCATACATGGACGCCTTTGTTTTTGAGCCTTGGATTTCTAATCCTCTAATGTTGTTATTTGATCAAATGTTATTAGCTAGCATTTCGATGGCCATTACGAATAGATATGGTGACAGCGGATACCCTTGTTTAACTCCTATTGACAGTTCAAAACTCTGAGAAGTAGCCGCTATTTACTATTTTACACCTGGGGTTGCTATACATTACTTTTCACCATTGAATAAGAGACTCACCAAAATGTATTTATATAAGAAATACAATCTTACTGCATCAAAGGCCTTTTCAAAATCTGCTATGAATAACAGGCCTGGCTTCTTAAATGTTTTGTGTTGTTCTATTCTGTATGTTTCCTAGTTGTGTTGTAAAGTTTTGACTAACTTAAGAGCAATCAGATCAGAACCAGAATATCAGTTGAATCCAGTGTATACAGTAAATTCCATTCTTTTGGACAGACTTTCTGTTACTAACTATAACTTTCAGAACATTCCCAACTAAATGTACAAGAGTATAGTTACTCATCTAATGTGTGGCTGAGACATCTTACAAAATGAGAGGGAAAAAATATTTTCAATAATGCATGCGTACTGACATTTCATGAAAGTAGGATGATCAAAGAAGACTGGCATCCACCAGGATGTTTACTTGTTTAACGGAAGGTCAGCAAATCAAAGCCCTGATGAGCTTCAATGCCATTGATCCTGAGGTGCAAATTCCACCCATCCCGGAACTTTAATGGCTTATCTCAATCAAGTGCACCTACACATACAATAATCATTTTGAAGTCACTCAGGTTTAAATTCAAGCACCTGCTGTCAGAGCATCAGCTTGTGAGCACATTGTCCAATGTTAACATAGTAGATATAACTACAACTGCTGCCATTCTGACAGACAGAAGGCTCACACTGTTCACCAAGTCCAAAGCACCATTATTTCTCAGTGTACATGATTGGACAGAACTAGCTTGCCAGGGGGATCATGCTCTCGATCTGAAAGCAACTCTCCATATAACCTGACCTGCACTCTCCCTCAAAATACCTGTTTGTTCCTCACAGATACAGTACATCTTCCATTTGACTTCATTAGTCTGGATTTAGCTCTAATTGTGCAACTGCAGAAAATATTGGTTAAAAAATAGATGGATGAGAAAGTGACTTTCGAAAGGCAGGAAACTGCCAATTTTAGTCAATTTCAGGAAATCCACTTCCACACAGTCTTTTTCTGTACATCATCCTGATCCGCAGAAGAAATTGCTTCTCATTTCAGGAATTAGGATGTTCCAATCAAATGAAATCTCCAAAGGCCCTGTGTGTGAGTGAGACAATAGAAATTATATAATTTCAAAATGGCTCCCCAGTAGGTAGAGTTCTTCATAGGTTCGGGTCTAAAATTGAAAATTTTCCATTGGGTACGGGTCGGATCTGGGTCTGATTATCCTCGGCTCTGTTCGAGTCCAGATCCAACTTTTTGGACCCGAGAAGACCTCTACTTCATATAAACCACACAGTACATCCCCCAAGGAGGTGTCACACATTCATCTGCATCTTTATTCTGCTGCTATTCAACAATATCATATCTCAGTCATCTACATTATAGCACGTCAAATCAAATCAGATTGCATTTGTCACATGCGCCGAATACAACCTTACAGTGAAATGCTTACTTTCAAGTCCTTAACCAACAATGCAGTTTTAAGAAAATACCTAAAAAAAGTAAGAGATAATAATAACAAATAATTCAAGAGCAGCAGTAAATAACAATAGCGGGGCTATATAAAGAGGGTGCGGGTACAGAGTCAATATGTGGGGGAACCGGTGTCGAGGTAATTAAGGTAATATGTGCATATAGGTAGAGTTATTAAAGTTACTATGCATAGATATTAATAGAGAGTAGCAGCATTTTAGAAGAGGGGGGAGCAATGCATATAGTCTGGGTAGCCATTTGATTAGATGTTCAGGAGTCTTATGGCTTGGGGGTAGAAGCTATTTAGAAGCCTCTTGGACCTAGACTTGGCTCTCCGGTACCACTTGCCGTGCAGTAGCAGAGAGAACAGTCTATGACTAGGGTGGCTGGAGTCTTTGACAATTTTTAGGGCCTTCCTCTGACACCGCCTGGTATGGAAGTCCTGGATGCAGGAAGCTTGGCCCCTGTGATGTACAGAGCCGTACGCACTACGGCACAGTACCTTGCGGTCGCAGGCCGAGTGCCTAGCGGGCGGAGGCCGAGCAGTTGCAATACCAGGCAGTGATGCAACCCGTCAGGATGCTCTCGATGGTGCAGCTGTAAAAACATTTGAGGATCTGAGGACCCTCGGACAATGTTAATTTGTTGGTGATGTGGACACCAAGGAACTTGAAACTCTCAACCTGCTCCACTACAGCCCCGTCGATGAGAATGGGGGTGTGCTCGGTCCTCCTTTTCCTGTAGTTGAGGGAGAGGTTGTTGTCCTTGCACCAAACGGTCAGGTCTTTGACCTCCTCCCTATAGGCTGTCTCATCGTCGTCAGTGATCAGGCCAACCGCTGTTGTGTCATCAGCAAACTTAATGATGGTCTTGGAGTTGTGCCTTGCTGTGCAGTCATGAGTGAACAGGGAGTACAGGAGGGGACTGAGCACGCACCACTGAGGGGCCCCCATGTTGAGGATCAGCGTGGTGGATGTGTTGTTACCTACCCTTACCACCTGAGGGCGGCCCGTCAGGAAGTCCAGGATCCAGTTGCAGAGGGAGGTGTTTAGTCCCAGGGTCTTTAACTTAGTGAAGACCTTTGAGGGCACTATGGTGTTGAACGCTGAGCTGTAGTCAATGAATAGCATTCTCACATACAGTGGGGAGAACAAGTATTTGATACACTGCCGATTTTGCAGGTTTTCCTACTTACAAAGCATGTAGAGGTCTGTCATTTTTATCATAGGTACACTTCAACTGTGAGAGACGGAATCCAGAAAATCACATTGTATGATTTTTAAGTAATTAATTTGCATTTTATTGCATGACATAAATGTTTGATCACCTACCAACCAGTAAGAATTCCGGCTCTCACAGACCTGTTAGGTTTTCTTTAAGAAGCCCTCCTGTTCTCCACTCATTACCTGTATTAACTGAACCTGTTTGAACTCGTTACCTGTATAAAAGACACCTGTCCACACACTCAATCAAACAGACTCCAACCTCTCCACAATGGCCAAGACCAGAGGGCTGTGTAAGGACATCAGGGATAAAATTGTAGACCTGCACAAGGCTGGGATGGGCTACAGGACAATAGGCAAGCAACTTGGTGAGAAGGCAACAACTGTTGGCTCAATTATTAGAAAATGGAAGAAGTTCAAGATGACGGCCAATCACCCTCGGTCTGGGGCTCCATGCAAGATCTCACCTCGTGGGGCATCAATGATCATGAGGAAGGTGAGGGATCAGCCCAGAACTACACGGCAGGACCTGGTCAATAACCTGAAAAGAGCTGGGATCACAGTCTCAAAGAAAACCATTAGTAACACACTACGCCGTCATGGATTAAAATCCTGCATTTTCGGTTTAAACTCTACTCGCCGTGTTTGGAGGAAGAAGAAGGATGAGTACAACCCCAACAACACCATCCCAACCGTGAAGCATGGAGGTGGAAACATCATTCTTTGGGGATGCTTTTCTGCAAAGGGAACAGGACGACTGCATCGTATTGAGGGGAGGATGAATGGGGCCATGTATCGCGAGATCTTGGCCAACAACCTCCTTCCCTCAGTAAGAGCATTGAAGATGGGTCGTGGCTGGGTTTTCCAGCATGACAATGACCCGAAACACACAGCCAGGGCAACTAAGGAGTGGCTTAGCCAGTCTCCAGACCTGAACCCAATAGAACATCTTTGGAGGGAGCTGAAAGTCCGTATTGCCCAGCGACAGCCCCGAAACCTGAAAGATCTGGAGAAGGTCTGTATGGAGGAGTGGGCCAAAATCCCTGCTGCAGTGAGTAAAAACCTGGTCTAGAACTACAGGAAACATATGATCTCTGTAATTGCAAACAAAGGTTTCTGTACCAAATATTAAGTTCTGTTTTTCTGATGTATCAAATACTTATGTCATACAATAAAATGCTAATTAATTACTTAAAAATCATACAATGTGATTTTCTGGATTTTTGTTTTAGATTCCGTCTCTCACGGTTGAAGTGTACCTATGATAAAAATGAGTGACCTCTACATGATTTGTAAGTAGGAAAACCTGCAAAATCGGCAGTGTATCAAATACTTGTTCTCCCCACTGTAGGTGTTCCTTTTGTCCAGGTGTGAAAGGGCAGTGTGTAGTGCAATAGATATTGCATCATCTGTGGATCTGTTGGGGAGATATGCAATTTTGAGTGGGTCTAGGGTTTCTGGGATAATGGTGTTGATGTGAGCCATGACCAGCCTCTCAAATCATTTTTATGGCTACAGAAATGAGTGCTACAGGTTGGTAGTCATTTAGGCAGGTTACCTTACTGTTCTTGGGCACAGGGACTATGGTGGTCTGCTTGAAACATGTTGATATTACAGATCAGACAGGGAGAGATTGAAATTGTCAGTCTAGACACTTGCCAGTTGGTCAAGCGCATGTTCGGAGTACATGTCCTGGTAGTCCGTCTGGCCCTGCGGGCTTGTGAATGTTGATCTGTTTAAAGGTCTTACTCACATCGGCTGTGGAGAGCGTGATCACACAGCTGAACAGCTGATGTGCTCATGCATGTTTCAGTGTTACTTGCCTCGAAGCGAGCATAGAAGTTATTTAGCTCGTCTGGTAGGCTCGTGTCACTGGACAGCTCTCAGCTGTGCTTCCCATTGTAGTCTGTAATAGTTTGCAAGTCCTGCCACCGGTGTAGTACGATCTTAGTCCTGTATTGACACTTTGCCTGTTTAATGGTTTGTTGGAAGGCATAGTGGAATTTCTTATAAGCTTCCGGGCAAGAGTCCCGCTCCTTGAAAGCGGCAGCTCTACCCTTTAGCTCAGTGCGAATGTTGCCTGTAATCCATGGCTTCTCGTTGGGGTATGTACGTACAGTCACTGTGGGGACAACGTCATCGATTAACTTATTGATGAAGCCAGTGACTGATGTGGTATACTCCTCAATGCCATCGGAAGAATCCCGGAACATTTTCCAGTCTGTGCAAGCAAAACAGTCCTGTAGTTTAGCATCTGCTTCATCTGACCACTTATTTATAGACATATAGACACTGATACTTCCTGCTTTAATTTTTGCTTGTAAGCAGGAATCAGGACGATAGAATTATGGTCAGATTTGCCAAATGGAGAGCGAGGGAGAGCTGCGTTCACGTCTTTGTGTGTGGAGTACAGGTGGTCTAGAGTTTTTTTCCCTTTGGTTGCACATTTAACATGCTGACAGAAATTAGGTAAGACTGATTTAAGTTTCCCTGCATTAAATTCCCCGGCCACTAGGAGAGCCGACTCTGGATAAACGTTTTCCTGTTTGCTTATGGCGGTATACAGCTCCTTGAGTGCGGTTTTAGTGCAAGCGTCGGTCTGTGGTGGTATATAGACAGCTACGAAAAATACAGATGAAAACTCTCTAGGTAGATAGTGTGGTCTACAGCTTATCATTTCATACTCTCAGGCGAGCAAAACCTTGAGACTTCCTTAGATATCGTGCACCAGCTGTTGTTTACAAATATACATAGGCCCCCGCCCCGTGTCTTACCAGAGGCTGCTGTTCTATCCTGCCGAAATAGTGTATAACCCGCCAGCTGTATGTTATTAACGTCGTCGTTCAGCCACGACTCGGTGAAACACAAGATATTACAGTTTTTAATGTCCCGTTGATAGGATATACGTGCTTTCAGTTCGTGCCATTTATTTTCCAGCGATTGAGCGTTAGCTAAAAGTACGGATGGCACAGAGAGATTAGCCACTCGTCGCCTGATCCTCGCAAGGCACCCCGATCTCCTTCCGCGAATGACGGGGATGAGGGCCTGTTCGTGTGTTTGGAGTATGTCCTTCCCGTCCAACTCATTAAAGAAATATTATTTGTCCAATTTGAGGTGAGTAATCGCTGTTTTGATGTCCAGAAGCTCTTTTCGGTCATAAGAGACGATAGCAGCAACATTATGTACAAAATAAGTTACAAACAATGCAAAAAAACGAATACGGTTGGTTTAGTGCAAATAAAACGGCAGCCATTCTCTCCGGCGCCATCTTTCTAAGAGCAAACAGGGATTTGACTTTGAAGTCTGTAAATTTAAAACAACTCATGATGGAGAATGAGTTGCAGTGTAGCATCCAGTTGGACTTTCCCTCTGCGGACAAATTTTTGCCATACAATGGAAATTATGTTAAATGTTGGAAAGTGGAGTAAATTGCTTTTCTTTGACAGCCTACTGGGAGTGCAAACCTTAGACCGTTAGCTGTTATGAATTACATTGGCCTATTTAAATGAACTTTCTGTTGAATCCATCAGCACTTAGGTGCTTTTGTTTGAACATTTTTCTGTCCAAAATAGTGAGTGGCCCACTTCCTCTCACTGAAAGGCTGTCCTTTTATTAGACTGGACGTTCAGATCTGGAATGCTGCTTTGGCCTACATACAGTACATTCAAGCATACACACACACACACACACACACACACACACATATATACATATACACACACACACACGTTTGTGCTGGGTCACTATATTATTTCAAGAATAGTTTTTCTTGGAAACACATGCCTTTCATCTATGTTCTTTCTCTCTCTCTCTCTCTCTCTCTCTCTCTCTCTCTCTCTCTGCAGTCAAATGAAACACGTCAGTCTTTCTTCCACTTCTGACGTGAGATGTCATGAAGGTTATCCTGCACCTGCAGAGCCTGAGATCAATGAACAAACAACCAGAGAGATGCACTTCCTTTCTTTTTCCAGAACGACATATTTTTATTCTTTGGAGCAGATAGTTCTAGCAGAAAAAGTTGAATACTTTACCAAGATCAATAATAAGATGTCTGTGCTAAGGTTGTTGTTGGAATGTTATATCATAGAAGATATTTTAAACTATGAAGTTTAATCCAAAGTTGGAACCTCAGTTTTGGTCAGTGAACCTATAACCTACCCACTATACACAGACGTCAGTTCAACTTCTAGTTTTGATTTACATTTGGTTGAGTTGTTGAATTCAACGTGAAATCAACAACCATAAAATCACCATGTCATTGGATATAGGTTAAACGTTGAGTGAAAAAAAATACTAAATTCCCTTATGTTCATGACTTTTTTCAAATCCAATTCGTTTTCCATGTTGATTCAGCGTTATCACATTGACTTTTTTGTTTGAAATGACGTGGACATAACGTTGATTCAACCAGTTTTTTCCCAGTATCTTCACTCCGAGGCTAGAAGATATGAAATACAATGGGAAGCCTGGGTGTCAGCATCACAACTGAAGCGGTACATTATAATACAGTAACACCTGCTTCAGTGTGGCCTTAATTACTAGAACATTAACTGTAGTAATAAGGCCAAGCCCACAGCAGGTGAGACAAGGGCAGTTGGAAGGTTGTCTGGTGTCGCGTCATTGTCATTGTCATTAAAGAGGGTTTGTTTAAGAAATGATAACAGGCTGTCACACTGTTGATATACAATGTCTTACTGGGTTTCTAGGTTAATACTCAAGTGTTCTGCAAAATGAAACGAAAATAGCATGGCTTTAGAACAAAAACATCCTTTACACATGGAAAATCATATTTGAGGAAAGAGAGACATCCAGCTCTATTTCATTTGCTTAGCTTTTGAGCGAGGTCGGTTCTTTGAATGTAGTTCCATGATAAATCAGTTTCACCTAATAAGAATCAATGACACAGCCTCATTACCCTTTATGACCCTTAACACCTCTCAGCGAATTACACTTGACCTTAGTGGGACGTTTGTCAGCAGCAGACATTTTAAAGTAAAAGGGATGACAAACAAATGTGCCAAATTCTAAAATTGAGCATAGATGTGTGGACATGAGTCACGGATGCCAAAGTAGTTCTGTGAACAGTGAAGTTTCATTGCGACATGATTAATCAGATGAGCCGTCTGGATTAGTCTGAGTCGGGTCTCTGTTGGCAGCATCTGTGGTCTTGCTGAGACCAGATAATGGTTCTTGAGCAGATGTCCTTGTTTCATAAGCACAGATAGCAAAACAAGGTATTCCAGATGGTCTCAGAACACAACCACTCATAGCATTAGAATGACTGTGCAACCACTTGCTAGTCTCAGCAAGCCTCTTCCAACATATGGGTGCTAAAGGGATGTTTCAGCCAAATTATGAAATTTCATATTTGTTTCCTTACTTTGAAAGCAGTCTACGGACAAGGAGGGACTGCAAAAGAATCCACGCTATGGGTTTGTTTACCTAGCCACTGCCACCAACTGCTAATAGTTACTGGGAGTCCTGTCCTGCACAATGGCATCCCGTTAAAGATAAGACATGGAAAGATTTTCTTTGACTAATTTGACTAATTGCCGTCCAGGTGCCGACTACTCAAGACTGAAGTGCACTTGCGCTAGTCAGTCACACTCGGATCCAGCCATTTAAACAACTACATTGTGACATCCACAGGCTCATTGTCTGCTGGGAGCCACAGGAACGATTCCAGTTCTATATTTATCCAAGCTGAAGCAGGAGATTAGCTCGTACTGACCACTTCACATGAGAGTGACATAGGCACTTCAACAGCTGCCATCTCCATCTGTAATAAGACTGCAGTCAATATTGGCTAATCTCCTATATGACTGGCTGGATGGTGGAGAATTTAAGAGGCCAATGGTAATGACTCAGTCAGGGGAGTTAAGTCTGCAACTGTTTCGAAAATCATCAGTTAAACGTCTCAAAATGTTGCTCACTGTCTTAGAACATTTTTAAAAAGCAAAACTTTACTCCAAATAACTTTATTGTAAAAAGTCCAATTTAATCTGATTAGCTAGATAAACTGGGTTAAATTCGGTAGAAGAAAAACAATTCTAAACTTACCCCACTCAATGGCCAATTTGAAGATGGAAAAGAATGAAGCTGAGTGTCCTAATGGTACATCTAAAGTACCTGTAAAGACCTTCTGTTTGAGCGAACATTTAATGTGGCGCTGACACCATCGCCTCGCTGCTAATGGATGGTGTCGAAGGAGAACAATCTCCATAGAAAGGTCAGCAGAGTTTTGTGTGTTAATAAAAACGTCCAGGGACAGATTGGGCTTTAATGAAGAGCCATCTCAACATGAAGAGAAAGGCAGGGCTCTTCTCCTGCTGATAGATGAGCTAACAGAGCTGCTAAATGATCACGCTAGACAGCCAGGTTAACTCTCACTACAGGGAACAAGGTGTGGCGTAGGACGACTAGGGTTTTATTAGTTAAGTTGAATGCATGGGAACACAATCAGTCTACACTGAATGGTGCAAGTGGATGCTGTTCAAAGGAATTTCTGCAAGTTTACGATGATCTATGCAGCCTCCTGTATGTTCTCTAGAAACGTTAACTGGATGAATGACCGATTGGGTTCTACGTGTTTAGCCCTCTAAGCTAAAGCCTAATCATAGTAAGATCAAGAGAAATGCAACATTCAAATAATGCAACCATGGATATACTGTACCTCACCACAAAAATCTTGTAAAGAAACATATTTATTGTAAATATGATTTTAGATGTGTACAATACAATGGAGTTTCCTCTTCCCAACTTGCACATACATATATGACAAGTAATATTTCATTTTGTTAGAATACAAAATCAGTTGTGCTTCACGAATAACATGATCCACTGACAAAGAGCACCATCGTCTTCCCACTCCTAAAGGGTGGAACCAAGACCACTAGCTGCATCATGAATGCAATTCAGCCTCAGCCAGGGGCACAATTTAGTTCAATGCGGATTAGGTAAATAATGTTTTTATTTAGATTGAGAAATGAGCAAAGTTTGAATGTAAATAGTTAAATAATTTAATAGGGCATGATTTAGAATCAATGGCCATTGTGTTATTACTTTACAGTATGCCATTATGTAGCATGAGGACCAATCAGCTGAAATGTTAATCTACACGTCATGTACATGTTTTATGCTATTATATCAGTGGAAGCTATTTGAGTGAGGGAGTTATACTTCACTACTACACATACAAGTGTTACTGTAGGTTCCCTCCGTGACTAAAATTATGACAAAATATCTTATTCAATGCACTGTGGATGCATACAGTATAATAGGTGCACTCTATCTACAATCAATGGAGCTGTGGACTTCTGCACATGTTTTAACACTGAGAAACCAGATACATTATCTGGTGATTATAGTTTTTTTTAAATGAGCTCTTGTTGGATATGATATTGTTATTGAGAGGGTCCTCTGAAGTGGAACAGTGATTTCATATCATGCTATACAGTATAATATTATGCATCAATCTGTTCATAGACCAGTCAGTATTTGGACAATTAAATCAGGTGCACATTTAATTTGGACACAAGGCACAGACTTATTCTATGGCCCTACCAAAACATCACCTTAACTATGTACTGGACAGCCATACTAAATATGTCTCTATATTTATGACCTAAAGAATCAGCCCTTTTGCAGTCAATGCAAATTTGCAGTACTTTTCCTTGCCATTTTCATTGTCGGACATTGTTTTGTATAGACAAATGTCATACCCAAATACATGCATGTGTACCTTTTTTTTGCATCACTTCACACACATTGGTATTCTGAAGTCTTCTGTCTTATTGGTGCAAATGTTGAACTGATATGCGTTGCATATATGCCAAAAACGGCATATATGACAAGTCTAGTCTAGACAATTCTACATACAAGTGGCTTGCGTGATGAAACAATAATACAACGTGTTGCAGTTTGTGTGACTGTGAGTTACGTCAAGCAATAGCAAAATAAAGATTTGAACATATTCATTATGAGAAATGGTTGTTAGCATATAGCAGCAATCTATAGTATTGGTGCATTACGTTTCACTGACAATGTGATAACACACTCAAAACATATAGTTGTGTGCCTGACTATACAATACATATCTGGTTCAAATGTGGTTAAAAATACAAGCACTTATCGTATAGTAGGCCTTAGCAAATCAGTATTGAGGATTGTTCCCTTAGTCTAATCCAAAAATGTCGACTTGTGTTTTTCCATACTGTACCAACCACAAAATAAAAACTTTTTGTCCACCTCTAATGCTTTCCAAAGTTCTAAGAGTAGGGAATGTGACTCACGTCTATTCTGACCAGATCTCATGTGGTGAGTAAGAGAATGAACGTCAAGCTGCTGGCTGTCACTCCTCCAGCCATTAGAGCCACTTTGTCACTAGTAGACAGACAAATGGACAGTGGAAAGCCATGGAAAGTTGAGAGACATGATTAAGACATACGGACAAAGTGTGGGCTGCTCTTGAATCAGTGGGCAGTGACAAACGCAACACATGGCAAATTGCATCAGAAGCCCTTTATTTAAAAAGCTTTTTTTGGTAAGTGTGGCATGCTAATGCACTGTGTTGCTCGTGTGGGCTCCCAAGAATGGAGTGTTGGGAGAAAAATGTACTATTTTTCATCTGATGACGCACAACTAGCCCAATGGAAAAGACAGGCACATCTTGACCTGTGTGTTTGTTCATGTGTACTCTGAGATGTTTTAGTAGGCTACTCCAGATATTCAAAATGAACACATTTTATTTTTATGTGTATATCTTCTAAAGTTGATGAAAATTTAGATTTTCTTTTTTAAATAATAATAAGAAAAATAAGAAACAAAATAATACTTTTTTAAAAATCAATAATTTGTACATAACGTATTGCAATTTCTCTTTTACAGATGGTTAAAGTTTGATTTGTGCATGCAATGACATCAACTCATGGTGATTTCAGAGGACCTTCTCTGTCTTAATCCAGGGGTTGATCTCATACTAAATGAAATCCATCCACTCTATTTACCCAGGCTTTACCTTTCATGGCTGTTTCAGGAACATCCACAACCCTTTACGGGTAGCCGTAAAGGAGCCCTCAGTAGTTTTCTACTGCCACAACAGTCTGAGCTTGGGGCCTGGCTCTAGGCCATGTAAAGATTTGGTAGTATTGATGGAGGTGGGTGAGAAACAGGTACCACTGCACAATATTAATCCCATACTAATCAATTTTGGAATTATAGGCAATATATTCACTCATTTATTGGCAGTGACGTTACATGTATGGAAAGGACACAATTCCTTCTGTGTTTTCTCTATCATTGTTCTAAGGTACCAAGGTAAACACACACACACACACACACACACACACACAATGCATTGTCGAATGGAAACAGAAATAAAGAATGTTAAGTGATAGATGCAACTCACCATTTTCAACTGACCGCTGTGGACCTGTTTGCAAGATTAAGACATTTAAATAAATTCCACAACTTATGCAGTGGTTTATAAGACGAGCTCTTTGATTTGAACAGTATTTCATAGTTTTCTCAGAGAAAGGCACAGCCCTAACACCAGAGAGAGCAGAGTAGGGTGTGTATAACGTTGTGGCTACAGAACTGGTTTGGTGCAGTCTCATCTACCTCATGCTCTGTAGGCTATGAAGGAGAATATACAGTCCATATCTGAAATGGTTACTGTTTCTCTATAGATGTAATCATGAGCCTGAGGTTCCCGAGCATGAGCATTACCAACAAGTCCCCGCACAGTATATACACTACACAACATCTGAGGAAATGTCAATCAATGTT
This sequence comes from Oncorhynchus mykiss, assembly GCF_057628025.1. Taxonomy (NCBI): domain Eukaryota; kingdom Metazoa; phylum Chordata; class Actinopteri; order Salmoniformes; family Salmonidae; genus Oncorhynchus; species Oncorhynchus mykiss. The sequence goes on from NC_143033.1 coordinate 76,634,651, forward strand.
GAGGAGAACAATGTATCCCGTTACTATCGGCTGCTCCACTCATCTGCTCCACTGCGTCTAGTTCAAACCCACTGGCTTATCCAAGGTGGATTCAGTGGAAACTACATGAGATGATACACATTTTCAGGCCCTTTGAGATCTCAGTTAATACTGACAATAGGAAAAGTCTATTGCCACTGGGCTTTTGTCCAGTTCCAGTCTCTTCCACCACTGCATGGCTCCAGACACATCCTGGCTCATCTGTCCATCAGAGGTCAATCAATGCTATGCTCTGCTCACTGATGTTAGTCTGACTTGCAGTATATGATTTGTTTGTATTAGTTGCAATATAATCATCAATATAGTGATGACCGAAAACTTGGAGGTTTGGAGTATGTTGTTCGGGTCACTCTCCTCCCACTGGCAGGAGTCCCACACATGCCTGTCACATGCACAGTCAGCCACACGCATTAGTAGACACACAGCACCCATAGAGAGGTGCACTCAATCTAGGACCGCTGTCTTACTTCAGCCTCTCTCTCTCTCTCGCTCTCTCTCTCTCTCGCTCTCTCTCTCTTTCTTACAGCTGGGGTTATAGTGGTTATGATGGTGGGGTGGGTTCTCAGATCAGACAGTCACTTCTGTCTTGCTGTTGCTGACAAAGTAGGGCTGCGGAGGCATGTAGTGCTGGCTGCGCGAGGTGCTGTGCATCTCGTTCACCTGCTCTATGGTGCAGTGTTTCTTAGTGCCGTGGCTCTGCCGGCGGCCCACCGTCTCTGAGCAGTCCCAGTTCTTTTGCATCCCCGGGTTGGCGATGGTGTTGGAGCCATAGGCCAGGGTATGGGAGCTGCTGCTGTGGCTGCTGTGGCCCTTGTTGCTTTTGGACTTGTGTCCGTTCTGCTTCAGGGAAGGCTGTAAGGGAGGGCTGTAGGGGTTGCTGGGCTCCTGCTCTATGCGATGCATCGGGTGCATAGGGAGACTGCCCTTGGCTGCCATCTCTACCATGTGCCGCCGGTTGGTGTAGAAGTTGTCATTAACCTTCTCCGCTGGAAACAGACATACACACATACACAAGAGCAAAAAAACATAAATTAAAAAATATTGGAATGACAGCCATTTTGTTAATGTCATGCACAGGCAATAGCAAATGTTCCGGTCTTTGCTTTGGTGAGATTTATTTAGATTAGTTGAGATATTGAAGTATTTGAGGATTTTGGACTGTTTACAAATCTATATTTATGTAAATGCAATATTAATGCCATATTAATCCTAAACTGGGGTAGATGACATATTGGCATGTGGGGTGAAGAACAGTTGAGAAAATGGTAGCTAAAGGTTTTTTAAAGGATACCGAGGTGAATAATGCATTTTGCCTGAGCCGTGTTGAATGTTGTTGATATGGACTGTATATCATCAAGCCATTCGAATATAAATGTAAATGATTTTCCCAACATTGCCATTATCATCTGGAAACATTTAGGCTTTAGCTAATAGTAAACAACCCCCTCCAGATTGGTTGGGGAGTTTGCTCTTTTCAAAGCTGGTTGTGTGCACCATTGTATTGTAATATGCAAATGAATATGTACCTGAGCATTCTGGAATGTTTACTTGATTGCTATAGTATATTTTATGCTATGTGTATAGTATATAATTTAACTATCGGACATAATTTGCCCATAACAGCCACTGACATTGTTACATGGTGTCATTTGACATGTCCAATCTGGTGCAGACCTGTTCTGTAAACATTATCCCCTCACTAATTGTGGAGCAACACCATACTCTACAGCATTAGTCATTTCCCTGTGTGACATTTCAGACTTTCTAATTAAATGTCCTGCCGTTGACCTTTAATCTGTTATGATACCCCGGACGGGGCGGAGGCAGAGGCAGACGGCCTCAGCCTCAATGTTCTGGATCAGACACCGCCACATTAGAGTGAGACTCGTCTCAAACAAGGGAGGAGCAGTACAGAGCTCCCTCTGAACAATGTGCTTTCATAGCATACACATCAATGGCCCACAGCTTAATACATATCAGAGAATCAGAGAGGAGGGAGGGGACCACATTGGTTCTCATAGACTAGACTCAACTCAAACAGTTTGATAAGTATCCCCACCGGCACTCATTCCTCTGTTCTCCCTCCCATCCCCTAGTCACCGGGCAGCTCTCATTAGATACACTACCGTTCAAAAGTTTGGGGTCACTTAGAAATGTCCTTGTTTTTGAAAGAAAAACACATTTTTGTCCATTAAAATAACATAAAATTGATCAGAAATACAGTGTAGAAATTGTTAATGTTTTAAATGACTATTGTAGCTGGAAGTGGGCAGATTTTTTATGGAATATCTGCATGGGGGTAGCTAATCCAAGTGTGTTAGCTAATCCAAGTTTATCATTATAAAAGGCTAATTGATCATTAGAAAACCCTTTTGCAATTATGTTAGCACAGCGGAAAACTGTTGTCCTGATTTAAGAACCAATAAAACTGCCGTTTTTAGACTAGTTGAGTATCTGGAGCATCAGCATTTGTGGGTTCGATCACAGGCTCAAAATGGCCAGAAACAAATAGCTTTCTTCTGAAACTCATCTGTCTATTCTTGTTCTGAGAAATGAAGGCTATTCCATGCGAGAAATTGCCAAGAAACGGAAGATCTCGTACAACGCTGTGTGCTACTCCCTTCACAGAACAGAGCAAACTGTCTCTAACCAGAATTAAAAGAGGAGTGGGATACCCCAGGGCACCACTGAGCAAGAGGACAAGTACAGTAGAGTGTCTAGTTTGAGAAACAGACACCTCACAAGTTCTCAACTGGTAGCTTCATTAAATAGTACACGCAAAACACCAGTCTCAACGTCAACAGTGAAGAGGCGACTCCTGGATGCTGGCCTTCTAGGCAGAGATCCTCTGTCCAGTGTCTATGTTCTTTTGCCCATCTTAATCTTTTATTCTTATAGGCCAGTCTGAGATATGGCTTTTTCTTTGCAACTCTGTCTATAAGGCCAGCATCCCGGAGTCGCCTCTTCACTGTTGACGTTGAGACTGGTGTTTTGCGGGTACTAGTTAATTTTCAAATAATATACTTGGATTAGCTAACACAACGTGCCATTGGAACACAGGAGGGATGGTTGCTGATAATGGGCCTCTGTACGCCTATGTAAATATTCCATGAAAGATCTGCCCGCTTCCAGTAAAATAGTCATTAACAACATTAACAATGTCTACACTGTATTTCTGATCGATTTGATGTTATTTTAATGGACAAAAAATTTGCTTTTCTTTCAAAAACAAGGACATTTCTGAGTGACCCCAAACTTTTGAATGGTAGAGTGCGTTTCCCCCCAGTCTTCATATCTCGTAATGATCAATCTGCAGCTTGACGCCTCTTCACTAGATTAGCAGCAGTCAGAGAGGTTTCATCTGATTGTCTATGATGTCACAGAGAGAATCTGGTGAATATTCCATATGCCCGCCGCCACATCATCCTCTGTGCGATTGTGCCTCTGCAACTCTGACGGCTGCAATCTCATCCAGACCCATTTATGGCGAAGGGCTTTGAAGTTCCTTTAGTTGAATCAGGCAGAATCCATAAAGAGAACCCTGTTTAATTAGGGTGATAAACGCTATCAAATATGTCTCCTTCACTTCTTTTAATTCCCCATCAGAAGCAGAGCTGGTTTCTGATGCCTGTCTCTCTGGTTTATTAATCAGAGCGTTTATCAGCTCTGCTAGCTCACGCGCCTGTTTCTCCTATTGGTCTATGGAGAAAACGACTGACTTTTGAGCATCAATCAGTGTAAAAAAAAACAACCTTAGAGATAAAGTCAACATGCTTAGACATTGCTTTCCTGTGAGCCTAATTAACCATTCCCTTTTTCTAAATTTCAGAGGCATTAGTTCAGCACCATGACATTTTGCTTCAAATGGAGAGCCGAAGATAACAGGGAAAGTCTCTGACATAACTACATGCCGAGGAAATCAGCAATATCCCCTGACACATGACAGCCATATATAAATTAGAATCCCAATCCAATTCACTGTCTATGGCATACACACAATACTGAAAATGCAGAGATCTTCATGTAGACTTGTATCCTAAATGAATGCATCAAAGAGAAGGCTGCTTGCAGAATTGTCATGTTCATCTCAATTATAATTACAGCTTTTTGGAGAATGGCATGATAAATAATTAGCCTAGTGTTTACAGGCAGAAAAGCGGCAGGCAGATCCAAAATATATTCAGACCACTCCCCGATGGGGCTCCCGCTCCTTTATAAATTAGCCAGTTCAGATTGTAAACGTCTGTGAGAAATCCAGTTCTGTGACCTTAAAAAATCACTGGGTGGACAGCGGGAGAGAATAATTGATTGCTAGAGCTTGGTTTATCATTTCCCAAACCTTGGATTTAGCACTCAGGGAATTTAGAGGTGAGGCATAAGACACATTGCAGTAAATAATGGGTCAAGCTGGGATGTTTCATTTATTATACTTGCCCTCTCAAAATGTTTTAGAAAATTAATTTTACAATATATTGTTGAAGGATAATTGAAGAGACATGGTTTCTTGATCCTAATATTGGTTATGTGGTCAATAAGAGCTGACTCTCAATGTAGATCTTTAATAGCTGATTTAGGTACTGTAACAGTGACTGTCCAACATTTCACAGGGTTCTTCATATATGATGTGCAGCAGCAAAACTATAGGAGATATAGAACGTTTTTTTTTATTTACAGTTATCATTGGCACCTAAGAGCAACAAAGGCAAAACAATGGATAGCCTTGAAACATGACATTTGAAAGACAAATCAATTACAGTAATTTTCCTAAAAGCTAGGCTATTTTCCTCCCTTTGTTAATGTTGTAAATTCTACATCTGTTATCCTGTCTAATCTGAAATGAACCGTTTACACAGTGTAAATATTTTTGTTGAGAGCCTCTCTTTCTTTGGGTTTTTTCTTTAAACGCAAAGTGTCACATAAACATGGTGTCTCTCAGTAAGTAACCATACAGCATGCTAGGATGGAGACGGAGACCAGGCTAACTGATAATTACAGCAGGCAGCAGAACATATCTACACTAGCTGCTTGGTGTTTTTGCTCGTCATTCGAGATCTCCATTGTGTTAATTAGCCCACATTTAATCATGTCATTTGAGTGTGATTACATGGAAGTTCGACACTTCAGAGGCGTATGCTCATTTGTGATCTCGGCTGATATTCCAATCCTCACGTCCTCTTTTATGAGAAGAGATGCCTTCAATTTAACAGATGGCCAAATAAATACTGTACCATTCCCATCCATTTCAGTGGAATGGTTTCCCTTTCTCACATGCTATACGTACGTATGAATGATTGATATTGATATTGCATGGCATGTGCAGTAACAGTTTGGACACACCTATTCATTCAAGGGTTTTCTTTATTTTTACTATTTTCTACATTGTAGAATATTAGTGAATTCATCAAAACTATAAAATAACACATATGGAATCATGTAGTAACCAAAAAAATAAGAATGGCACAGGGGAGGATGGCTGCCTTTTTATTGGCTCTTAACCAACCGTGCTATTTTGTTTGTTTTTAAGCAAACTGGCCCCTCCGTCGTGACGTTACCTGAACGCCCATCTGCGGCCCGCTAATCGTTAGCTGTCTTATCGGCTGCTATCTGAATAGGTCTATCGGACAATTTTTCTTGGGTCACTATAACTATATCTATTTTGCCAATTGGATTGATCCCCTCTACCACACGGAACCCCACTAATCTACCGACGGAAACGCAAGAGGTGGCTAAAAACAGACCTCCATCCTATGCCAACTTGCTACCGATGGCCCGGCTAGCTGTCTGAATCGCCGTTACCCCAACCAACCTCACTACTCACTGGACCCTTATGATCACTCGACTAAGCATGCCTCTCCTTAATGTCAATATGCCTTGTCCATTGCTGTTCTGGATAGTGTTTATTGGCTTATTTCACTGTAGAGCCTCTAGCCCTGCTCATTATACCTGATCCAACCTTTCAGTTCCACCACCCACACATGAGATGACATCACCTGGTTTCAATGATGTTTCTAGAGACAATATCTCTCTCATCATCACTCAATACCTAGGTTTACCTCCACTGTATTCACATCCTACCATACCTTTGTCTGTTTTGGTTTTTTTATTTTTTATTTTAGCCCTTTTTTTTCCTCCCCAATTTCGTGGTATCCAATTGTTTAGTAGCTACTATCTTGTCTCATCGCTACAACTCCCGTACGGGCTCGGGAGAGACGAAGGTTGAAAGTCAGGCGTCCTCCGATACACAACCCAACCAAGCCGCACTGCTTCTTAACACAGCGCCATCCAACCCGGAAGCCAGCCGCACCAATGTGTCGGAGGAAACACCGTGCACCTGGCAACCTTGGTTAGCGCGCACTGCGCCTGGCCCGCCACAGGAGTCGCTGGTGCGCGATGAGACAAGGATTTCCCTACCAGCCAAATCCTCCCTAACCCGGACGACGCTAGGCCAATTGTGCGTCGCCCCACGGACCTCCCGGTCACGGCCGGTTACGACAGAGCCTGGGCGCGAACCCAGAGTCTCTGGTGGCACAGCTGGCGCTGCAGTACAGCGCCCTTAACCACTGCGCCACCCGGGAGGATTGTACATTACACCTTGAAGCTATTTTATCGCCCCCAGAAACCTGCTCCTTTTACTCTCTGTTCCGGACGTTCTAGACGACCAATTTTCATAGCTTTTAGCCGTACCCTTATCCTACTCTTCCTCTGTTCCTCTGGTGATGTAGAGGTGAATCCAGGTCCTATTCCCCAGGTGCTCTCTTTTGATGACTTCTGTAACCGTAATAGCCTTGGTTTCTTGCGTGTTACCATTAGATGCCTCCTCCCTAAGTTTGTTTTATTCACTGCTTTAGCACACTCTGCCAACCCGGATGTAGCCGTGTCTGAATCCTGGTTTAGGAAGACCACCAAAATTCTGAAATCTCCATCCCTAACTACAACATTTTCAGACAAGATAGAATGGCCAAAGGGGGCGGTGTTGCAATCTACTGCAGAGATAGCCTGCAGAGTTCTGTCCCACTATCCAGATCTGTACCCAAACAATTTGAACTTCTACTTTTAAGAATCCACATCTCTAAAAACAAGTCTCTCACCGTTGCCGCCTGCTATAGACCACCCTCTGCCCCCAGCTGTGCTCTGAACTGATTGCCCCCCATCTATCTTCAGAGCTCGTGCTGCTAGGCGACCTAAACTGGAACATGCTTAACACTCCAGCCATCCTACAATCTAAGCTTGATGCCCTCAATCTCACAAAAATTATCAATGACCCTACCAGGTACCACCCCAAAACCGTAAACACGGGCATCCTCATAGATATCATCCTAACCAACTTGCCTTCTAAATACACCTCTGCTGTTTTCAATCAAGATCTCAGCGATCACTGCCTCATTGCCTGCATCCGTAATGGGTCAGAGGTCAAACGATCTCCACCCATCACTATCAAACGCTCCCTTCAGTGCAGGCCTTTCTAATCGACCTGGCCGGGGTATCCTGGAAGGATATTGATCTCATCCCGTCAGTAGAGGATGCCTGGTTATTTACAAAGAAATGCCTTCCTCACCATCTTAAGCATGCCCCATTCAAGAAATGTAGAACCAGGAACAGATATAGCCCTTGGTTCTCTCCAGACCTGACTGCCCTTAACCAACACAAAAACATCCTATGGCGTTCTGCATTACCATCGAACAGCCCCCGTGATATGCAACCTTTCAGGGAAGCTAGACACCAATATACATAGGCAGTTAGAAAAGCCAAGGCTAGCTTTTTCAAGCAGACATTTTCTTCCTGCAACACAAACTCAAAAAAGTTATGGGACACTGTAAAGTCCATGGAGAATAAGAACACCTCCTCCCAGCTGCCCACTGCACTGAGGATAGGAAACACTGTCACCACCGATAAATCCACTATAATTGAGAATTTCAATAAGCATTTTTCTACGGCTGGCCATGCTTTACACCTGGCTACCCCTACCCCGGTCAACAGCACTGCACCCCCCACAGCAACTCGCCCAAGCCTTCCCCATTTCTCCTTCTCCCAAATCCAGTCAGCTGATGTTCTGAAAGAGCTGCAAAATCTGGACCCCTACAAATCAGCCGGGCTAGACAATCTGGACCCTTTCTTTCTAAAACTATCTGCCGAAATTGTTGCAACCCCTATTACTAGCCTGTTCAACCTCTCTTTCGTGTCATATGAGATTCCCAAAGATTGGAAAGCAGCTGCGGTCATCCCCCTCTTCTAAGGGGGGACACTCTTGACCCTTATCTATCCTACCCTTCCTTTCTAAGGTCTTTGAAAGCCAAGTCAACAAACAGATTACCGACCAGTTCGAATCCCACCATACCTTCTCCGCTATGCAATCTGGTTTCAGAGCTGGTCATGGGTGCACCTCAGCCACTCTCAAGGTCCTAAACGATATCTTAACCACCATTGATAAGAAGCAATACTGTGCAGCCATATTCATTGACCTGGCCAAGGCTTTCGACCCTGTCAATCACCACATCCTCATCGGCAGACTCGATAGCCTTGGTTTCTCAAATGATTGCCTCGCCTGGTTCACCAACTACTTCTCTGATAGAGTTCAGTGTGTCAAATCGGAGGACCTGTTGTCCGGGCCTCTGGCAGTCTCTATGGGGGTGCCACAGGGATCAATTCTTGGACCGACTCTCTTCTCTGTATACATCAATGATGTCGCTCTTGCTGCTGGTGAGTCTCTGATCCACCTCTACGCAGACGACACCATTCTGTATACTTCTGGCCCTTCTTTGGACACTGTGTTAACAACCCTCCAAATAAGCTTCAATGCCATACAACTCTCCTTCCATGGCCTCCAATTGCTCTTAAATACAAGTAAAACTAAATGCATGCTCTTCAACCGATCGTGCCTGCACCTTCCCGCCCGTCCAACATCACTACTCTGGACGGTTCTGAATTAGAATATGTGGACAACTACAAATACCTAGGTGTCTGGTTAGACTGTAAACTCTCCTTCCAGACTCACATCAAACATCTCCAATCCAAAGTTAAATCTAGAATTGGCTTCCTATTTCGCAACAAAGCATCCTTCACTCATGCTGCCAAACATACCCTTGTAAAACTGACCATCCTACCGATCCTCAACATCAGCGATGTCATTTGCAAAATAGCCTCCAATACCCTACTCAATAATTGGATGCAGTCTATCACAGTGCTATCCGTTTTGTCACCAAAGCCCCATATACTACCCACCACTGCAACCTGTACGCTCTCGTTGGTTGGCCCTCGCTTCATACTCGTCGCCAAACCCACTGTCTCCAGGTCATCTACAAGACCCTGCTAGGTAAAGTCCCCCCTTATCACAGCTCACTGGTCACCATAGCAGCACCCACTTGTAGCACGCGCACCAGCAGGTATATCTCTCTGGTCACCCCCAAAACCAATTCTTCCAATGGCCGCCTCTCCGTCCAGTTCTCTGCTGCCAATGACTGGAACGAACTACAAAAATCTCTGAAACTGGAGACACTTATCTCCCTCACTTGCTCCTTTACACCCCATTATTTTTATCTCTACTCTGCACATTCTTTCACTGCAAATCTACTATTCCAGTGTTTTACTTGCTATATTGTATTTACTTCACCACCATGACCTTTTTTTGCCTTTATCTCCCTTACCTCACCTCATTTGCTCACATTGTATATAGACTTATTTTTCTATTCTATTATTGACTGTATGTTTGTTTTACTCCATGTGTAACTCTGTTGTAAGGGATTTCCTCCTCTTCTTCCGAAGAGGAGAGGTGAAAAGGACCAATATGCGGCGTGGTAAGTGTCCATGGTTCTTTTAATACGAAATAATGCACATGAACAACTGAATACAAAAAAACAATAAACGTGGAATGAACGAAACCCAAAACAGTACCGTGTGGTGAAAAACACAGACACGGAAACAAACACCTACAAACATACAGTGAAACCCAGGCTACCGAAGTATGATTCTCAATCAGAGACAACTAATGACACCTGCCTCTGATTGAGAACCATACTAGGCCGAAACATAGAAATCCCCAAATCATAGAAAACCAAACATAGACTGCCCACCCCAACTCATGCCCTGACCATACTAAATAATGACAAAACAAAGGAAATAAAGGTCAGAACGTGACATCTGTGTTGTTGTATGTGTCGAACTGCTTTGCTTTATCTTGGCCAGGTCGCAATTGTAAATGAGAACTTGCCTACCTGGTTAAATAAAGGTGAAATAAATCAAATAAAATAAAAAATTCACTGTAAGGTGACCGATAAATCCAATACCTGTTGTATTTGGCGCATGTGACAAATAAAATTGGATTTGATTTGAAAATTGTTAAACAAATCCAAATATCCTTGATGACAGCTTTACACACTCTTTACATTCTCTCAACCAGCTTCATAATAAATGCTTTTCCAACAGTCTTGAAGAAGTTTCCACATATGCTGAGCACTCGTTGTCTGCTTTTCCTTCACTCTGCGGTCCAAGTCATCCCAAACCGTCTAAATTGGGTTGAGGTCGGGTGATTGTGGAGGCCTGGTCATCTGATGCAACACTCCATCACGCTCCTTGGTCAAATAGCCATTACACAGCTGGAGGTCTGTTTTGGGTCATTGTCCTGTTGAAAAACAAATGATAGTCCCACTAAGCGCAAACCAGATAGGATGGCGTATCGCTGCCAAATTCTGTGGTAGCCATGCTGGCTAAGTGTGCCGTGATTTTTTTTATAAATCACAGACAATGTCACCAGCAAAGCACCCCACACCATCACACCTCCTCCTCCATGCTTCACGGTGGGAACCACACAGGCGGAGATCATCACCTACCCTACTCTTACAAAGACATGGCGGTTGGAACCAAAAATCTCAAATTTGGACTCATCAGACCAAAAGACAGATTTCCACTGGTCTAATGTCCATTGCTCGTGTTTCTTGGCCCAATAAAGTATTTTCTTCTTATTGGTGTCCTTTAGTAGTGGTTCCTTTGCAGCAATTTGAGCATGAAGGCCTGATTCACACAGTCTCCTCTGAATAGTTGATGTTAAGATGTGTCTGTTACTTGAACTCTGTGAAGCATTTATTTGGGCTGCAATCTGAGGTGCAGTTAAGCTAATGAATTTATGCTCTGCAACAGAGGTAACTCTGGGTCTTCCTTTCCTGTGGCGGTCCTCATGAGAACCAGTTTCATCATGCCACTTGATGGTTTTAGAGACTGCACTTGAAGAAACTTTCAAAGTTGTTGACATTTTCCGGATTGACTTACCTTCATGTCTTAAAGTAATGATGGACTGTCATTTATCTTTGTTTACTTGAGCTGTACTTGCCATAATATGGTATTTTACCAATAGGGCTATATTCTGTATACCACCCCTACCTTGTTACAACACAACTGATTGGCTCAAATGCATTAAGAAGGAAAGAAATTCCACAAATTAACTTTAAACAAAGTCACACATGTTAATTGAAATGCATTCCAGGTGACTACCTCATGAAGCTGGTTGAGAGAATGCCAAGAGTGTGAAAAACTGTCATCAAGGCAAAGGGAGGCTACTTTGAAGAATCTCAAATATAAAATATATTTTGATTTGTTGAAAACCTTTTTGGTTACTACATGACTCCATATGTGTAACTTCCTAGTTTTGATGTCTTCAATATTCTACAATATAGTAAAAATAAAGAAAAATCCTGAAATCAGTAGGTGTCTCCAAACGTTTTACTGGTACTTATATTGTACTGTAAAATATATGCATTTAGTTAGATTTGAAATTATAATGAAATTATATATTACCCCTTTTGATTAGCTGATGAAATCTGATTAGCTATTTTGATTGTGAAGTTAATCAGAGAAGCAGCTCACCGCTTATTCCTGTATTCCCATATCCGCATATCTTAGAATGAGCAATAACTGTGTCTCTTACCGACAGCCTTGAGGGAGGCGTACTTATTGAGCTCTTTCCCAGGTTGCTGTTGCTCATAGGGGCTAGTGATCTGTCCCAGGGAAGGGTAGGGGTGGGGAGGAGACCCTAAGCCTGGCATTAGTGATGATCCTGGACCCACACTGTTCATCTGGTTAGCCTCTGTAGGGAGAGAAAGAGAAAGATGGCAGGTGTCAGTTTGGCAGAACAAGTAAAAAATGTCATTAAATATTGATGTTCCATCTGAGTGATTGAGATTATGGGCCCATATAAATGCTACAATGTATTTAGAAGTGAGTAAATTCGATTGTGCACTGTTGTATTGTTTTCCCACTTAAGTGAGGCAATATTTTTTACATTTTACTGCAGTGGGCTAAATCAGGGTCACACAGTGCTTCGGACTTAGAATGCCCACCCCAACTCACGCCCTGACCAAACTAAAACAGAGACATAAAAAAAGGTCAGGACGTGACATATCAGCAGTATTTTTGAAATCAGTGATTCTTCCTTCCTGTCATTGGTGAGATGTAAGAGCTGATGTCTCCCAGGAAAGCTGTGGAAGTCGAGACCTGCTAGACCCCATGTAGGCAGCTTACACTATCTCATTGACCTGCCAACACAATTGTTATAGTCTCTTCATGTTAGCCCTGGGATACAAATCATTAACCGTCCATCGCTCCAAGCTAGATGGCCCCTCTAGCCAGCTCACTGTGCTAATCCTCTCCCAATCGAATCTCTTTGGTTTCCTCCAAACAAGCCTCAGCCAAAACCAACAGCAGCGTAGCTCAGCCCCCAGCTGATATGTCTCTCAATAGGCCTGATCGAAATCAATTTGACAGATGGATAAGAATGGACAGAGGTAATTGCTTCAGATCCTTGGTAACATTGCACCCCGTGCTGGTTGGCCCTCCCTGGGGACTCAGCTGGAGAGAGAGAGTGTGATGACTGCTCTTTATAAAATGGTACTAATCCAGCATCCAGCATCCAGACATCTGCTTAATTGAGGAGTGCATGGAACCATGGCAAATTGACTGGCCCCCTGCCTGCTGGCATGGCAGAACAACCAGATGTTGTGGGCATCATTTTCAACTGGCCCCGCAGGACCCTAAGGAGGTCAGAAGACAGCAGACTGCACCCACGCCCAGGTGTCAGTTTGGGGGACGGTGAATGCCACCTTAATTACTCAGCAATACTACAGTAGCTATCTACAGTAGAATATCAATAACGTAAAGTTAACTAATTGCTCAATATTGATATTGTGTGTAATAGCAGAGTTCTATAAAATGCATTCCCCCAGTTTGGCTGTAGCAGTTACTGATTGGTCAAGGTAATACTGTACATCCATTCAGCCCATGTTGTTGTTGTATCCGTATTCATGTTGCACATGTAAACATAACTCTCTTCCATGACTGATGTCCACAGCCCACTGTGAGGAACAATTCCAGGACCTTGAGAGAGTAGAGTCATTGTAGTAGACATTGTAAGTGCCCATAAACTGCTGCTTGGGCATGTTGAGAACACTAATGAGTTTTCAAAGTACAAGCAATCTGTTGAGCAGCGGATTGAACCTATGGCACGAAATGCTGTTAGTAACAACAGCTTCCTATGTATGACCACACATTCAACAAGTAAAATAGAAGGGTCCAGCACTGCTTGAAGATCTGGATTCATTCGAAGGCTACTACAAATTGTAAATATCATCTGTTATAAAATGGGAAAATAATGATCTGACTTCTTATGGGCCCTGTCCTACATTAGATATTCATTCGTCTACAATCGTTTTGATTTTCACGGCACCATCAATAAGTATCTGAGTAATATAAAAGCAATATTAAGTAACTGTTTATTATTATTATGATTAATCAAAAGACATAGATTGTTCTATTATTATTTATAGTGAACGAGTATTCATTAAAAAGAGTAAATGAAAAGGAGTTACCTTGACTGTACCTTTGAGACTGAGATAAATGAAGAACTATAAACGTCTGCTTTAGAAAATAGAGATGACAACCTCCAGTTCATTACTCATCTCACAGATGTGAACGTTCAGTAGTAGAGGAACTGGCACCATTTACTCCAGTGTGAATTCTTTTTTAATGTATAATTGTTGTGTTCTTACTACGACACAAACAGTAATAAATGATACTTGAAAGAGCGATAACGTTGACATGACTTTATCGTTCAAACTCAAGTTCAAGCACCGTGCATTAATGCGCAGGCGCAGTCCTCAATTAGTATCAATGCTCTAGGTTCCACAATAACAACATACAGTAGTGCCTATGATAAAAGCGGTATAATAGTATCACAATATATCATACTTAACAAGGATTCCAGAATTCAATCATATCTGCAGTGTGACCACCCTCCTTTCCTTAGTCATGATGATCAAAACAGGCTGTCAACTTGTAAGTTACACATAATAACTGGCCGTGATCGATGGCATATTTGCGCAGGCACACTGAGGCCAATTAACAACTTAACGACTCCTTTTGCAAGTCAACAAGTCAACATTTTCTGAGAGCAGATTTCTCTGGCAAGTTTACACTTCAGTAGATTGGGAGGAAAAAAGGTGAAAAAGGACATACAATCCCCCATTACTTATGCCCCAAATCTTACCAAGCAGTTCGCATAATAGGACTCACATCTTGTTTTAACTGTATGCTACTGTACACCTGCATCTCTCTGCTGCACTGATGGTATGAGGGGAGAATACAGACATGACGATCACTGAGTAGACAACATCAATGTTTGTAATGTTTGAAATGATAAAATACAGGTTAAGTCAAATAAAATGTCTTATCTGTAAGATCTGTTGCATTATAATACCTCATTTTATTGTTGCCATGCAACATCTAATCAGGCACACAAACCACAGTGTGAAAAGCCTATTTTTCTCAGTTTCATGTTAGTTAGTTGATAAGGAGGTCAGTGGACGTGGAACCCTGTTTGCCAGTGCTGCAACTAGTACAAAATATTCCATTCTAATTAGTTCCACAGCTAATATACTAAATACATTTGCATTTACACATTTAGCTGAACACTATCATCTGATTTGGACAGTGGACAATGAGCCGTGAAAGAAATGGATAAAAAGAAAATCAAATCTAGGCTAAAATGGTTCTGTCTGTCTGTGAAAAGACTGATGCCAAGTGGACTGAAATAGATGTTCTGATTTGAAACAGGGTCTTGGTAGCAATGACCATTCGTCAGGGAAGAGATGTCAGCTATCGCTGAAATGTCACCAGAGCTTTTGTTCTCCTCGTCTTCCCGGCTGGCAGGCGATTTGATTGGATTCTAGTCTATTTTTCCCAGACAGTTACTTAATGAATATGCCAGCTTTAGTTACGCATACTTCCTGGCTCATGACTCAGCAGCAGCCACTGGAAGGTTTCTCTTCTCCAGATAATGAACACAATCATCGCTGGATCTACAGGTCCGAAAGGCTGAAGGCAGCAGCGATGTAAGCAAAGATGTCTAATCTGACTAGTCTGACAGCCGGGCCAAGAGTGCTTTAGCCAACAGCAGGTGCACTAATCAATTTTGGTTGGAGAGGAAAGAAAAATATGTTTCATGATAAGAAAAGTTGCATGATCTTTCAGATGTTCAGAACCAAAATGTAGGAATGGATGGCTTGAAATTAATTTATCCCCAGAAAAATACAGCATCGACAGCAAAACAATTGCAGTTCGAAATCAACTTTTGTTTACTAAAAATAAATTATGAAGTTGATCCTTTGTGTTTAATTTGATGCTTATCCACAGGGGAATAAATATGAAGAATGGGAAAAGTTCATAGATACTACTCTAGCAACTTGCCTACTAGATTTGGACCTAAAGGTTCCCTAAGGGCTACTGACTATGATAATCAGAAACTTTGGAAATTCTTTTGAAATACTACACTGCCTCCTGGAAAAAATATTCCTCCTGCTGCACAGTGGTCCCAACAGGAGACGGTTCATGAACAACAGGGGAGTAGAGCTTTCAACAGTGGTCTGGAGGGACCCCAGCATGAATGAATGATGATTGTTGAAACGTTCCAGTGTTTTCTGTGGAAAAGGACAAGGGTTTAAAGAGGAAGAGACCATTGCACAGAACTACAATGTACTTTAAAATGTACTTTAAAAAAAAAATGTACTTTAAAGAGAGGAGAAAATGCTTTTGAATGGAGAATAGGGAAGATGTTGATTTTCCCTAGCGAGTCCAATTAATATGAAAGAGGATAGTGTAGCAAGAGTTAAAAAGTGGGAGGAGGGCAGTGGGAGAATAAGGTCAGGGACAGGAGGCGTGAACCAAACATGAAACAACTGTCAGCACCACTTCAAAAGGACTACTGTACTCTCCTCTCCCACTGAAAAATAAAAGATGGTACAAGTATAACATTCTAACTTTTTTAACAAGTATAAACTTTTAGCTGTTCAGAGTCCACTATGCCATGGTGCAGCCTCTCCATGATAATAAAAATATAATAATAGTGAAATAGGCTAATTAGAGGCTAATTTCCCACCGGTCAAATAGATGTTTCCGTGCTGTGCTAATTACTTTGTAAAAGACCATGAAATGATCCGTGTTGCCTCATTAAAAGATATATACAGGGAAGCTTTACAGCTCTTTCACTACACCTGCTAATAGTGGGTCAGGTATGGTTCTGTGACTAGGTGAAAACAATGAGTGCTTTTTAAGAATCATTGTTCTCTGAAATTACCCCACCTCTGGAAATCTGGAAATCTGAAGAACAAGCTGCTACTTTGGCATTGAGCTGCTAATTTAAGGAATAATACATCCGTCCCTCCATTGTCTGTGTACAATGGATAAAATCCCATTTCATCTGCCAGGCATTGGTCCTCTTTACACACCATTCCATCTAAATTACTGTCCCACTTCAATTCACTTTCCATCTGTCTGCCACTGGTAAAAAAGTGGTACATTTGTGAAAACTTTTGTAAGGTTAAAGACTCAAAGGTTGTTGCAGGAGTAAGTGAATCAACACTACAGACACAGATACCTTTCAAGAACTCATAAAAAATGCAAGAGCGTATTTTGGGAGCTGGATGCCCCAAAGGGATGGATGGTACAATGGGAAGGACACTCTCATTCACAGGTTATTTACAATTGGGGAGTGAAAGTCTGCATAAGGTTCAGTCCTAAGACCTCCAATAACATATACAGTATAATTTATTAGCAATACTTCATCATATTTGATGCACGCTTGTAGTTTCATCAGCTGTTTTGGCATTGCTTTGTTGCATTGAAACATTTAAGATTCAATAAGCATGTACAGAAAATAACCTAATACAGTATTTGCATACTTCCAATATACCTACTGCAAGGAATGTGATTTCAATACTTTGCACAGTTTGTCAGTATTTGATGTTGATTTTCACAAATGAATTTGTCTAGAATAGTCAGTGTGACATTTAACACTGAGCCTCTCGCTGAAACCTACCTCTGCTAGACGGATTTACAGGGTATTAGACAGTGCGCTAGAAGAAAGTCAGTCAGTCACTCTTATTTGCCCTGATGGAAGAAGTCTATATTCCATGTAAATGTGTGTCTAGCCCCTGGCTTTTCTTCTTTATACTCATAAAGGTTGGACAAGCTGAGCGATTAATAGCCAGGCCTTGAAGATTGATGAGAAAAACATTTGACTCACCAGGGTAAATCATGACTTGACAGGTCATTTTATAAGTTGAATTTCCTCTGTTGTAATTTACATAAAATAGGCATATGCAGGGATGGAACATAACTGATCTGGGTGCAGATGATGGCATAAAAACAGTATCTGAATTCCTACAGACTGAGGAAAGCCATTGTCTGTGTAATCCAATCTGACAGGTGGAGCTCACTGTGAGTTAAAAGCAGCAGAAGAATCAATAACGCCTCCTCTCTTCTCCTCTCTCAGAGCATTGTTCACTCCTTCTCTGTGCTCTACCTGCTTCCATTACCTTAAATTCATACGCATTCATCAGCTCACCTCTGAAATGTAGCCTACGCTTCCAGACTCTGAGTGTTATTGAGGGCGACACTTCACTTTGTAAATGTTGATGTTTATGGCTTGATTGGCAAACTAGGTGAACAGGTTTCTCTCCAGAGGCAAGTTTGACTACGCCAACTAAGTAATGGAATCTCCAACTTGCAATGGCCTGTCTCCATAGTTCATACATTAACCAGTTGGCAACACCCACATGAGCAACAGTTCATACTCCCATTATTTATCTGCTGAGGGAGAACAGGCTCTGCTGCACTCACAAAAAGCCTGCATGAAATGAACATTTAATGAATTTATATGCCGGCACTACGTAAATCTAATGTATGAGCTTTGTCTTGTTGCATTACTGAATGAAATTGACGTTCCCCTATGCTAAGAGTATATTGGATGGACAACACAGTTGTTCTGTCAAACTTATTAATTACAGTGACACCATTGTATGTGCTTTATGAATGGATAATTCAGTAAACAGTTATGGAAAAATACAAGCACAGAATAACGATTTGCAAAAGGTACAATTAAATATAGATAAAACATATTCACTATTTTGTGCATTAAGATGAATGTGCTGTGGTCTGGGTGAACTACTTAAAACCCTGTATGATGGCGGGTTTGTGTGCACTATTTGTGATAATGGTCATCTCCATGCCACCAGTTGGGTCAAAGTTGTCCATGCATGGAAGCGTGCGTTTCATTCGTCTATAGAACAGACACAAATGTGGCTTCTACACAATAAATAATATGCCCACAGCAATGCAAAAGCTAATCACTATCTGCTCATCCAAGTGCTTGCATATTGCCTTGTGCTACTTATGGTAAATTAAATAAATTAGTTTAGACAAGAGAGAACTTCATTTGCATTCCATTAGTTGGAGTAAACCCTCATCTCACTTTTCAACCTTGTTGTATCCAGATTCTCTTCTCAGCCTGCGAGCTTGACAAGGTGTTATCATTCATGTCAGGTAACAACAAAGATATAGAACTACAGTTTTGGTATGCAGCACCAGTATTTTTAAAGGAGGTTTGGCCCTTAGGCGGAAGCTTAACTAAAGTGTCTCAAAATGATCACAGCATTCTTTTGTCTAAAACCATTCAACAAGGCAGATATAAAAAGGAAGAGGAGATACAAAATGCCCTGTTAAAAAACAGGCATGTAACTGGATATACAGCTGATGTTTTGTAACTGTTTTCCATTCATCGTTGTAGGTAGTAGTAACCCATTTAAATACAGTTTCCTGTGACACTGTCTTGTGGGGAAAGGGCCTGCCAGACCGTCCGGCCGTGTGTGTTGGCAGCAAGGGAGAACTTTCTTCTCTTCGGCTGGCTGCCTAGAGAGAAAAGAGGCCAAGTGGCCACAGGTGCCCCTTGCTCACACAGGCAGGCCTGGAGGAGAGAGACAGGACAGTGCGTGTGGCCAAGATGGCCCCAGCAGCACACAGGACAGAAGTTGAGTGTAGCCTAGACGCCAGCCAGCCACCCACCCAGAGGAGAGGCAACTAGAGGAGAGGAGAGGGAACTAGAACAAAGCCCTGTCTTTCTGAGGGGATTGTGTCATCTGTGACGGCTGACACGTGTGAGAACTCCCTCTGGACCATTTCACTCAGTGCCAACCAGGCACCCACAACCCCTACAATAGAGGCAGTATCCATCCTAGGGAGGCAGCCCTGGCATGGGTACACTTGGCAGTGCCAGACATGGCTAGGGGACGAGGAGGAGAACAGGCGCATGACTGTGTCCTCCAGATACACCACTCTACCCCCTGTCCAGAAGTTAGTCAAAGAGACAGAAGCAAAACGCCAGGGAGAAAATAACCATTTTAGTGGAGCTGTTGTGCAGTCAAAATAACTACAGTCCTCCCGACAATGTATTCTCAAGGCTATAATCTCAGGGATATAGCAGACTATATTCTGTATACAGGGTACAGGATTTTGTCATGTGTTTCTGTTGGCTTTTTCTGTTGATTGTGAGAAAGGACACTTTGTATGCTTTGTATGCTAACAGGCTTTGTTGTTCTATTGTAATATCTGTTCGTTGTAGCTAGTTGATCTAATGTTACAAATCCATCTGTGCTGCCCTGTTTTCCTGAATCTCACATTCTACTGCAGCTGAACAAGGGGATTAATCTCCTGAACGCTTACCAACCAACTGAAGAGGGCTCAGTCACATAGCTGGTGCTGCTGTTCCTGCCGGTGCAATTATTTACCTCTCATGTCCAGCTGACAAACAAAATTAGATCCTTGTGTGTGTGTGTGTGTGTGTGTGTGTGTGTGTGTGTGTGTGTGTGTGTGTGTGTGTGTGTGTGTGTGTGTGTGTGTGTGTGTGTGCGTGTGCGTGTGCGTGTGCGTGTGCGTGTGCGTGTGCGTGTGCGTGTGCGTGTGCGTGTGCGTGTGCGTGTGAGTGTGTGTGTGTGTGTGTGTGTGTGTGTGCGTGTGCGTGTGCGTGTGCGTGTGCGTGTGCGTGTGCGTGTGCGTGTGCGTGTGCGTGTGCGTGTGTGTGTGTGTGTGAGTGTGTGTGTGTGTGTGTGTGTGTGTGTGTGTGTGTGTGTGTGTGTGTGTGTGTGTGTGTGCGTGTGCGTGTGCGTGTGCGTGTGCGTGTGCGTGTGTGTGTGTGTGTGTGTGTGTGTGTGTGTGAGTGTGTGTGCGCATGCGCGCGTGTATATGAAAGCCATACCTTGATGTCCTCAAATACATCAAAACGACAGTGACGGTGATAGATTTTCCTGTGTGTGAAAACAGAGCACAACCTATTTTTGTTGCAACCAGATGCAAAGCTGGCATGAAAATGGAAATAACATGGGAGGTATGTTGTTGTACAACTGAGGCATTATCTACAAAGAGAGAACTACCAGACCCAGTAGAGATGTAATGCTACTGTACTACTATGACTGAAGGTTGACTGGGTATTACTATGCTGCTCCTGAACTCATGGTGCTGCTCCTGAACTCATGGTGCTGCTCTTGAACTCATGGTCTCCTGGACTAATAAAGTCTGGTGGTTTTGAGGTTGTAAGATGCATGGTTGTGATTGTTTGGGTTTCTATTCTGACAATGACCATTTCTTTCCCAAAGCATCCATTTGTTACAAGAAACGTCTGGTCGTCTGTTGACATGAACTAACTCTGTCTTTGCTGACCTAGTAACAATTACAAAAGGGTAATGGAAGGACAGTCATTTTCACAAACACTATGACACGCATTGTACGGTCAAAAACAGCAATATATTTTTCAGAGGGATGTGTTTCCTATGGTATTGTAGATTGTGGATACTATGATGCCAATGATGCACTAATAATGCTCATGATCTAACATGGGCTGTGCTTCATCTACATTTAAATCTGTTTATAAATGTAGATATTCATCATTTAGCTGGGAGTAAACTTAAACACTTACCACTTAAGAGGGGCTTGCCAGCACTTACCAACAAAGAAAAGATGACCAAAGAACCCTCTTTAAAGAGTAAGTGAAGAAAGCCCCCTTTGAAGCTGTGACCATTCTCAGTGGACATTAATATTAATATTACATTACATCGGATGTTTTAGAACACCCAACAGGGCCCTCAGTGTCATTTCCCAATCACCAGCCAGCACGGAAGCAGAGTATCCTGAGTGGTGTGAGGATGTTCAGAACAAGTGATCTAAGGTATCTGCAGTAACCCCCCATATTATTGAACTACTAAAAAATGCCATTAGGCAGTCCTAAAATAAATCCTTGTCATTGGTCATACATGAGGGCATTGGGTATTGGGGTCTGATCGGCAGCCTGGTATATGATAAACCTACAACTTACTTTTAAAAAAATTGTTGAACGTGGTGTGTTGTTTTAATGTACTGTACAGGGAGGGATTCATGTTAAGCTTTTTCTGATGACATTTTGCTGTAGGTTTAAATGTAGCTTACTAATAGCTATACTGTGACCCATCAGTGAGGCAGCCATAGGCCACAGTGCTGAAGCTCCCATCCTATCGCTAGCTACTCCTGAACCTCTAATTTCCACCACCTACCTGTCAACATGTCGGCTGGCTGGTAATGAACGGATCATTATTCCAGGAGGGGGCACGGAAGAAAAAAAGGGGTCTCTGTTTAAAGAATGATTAATTATTCGCCTGACATGGCAGCACCAAGAACGCCTGAATTCATTAAAGTGAATAATAATCATTTCAGCTGAAGGAGAAAACTCATCTCGTAGGCATACCTTGAGGTACATACAGTAGGCTTGATGTTCAGGGTACTATATGCCTGTGACAACCAGGCATACGTTTTCTGAAAGATACTACCTTGTCCACACATTTCCGTACTCTACTTTGGCGGGTTTAGATGTAAGAGGAGAAAGTGGAAGCGTTAACCCAAGAAAATGCTTATTCTACAGTTGATGTGTTGAAAACGAAGAACTATGCTGCCTATTAGGAATGTTCATTCATTATTAGTATTTCCCTCAAAGCATGATTATTAATATATTTAAGGGTGCCTCAAATGTCTATATGTATAGTTCTCCTCAGGGGAATTTCCCTAGATGAAAGTTAATTTTTATCAGTTCAATCTGAAGTTGTAAGGGGCAGATGAAAATCAGTGTCGGCACAATTGTGTGATGCCATGGATACAGGCATGCACAATCCTATAGGAGTTGACAGTGGAACTGCAAACTGCAAGTGTATAATCAGGTCCTTTATCCTCTGTGGGGAAATTAATTCAAAGTCAGATATAATGTATTCTGCATCTTAAGTTAGTGTAATTCAACAAGAATCACTTTTCTGCTCCTATCTATTTTACCTACAACAGCAAAAGTCCACGGACAGGCCATTTGGTCGTCATACCTTTGTTTCCATGGAGATGTCATGCATATTGGCACCATATGTATTAGTTCCATCATGTGACATAAGGGAATCAGAATGGAAACCACCTGAGCCATATACAGTGCCTTCTGAAAGTGTTCAGACCCCTTGACTTTATCCACGTTTTATTGTGTTACAGCCTGAATTTAAAGTTGATTAAATTCATATTTTATTTGATATATTAATTACACTTTGTATGGTGTATCAATATATCCAGGAACTACAAAGATACAGATGTCCTTCCAAACTCAGTTGACGAAGAGGAAAGAAACCGCTCAGGGATTTCACTATGAGGCCAAGTGTGACTTTATAACAGTAACAGAGTTTATTGGCTGTGATAGGAGAAAACTGAGAATGGATCAACAACATTTCAGTTACTCCACAATGCTAACCTAAATAACAAAGAAGGAAGCCTGTACAGAATACAAATATTCCAAAACATGCATCCTGTTCGCATTAAGGAGCTAAAGTAAAACCGCAAATAATGTACTTTATGTCCTGAATTAAAAATGTTATGCTTGGGGAAAATCCAACACATCACTGAGTACCACTCTTTTATTTTCAAGCATGGTGAAGGCTGCATTATGTTATGGGTACGCTTGTAATCGGTAAAGACAATGGAGTTTTTGAGATAAAAATAAATAAATGGAATTGAACTAAGCACAGGCAAAGTCCTAGAGGAAAACCTGGTTCAGTCTGCTTTCCAAAAGACACGGGGAGACAAATTCACCTTTCAGCAAGACAATAACCTAAAACACAAGGCCAGATATACACTGGAGTTACTTACCAATATGACATTGAATGTTCCTTAGTGGCCTAGTTACAGTTTTGACTTTAATCGGCTTGAAAATCTATGGCAAGACTTGAAAATTGCAGTCTAGCCATGATCAACAACCAACTCGACAGAGCTTGAAGAACTTTAAAAAGAATAATGTGCAAATATTGTACAATCCTGGTGTGCAAAGTTCTTAGAGACTGACCCAGAAAGACTGACAGCTGCAATCGCTGACAAAGGTGTCCAACATGTATTGTCTCAGGGGTGTGAATACCTACAGTTGAAGTTGGAAGTTAACATACTGTCACGTTCTGACCTTAGTTATTTTGTTATGTCTTTGTTTTAGTATGGTCAGGGAGTGAGTTGGGTGGGTTGACAATGTTCCCTTTTCTATGTTGTTTTCTATGCTACGGGGAGCATCCAGCCAGGTAGGGTTGGGCAGGCTCGATGCTCGAGGCCTCCAGTGCGCCTCCATGGTCCGGTCTATCCGGTGCCTCCTCCACACACCAGGCCTCCGATGGAAGGCCCCCACACCAGGCTGTCTCTCCGTCTCCTCCCTACAGGTGTTCCTTTTTCTACGTTGTGTTTTGCGTTTGGCCTGGTATGGTTCTCAATCAGAGGCAGGTGTCGTTAGTTTTCTCTGATTGAGAATCATACTTAGGTAGCCTTTCCCATTTGTGTTTCATGGGTGATTATTTTCTGTTCTGTGTTTTGCTTCACCGTTCAAGACTGTTCGTGTTTGTCGTTTTATTGTTTTTGTTCAAGTGTTCAGTATTAAATAATATATTGACACCTACCACGCTGCGCATTGGTCTGACATTTCTTACTCCTCGTCTGAGGAGGACGAAGACAAGCGTTACACATACACCTTAGACAAATACATTTAAACTCAGTTTTTCACAATTCCTGACATTTAATCCTAATCAGTTAGGATCACCATTTTATTTTAAGAATGTGAAATGTCCAAATAATAGTAGAGAGAATGATTTATTTCAGCTTTTATTTATTTGATCACATTCCCAAGTGGGTCAAAAGTTTACATACACTCAATTAGTATTTGTTAGCATTGCCTTTAAATTGTTTAACTTGGGTCAAACATTTTGGGTAGCCTTCCTCAAGCTTCCCACAATAAGATGGGTGAATTTTGGCCCATTCCTCCTGACAGAGCTGGTGTAACTGAGTCAGATTTGTATGCCACCTTGCTCGCACACACTTTTTTCAGTTCTGCCCACAAATGTTCTATAAGATTGAGGTCTTGGCTTTGTGATGGCCACTCCAATACCTTGACTTTGTTGTCCTTAAGCCATTTTGCCACAACTTTGGAAGTATGCTTGTTGTCATTGTCCATTTGGAAGACCCATTTGTGACCAAGCTTTAACTTTCTGACTGATGTCTTGAGATGTTGCTTCAATACATCCACATAATGTTCCTACCTCATGACGCCATCTATTTTGTGAAGTGCACCAATCCCTCCTGCAGCAAAGCACCCCCACAACATGATGCTGCCACCCCCGTGCTTCACGGTTGGGATGGTGTTCTTCGTGCTGCAAGCCCCCCCCTTTTTCCTCGAAACATAAAGATGGTCATTATGTCCAAACAGTTCAATTTTTGTTACATCAGACCAGAGGACATTTCTCCAAAAAGTGCGATCTTTGTACCCATGTGCAGTTGCAAACCGTAGTCTGGCTTTTTTATGGCGGTTTTGGAGCAGTGGCTTCTTCCTTGCTGAGCGGCCTTTCAGGTTATGTCGATATAGGACTTGTTTTACTGTGGATATACAGTGCCTTGCGAAAGTATTCGGCCCCCTTGAACTTTGCGAACTTTTGCCACATTTCAGGCTTCAAACATAAAGATATAAAACTGTATTTTTTTGTGAAGAATCAAAAACAAGTGGGACACAATCATGAAGTGGAACGACATTTATTGGATATTTCAAACTTTTTTAACAAATCAAAAACTGAAAAATTGGGCGTGCAAAATTATTCAGCCCCCTTAAATTAATACTTTGTAGCGCCACCTTTTGCTGCGATTACAGCTGTAAGTCGCTTGGGGTATGTCTCTATCAGTTTTGCACATCGAGAGACTGACATTTTTTCCCATTCCTCCTTGCAAAACAGCTCGAGCTCAGTGAGGTTGGATGGAGAGCATTTGTGAACAGCAGTTTTCAGTTCTTTCCACAGATTCTCGATTGGATTCAGGTCTGGACTTTGACTTGGCCATTCTAACACCTGGATATGTTTATTTTTGAACCATTCCATTGTAGATTTTGCTTTATGTTTTGGATCATTGTCTTGTTGGAAGACAAATCTCCGTCCCAGTCTCAGGTCTTTTGCAGACTACATCAGGTTTTCTTCCAGAATGGTCCTGTATTTGGCTCCATCCATCTTCCCATCAATTTGAACCATCTTCCCTGTCCCTGCTGAAGAAAAGCAGGCCCAAACCATGATGCTGCCACCACCATGTTTGACAGTGGGGATGGTGTGTTCAGGGTGATGAGCTGTGTTGCTTTTACGCCAAACATAACGTTTTGCATTGTTGCCAAAAAGTTCAATTTTGGTTTCATCTGACCAGAGCACCTTCTTCCACATGTTTGGTGTGTCTCCCAGGTGGCTTGTGGCAAACTTTAAACAACACTTTTTATGGATATCTTTAAGAAATGGCTTTCTTCTTGCCACTCTTCCATAAAGGCCAGATTTGTGCAATATACGACTGATTGTTGTCCTATGGACAGAGTCTCCCACCTCAGCTGTAGATCTCTGCAGTTCATCCAGAGTGATCATGGGCCTCTTGGCTGCATCTCTGATCAGTCTTCTCCTTGTATGAGCTGAAAGTTTAGAGGGACGGCCAGGTCTTGGTAGATTTGCAGTGGTCTGATACTCCTTCCATTTCAATATTATCGCTTGCACAGTGCTCCTTGGGATGTTTAAAGCTTGGGAAATATTTTTGTATCCAAATCCGGCTTTAAACTTCTTCACAACAGTATCTCGGACCTGCCTGGTGTGTTCCTTGTTCTTCATGATGCTCTCTGCGCTTTTAACGGACCTCTGAGACTATCACAGTGTAGGTGCATTTATACGGAGACTTGATTACACACAGGTGGATTGTATTTATCATCATTAGTCATTTAGGTCAACATTGGATCATTCAGAGATCCTCACTGAACTTCTGGAGAGAGTTTGCTGCACTGAAAGTAAAGGGGCTGAATAATTTTGCACGCCCAATTTTTCAGTTTTTGATTTGTTAAAAAAGTTTGAAATATCCAATAAATGTCGTTCCACTTCATGATTTTGTCCCACTTGTTGTTGATTCTTCACAAAAAAATACAGTTTTATATCTTTATGTTTGAAGCCTGAAATGTGGCAAAAGGTCGCAAAGTTCAAGGGGGCCGAATACTTTCGCAAGGCACTGTAAATAAAATAATTTCTTTTTTTTAGCATACAATATAGCTCAGTATTTGTCAGTAGTGTAAAGTACTTAAGTAAAAATACTTGAAAGTACTACTTAAGTCGTTTTTGGGGGTATCTGTACTTCACTACATTCTTAAAGAAAATTATGCACTTTTACTCCATACATTTTCCCTGACACCCAAAAGGATTCATTACATTTTGAAATGCTTAGCAGGACAATAAAATGGTCTAATTGTAACGATATTCGTAGGTGGAAGAAGGTGACGAGGACCAAGGTGCAGCGTGGTACGTGTTCATGGTAAATTTAATAAAGAAACGGAACACTAGAACATTAAAACAACAAAAAAATACAGTTTTATATCTTTATGTTTGAAGCCTGAAATGTGGCAAAAGGTCGCAAAGTTCAAGGGGGCCGAATACTTTCGCAAGGCACTGTAGATACTTTTGCACCTGTTTCCTCCAGCACCTTCACAAGGTCCTTTGCTGTTGTTCTGGGATTGATATACACTTTTCAAACCAAAGTACGTTCATCTATAGGAGACAGAACACGTCTCCTTCCTGAGCGGTATGACGGCTGCATGGTCCCATGGTGTTTATACTTGCGTACTATTGTTTGTACAGATGAATGTGGTACCTTCAGGCATTTGGAAATTGCTCCCAATGATGAACCAGACTTGTGGAGGTCTACAATTTTGTTTCTGAGGTTTTGGCTGATTTCTTTTGACTTTCTCATGATGTCAAGCAAAGAGGCACTGAGTTTGAAGGTAGGCCTTGAAATACATCCACATGTACACCTCCAATTGACTCAAATGATGTAAATTAGCCTATCAGAAGCTTCTAAAGCTATGACTTCATTTTCTGGAATATTCCAAGCTGTTTAAAGGCACAGTCAACTTAGTCTATATAAACTTCTGACCCACTTGAATTGTGATACAGCTAGTTATAAGTGAAATAATCTGTCTGTAAACAATTGTTGTAAAAATTAGATGTAGATGTCCTAACCGACCAAAACTATAGTTTGTTAACAAGAAATTTGTGGAGTGGTTGAAAAGCTAGGTTTAATGACTCCAACCTAAGTGTATGTAAACTTCCGACTTCAGCTGTATGTAAATTAGATATTTCTGTATTTTACTTGAAATACATTTGCAACAATGTCTAAAAACATGTTTTCAGTTTGTCATTATGGGGTATTGTATGGGTGAGAAAAAATATATTATAATCAATTTTGAATTTAGGCTGGAACACAACAAAATGTGGAATATGTCGAGGGGCATGAATTCTTTCTGAAAGCACTGTATAGCATGAATGATCTGAAGCACCGGAAACCACTGTCTCTTCTTGTATAAAAGAGTGGAATGTGAATGTCAAAGCCCTTCGAAAAAAATGAATAGCCATGATCTAATTATAACATAGCTCTTTCATAATCAATTAAAGGTCTGACGAGGGTTAATGAAGGTTTCAAAATTGGTCTTTGAAACAAAGGCCTCATTACTTGAATGAACTTGAAGTCTATGGCCATAACAATGAGAGAAAGCTTTCCCACTGGGCAAAGACATCAGTGCAACGTCTAATTTTGATTTACATTTGGTTTAGTTATCGAATAACTTGAATTCAACATGAAATCAACCAAAAATGTCCTCCTGACATTGGATTTAGGTTAAAAGTTAAGTGAAAAAAATACTAAATTCCCTTATGTTGATGACTTTTTGCAAATCAAAACAGTTTTCCACATTGATTCAATGTCATTACATTTTAATTTTTGGGTTGAAATGACTTGGAAACAACGTTGAATCAACCCGTTTTTGCCCAGTGGGTTGCTTAAAATCATATTGTACAATTACAAAAAAGCACAATATGCAGATAAAAAAGGCCAAGAAAAAAACTATTATTTTTAATGATACCTTGATATTGACACAAGTAAGCCTTTCACCATGCTAATGAGTCTCTTTCAATTGAATCCTCAATGCAGCAAGTGTTCTGTGTAATATAACATCAGATTGAAAACCCAGGAGGAGATGTTACTCAAAAACATGCAGCCTCACATTAACCTAATTACTTGTCCTGCCACCTCTTCAGAGCGCTACTATCTCACAAGACACAGTTCACACACAGACAGTCCTCTTTGGTAGTCAATGCATCCCATGGGGTGTCACATATACCGTGGGGCAAAGAAGTATTTAGTCAGCCACCAATTGTGCAAGTTCTCCCACTTAAAAAGATGAGAGAGGCCTGTAATTTTCATCATAAGTACACTTCAACTATGACAGACAAAATGAGGGGAAAGAAATCCAGAAAATCACATTGTAGGATTTTTAATGAATTTATTTGCAAATGATGGTGGAAAATAAGTATTTGGTCACCAACAAACAAGCAAGATTTCTGGCTCTCACAGACCTGTAACTTCTTCTTTAAGAGGCTCCTCTGTCCTCCACTCGCTACCTGTATTAATGGCACCTGTTTGAACTTGTTATCAGTATAAAAGACACACGGGGGGACCTAGTGAATGACCTGCAGAGAGCTGGGACCAAAGTAACAAAGCCTACCCTCAGTAACACACTACGCCGCCAGGGACTCAAATCCTGCAGTGCCAGACGTGTCCTCCTGCTTAAGCCAGTACATGTCCAGGCCCATCTGAAGTTTGCTAGACAGCATTTGGATGATCCAGAAGAAGATTGGGAGAATGTCATATGATCAGATGAAACCAAAATTGAACTTTTTTGTAAAAACTCAACTCGTCGTGTTTGGAGGACAAAGAATGCTGAGTTGCATCCAAAGAACACCATTACCCACTGTGAAGCATGGGGGTGGAAACATCACGCTCTGGGGCTGTTTTTCTGCAAAAGGACCAGGACGACTGATCCGTGTAAAGGAAAGAATGAATGGGGCCATGTATCGTGAGATTTTGAGTGAAAACCTCCTTCCATCAGCAAGGGCATTGAAGATGAAACGTGGCTTGGTCTTTCAGCATGACAATGATCCGAAACACCGCCCGGGCAACGAAGGAGTGGCTTCGTAAGACGCATTTCAAGGTCCTGGAGTGGCCTAGCCAGTCTCCAGATCTCAACCCCATAGAAAATCTTTGGAGGGAGTTGAAAGTCCGTGTTGCCCAGCAACAGCCCCAAAACTTCACTGCTCTAGAGGAGATCTGCATGGAGGAATGGGCCAAAATACCAGCAACAGTGTGTGAAAATCTTGTGAAGACTTACAGAAAACGTTTGACCTCTGTCATTGCCAACAAAGGGTATATAACAAAGTATTGAGATAAACTTTTGTTATTGACCAAATACTTATTTTCCACCATCATTTGCAAATAAATTCATTAAAAATCCTACAATGTGATTCTCTGGATTTTATTTTCTAATTTTGTCTGTCATAGTTGAAGTGTACCTATGATGAAAATGACAGGCCTCTCTCATCTTTAAGTGGGAGAACTTGCACAATTGGTGGGTGACTAAATACTCTTTTGCCCCACTGTATGGACATAAGCCTCAGACTAGATTAGATACCCTGCATAATTCACATCCAGTGGAATAGCCTGTCTAAGTGAGAGCTTCGGCTAGCGCAGTGTGCTTGCTTTACATGTGTGATAATGAGATTCATTCACCAGAATAACACTCTTCAGGCGCTTCAGCCCAAAGGGTTTTATTCCATTCCGATTGTATTGATGCTGCATGAGGCAAATTTGAAAATCTATTTGAATTAAATTATTTCCCTTGTTCTGATTGTATCTTTTCTTTTTTTTACACCACTATGGCAACCCTGATTATGCTCTCTAGTCTAGTGGCTGAGGTTTCTTACTAGTCTTGCTGAGATACCATGCTACCATAAAAAGCTCTGTCAATTTCCTGACTTGATGTCTGTCTACTAAGCTGCACACAGTGGGTTACCTCATTCAAAACAATCACACACTGTGTTGCTGCCTGAGAGTATGTGCCTGCCACCAGTCAGACTCAGCACGAGCGACTTTAAGCACTTTAATGGTATTTCAGATTGGAGAACCTCAGTAATGTAAAGTTTTTTTTAGTCCCAGTGCTCTATGAAATGGCCCTGCTCCCAGCACAGTCACACACCCCACTCTCTGGGTTATTACCGCTCAGCCTGCATGGAGATGGAGTCAGCTCTTTAACAGCACAACACCTGGGTGTCTCCCCTCACACACCTCCCTGCGCCTCTCCACATCTTCAACAGGGAGCTCACTGGATGAGGCTATTCACACTGATACAATAACCCATCACATCTTCTCATGAAACAGCAAGACACTGCTCTGCCTGTGAGATATTTTACAAGAGAACAGTCAGTGTGGGAACGGGTGTGAATAGCTACTCAAAGAAACCTGTGCTGTCATCCCACTTTATTGAATAAGGGTCCCAGTTAGCTTAACTAAACAACACTACCTCTGTTCCAATACAGCGCACACCTTAATAGTGATCAACTGCTCCTTCTGATTCCATAATGCCCACATTATGCCAAACCAATAAAAAACAGTGTTTTGAATTCTAGTGGAATCACACACTGCTTTCACCCAATCCCTGGCCTTCTAAGGACACCTGAAAAGCTCTGTCACACTAAATTACACATCCCTTTTGTGTGCCAACACAGTGGAGATTGAAGAGGTCCTTGTTGCTTCAACTTGTTGTGATGGACTAAGAGATATAGTGTTGTGCTAGGAGGAGGTGGGAGGGCCACTGACAAAGGAAGAGATTACCCAGAACCCACCTCTCCACTCATCTACCCTCTCCAATCCACAGTGCTATTGTGTGAAAACGTATGGATCCTTCCCAATACTGTGAGGAGAGACAATGCCAATGTGTGTCCATGCAGCCCACCTGATTGCAGAACTGGGTCTCCAATCCCTTTGGTAATTCCTACCCAAGGGATGGGAGAGAAATATGCCAGCTCTTCACGTGAATACAAGCTACAAGCTTCAATTATCAGTGGAAGCTACATTCAGCTACACTCAAGAATCTAAGTGGAGGCTCTTGACCCAGAGCTGCCTCATCCACTTCAGTTTTTGACAACAAACAAAAAAAACACACTGCTGCCATATGCTTATGACGTCAACATAAAACTAGTATTCCCATTATCATTCTCTCCAAGTCCAATTTGTCCGTCTCACACAAACAAACAGCATGTTTTTCATGTCATACATTGACACTCCTTTTCAGCATGAAAAATGCCCTACCACAAGTAAACATGTCATTTTACTTCTCTCCAACAACAGACGGCATGCGTTACAATCACTTCCAAACAAGCAAATGGGGAAAAGTCTGTCCATTGCCATTAGTGACTAAAGCCTAGCCTGTGTGATTGCAACTGGCAGCCTGAGACATGCAATCCATAATAAAATAATACATCCTGCATCATCCATGTGTGTGTGTGTGTGTGTGTGTGTGTGTGTGTGTGTGTGTGTGTGTGTGTGTGTGTGTGTGTGTGTGTGTGTGTGTGTGTGTGTGTGTGTGTGTGTGTGTGTGTGTGTGAGTGAATTCTTGCGGGTCTGTGTATAGATGTGTGCCTGCCTGTTTGGGAGAGACTAAAAAGAGAGGGATGAGAAAGAAAGAGCCAGTTGTAAGAGATGGAGAGCAGCACAAGACTTATACTCCTGTTAGTCAGCGGCGGTTGATGATGATAATTATCCCAGTGTGTTAAATGATTACTGAGGCTGTGAGTAATTGCTTCAGCAGCTCACAGGACTCTCCAAAATGGACTTCTTTCACAACTCTCTTTTCTGGAGCAGCTAAATCAGGCGAGCCAGGAAGGCAAAGGGTGGTGGTGAAGAAAGCCTTTTGAATTTCACAGCTGCCTCACTACAACCACAAAGACCAATCGGAGACTGTTGGGCACTCCAATAGGACTCCAGCATAGAATTGATGAAAATAAAAATGTCAACGTTCTCTTGCGTGATAAGGTTTACTGGTGGTGGCTGTTTGAAACATTGTGTGTGTGTGTGTGTGTGTGTACTGAGGTAAAGACTGTGCATGATTTGTCTGATCACAGCAGTCAGACCCTCAGGCATCTGCAGATGGCATCCTGTTTATACCATCTCTGTATCTCAATCATGACCATACCCAATTCATTGCAGAACTTCACATAATACACAATGCATCTTACCATTAGTTGTACTTTCCAATGTGTATCAAACTATTGTTATGGTGGCTATTCTCTATGAAATGAGACATTGGATGGAAGGGGCCGACTTACGGAGACTGTTCGCAGGTACCCTGTTGGCTTGCATGTTGTCATAGTGCTGTCCATGCACTCCAATGTCTTCTGAGTGTTCTCCTGGACCAGGCTGGCGCATCACCTGAGCTAGAGCCCTGGCAAAACACAAACACCTCAATCAGCTGGTTCACTCAATAATAAAGCATGACATGGAAATCAAAATAGCTACGAAATCTAGCAAAATTACAGCAGCTCAAACGCTGTAAACCTCAATATATATCTGATATTTATCGGAAATCCTTACAGGTCTTAATGTTTGAATAATGTAGATTAAATCAAATAAATTACTCTCATGCTTGTAGATGAACTAACAATGACAATTATCATATGCTCAAAGGGGTTTCATTGATATGCACAGTACCATTTATGCTATATTGGGTTAAGTGGGATCACCTTCCTTTGTGCATTGATAATATAGTTGAGAAATATG
This sequence comes from Oncorhynchus mykiss, assembly GCF_057628025.1. Taxonomy (NCBI): domain Eukaryota; kingdom Metazoa; phylum Chordata; class Actinopteri; order Salmoniformes; family Salmonidae; genus Oncorhynchus; species Oncorhynchus mykiss. Next base: position 76,668,242 of record NC_143033.1, read on the forward strand.
ACAAATCACAATAGGGATCACAAGGCATGTTGAGACAAAGGAAACCCACTGAGCACAGACGTCAGTTCAACGTCTAATTTTGATTTACTTTTGGTTGAGTTGTCAATTAACGTAAGTTAAACGTGAAATTAAAGTCCTCACATTGAATCTTTTTGTTGAAATGACATGGAAACAACATTGAATCAACCAGTTTTTGGGGGAAGTGAACCTTAAGTTTGCTTCCCCCAAAAAAGAACAATGAAGCTAATTAAAATGCTGAAATCTAGGGCAGTGAGATAATTAAAAACAATTGCAGGTGTAATGGAGTAAAAAAGTGGCTTTTAATGGCACCATGTTGGTAGATGACATCAAGGGAGATGAGAGCATGGCTCATCACACACTATTACCTACAACACATCTGGTTTTACCAGGACGTAGTGAGCATGGCTCATCACAGACTACTACCTACAACGCCTCTGGTTTTACCAGGACGTAGTGAGCATGGCTCATCACAGACTACTACCTACAACGCATCTGGTTTTACCAGGACGTAGTGAGCATGGCTCATCACACACTATTACCTACAACACATCTGGTTTTACCAGGACGTAGTGAGCATGGCTTATCACAGACTACTACCTACAACACATCTGGTTTTACCAGGACGTAGTGAGCATGGCTCACCACACACTACTCCCTACAACACATCTGGTTTTACCAGGACGTAGTGAGCATGGCTCATCACAGACTACTACCTACAATGCCTCTGGTTTTACCAGGACATAGTGAGCATGGCTCATCACAGACTACTACCTACAACGCATCTGGTTTTACCAGGACGTAGTGAGCATGGCTCATCACACACTATTACCTACAACACATCTGGTTTTACCAGGACGTAGTGAGCATGGCTCATCACACACTATTCCCTACAACACATCTGGTTTTACCAGGACGTAGTGAGCATGGCTCATCACAGACTACTACCTACAACACATCTGGTTTTACCAGGACGTAGTGAGCTCATTATTATTCAGTATAGAGTTCTCAATCCTTCAGAATGAAAAGTATGGCATTTTGAAGGAATCTCAAGACATCAGCCAATTGGACAGGTATTCACAGTCACTCACAAATAAAATATAGTAGGCTGCATAGGTATTGCCTATGATTGCCAATCAAATTGTGGTCAGAAGAACTGACTGATCATGCATATTTATTCTATATTTTAACACTTCCCACTAGGCAAAAACATATTGGATCATGAATCAATGTTGTTTCCATGTGTATGTGACCAATACAATTTGATTTGATTTGATTTCAACCAACAAATCTATGTGATGTGGGAAAAATGACTGGATTTGAAAAAAGTCATCAAGGTAAGGAAATGTCATATTTATTTCACCCAACTTTTCACCGAAATGTTTTGTTGATTTTTGTTGCTGATTTCAACCAAATGTAAATCGAAACTAGAAGTTGAACTGACGTCTGTGTCCAGTGGGTTATCATCTATTATAACAACACAGCATCTTTAATGCATCTAAATATTTTAAAGAAACGTCTGACACCCAAATAAAAGTTAAATTCCTGCATTCATTTAGGCTATCCAAAGTTGTTACTGCATTGCGCACAGGGACTGCTGATGTTGTTTACTGTACACACACCTTGACATGTTTTCTCTGTGTGGACGGTGCGCCTTTTCAAGTCCAAGTTTTGTGAAAATCCCAACGAGGGCCATTATGGCAACAACTCCACATATTATATACACAATTAAGTTTGTTTTATCTTTTGTGGGGTCATGAGTGGGGTCTTTTTTCTTAGGCGGGGGTCTGCCTGTCATCATCCACGGCGGGGTGTCATAGTTTTTGCAGGTGGTCTGGTCCAGCCGCGAGCTTGTAAACTCACAGCAGAATCTGAAGCCACAGGTCCCGCAACAATACAGGTAACTGCCGGTCTGGCACACAAACGGCGGATCCCACTGGCCCATCACATCGTAATAACCCCGGCACCTGTCCTCAGTATGCGGACTCTCCGAAACGCTATTCTTTACGTTCAATTTTGACTCGTTGGTACCCGTTTGTACCATAATAAAGCCGTCTAGCTTCTGCCCTGGCTCCCCCTCCGCGTCGCATACAAGAACTTTCAACAAAAAGTAGCCAAGCAACAACCCCGCGCTTCTCATCATGTGCGTCCCTTTGTTACTTTTCTTCTCCACTGTAGACGAAGGAAAGGCGATGACCAGGTATCATAACAAGCTTGTACGCATAATCCAAGAACATGAAACACAGCCATCCGCGATGATTATCATGATTACGCAACGCAACTTCTGCGCGTAATTGTCCATCAGCGCACGGTGATGTTGTATGGGAATGTGTGTAAATGTTATATCTGTTCCAATTGCTTATTTTAAAAAAAATGATGAGATCTTTACACCGATGCGACAACAACACTTTTACAGTTGCTACAGGTATCTTGAATAGGTTTAGACAATTTCTCTGCGCTGCGCCACAGACATCCTCCGTTGATAGTCGGAGTCCTTATTGGTAGTTCACTCCAGGCAGTAGGAATATTACCGAACCAATTACCGAGAGAGTGGGAGAGTGGGGAAGGAAAAGGAGGTGGAGACACTTGTGGTAGGTGGGAGAGAGACAGGCAGAAAGAGAGAGATCTGATGTATGCAATCTGTTGTTTATATACAGAACAACATGCTCATGCTCAGATTTCATTTTTTTCATAGTAGCCTACTGCAGGCTATATAAAAATATATACTGTATTCAGACAATACAATACTGTCCGAATATTTATTTATTTATATGCCTAAGAAGTCGCAGGGTGCATTTAAATGATAGAGTTGCAATGCTGCTGTTGTCTGTCAAGTCAAATGTGATTTCATGCATGTTGTATTTGACTGCTATTTGTGGCCGATATATTGCACCTTATTTGTATCATTATGTATTGTTCAATAGGCCACAACTATGAAAAAAGGATATAGCCCAAGCAAACAAGGTGTGATTAGTATTGTTGTGACCTTTGTCATTGTAGTGCTGTAACTGTATTGTCATTTGAGGTGATAAAATATGCATAATCAATACAATTCGTCAGACTAATGCATTTGATTTGTATACCTCTACATTTTGGAATTTGAATGTATATCCCTTGATTGTACCACACACAAAAGGGTGTGGTACATATCATTATTTCTGTAAGACTTGATTATTGAGAACAACTCCCCGTGCTCCTACACCTGCATTGCTTGCTGTTTGGGGTTTTAGGCTGGGTTTCTGTACAGCACTTTGAGATATCAGCTGATGTACGAAGGGCTATATAAATAAATTTGATTTGATTTGATTTAGTAAAAAAATCCTAAAGGTTTCCAATAGAAAAATCCTATTACAATCCAAAAGTAAATCCTAGCAGATTTTAGAACCTATCCTATAGGATTGTATTCCCATAGAATCCTATAGGGGTCCATTTGGACTGGTTCCAATAGTTTTTATTTGATTGGAATCCAATAGGAGTTTTAGACTAGGGAGATGTTTTCAACATTAAAGTGCTTCAGAGGTTTCAACACTCACAGTAAAAGTCCAAAATAAATAATTGCATGATCATGCTATTTTGTGTGTGGTACAATCATGGGAGATACAATACATTCAGAATTTCAAAATGCAGTGGTGTAAAGTACTTAAGTAAAAATACTTGAAATACTTAAGTAGTTTTTGCTGGTATCTGTACCTTACTTTACTATTTATATTTTTTGACAACTTTTACTTTTACTTCATTTCATTCCTAAAGAAAATAATGCACTTTTTTACTTCATACATTTTCCCTGACACCCAAAAGTATTTGTTACATTTTGCACGCTCAGCAGGACAGGAAAATGGTCAAATTCACAGACTTATTAAGAGAACTGCATCTAATCTGGCAGACTCACTAAACACAAGCTTCATTTGTAAATTATGTCTGAGTGTTGGAGTGTGCCCCTGGCTATCCTTAAATGAAAAAAAGAAAGAAAATGGTACGGTCTGGTTTGATTAACCCTTCTTAAGGGTAAACAATGGCCCGCCACTATGTATAACAGCAGAGAAAACCCCCTAAATTATTTTTTTTCAACTGGAAATTGGATGAATCTTCCTAGAGTGACCCCAACATTAGAAAAAGTGAAACATCGCCTTTGTCCATATTTCCATGAAAGCTGTACACCACCAGGGTACAAAGATTGTCTTAGGGTCATTTTTGACCACAAAAACCACACACACACATACACATACACACACACACACACACACACACACACACACACACACACACAGGTGCAGCATCTCCCCTCCACGACCCCACACGACTGAAGTTCACAGACAAAGTAAAAATATTTTCAGACAAAATAAACAACATTTCAGACAAAATAAGCATTTCTTGAAAGCATTGTTTACTAATGGGGGGTCGATAAAGGTGCTGCAGATGACAGTCCCCACAGTTCTCTCTGCTGAAGCCACGAGTGCACGTTTCAGTGGCCAACAGGTCATATATCTGATTTTTTCAGATGTCCAGGAGGAACAAGAGAACAATGATTTAGAAGAGGAGGAGGAGGTATATGAAGAAGAAGACGGGGAATAATACAACCCAGAGCACGATGCATCATCTTCAGATGAAGAAGAAATCACCCAAGCTGAAAGAGAGACATTTTTTGTCAAAGAACAGCAAAATAATATGGTCCTTGTCATCATATGACAACCAGGGCAGGATGGGAGCACAAAATGTCATAAGGACGACCCCAGGGCCCACAAGACATGCAGTTGCCCATGTCCATAACATCGCCTCAACATTCTACATGTTCATCACACCAGCCATCGAAAAAATCATCCTGGAGATGACACATTTGGAGAGTTTCATGGAGACAACTGGAAAAGGATGGAAGAGATTGCCCTGCCTGCTTACATAGGGCTGCTAATCTTAGCGGGTGTGTATAGGTCCCGAGGCGAGGCTACATGTAGTCTCTGGGATACAGAGAGTGGAAGGGCAATTTTCCGTGCCACGATGCCACAGAAAGTCTTTCACACTTTCTCAAGAATGCTACAATTTGATAACCATGTGTCAAGACCTGCAAGACGTGTGAGAGACAAACTGGCGGCCATAAGAGAGGTCTGGGAGGAGTGGGTGGAGCCATGAGAGGTCTGGGAGAAGTGGGTGGAGCCATAAGAGAGGTCTGGGAGGAGTGGGTGGAGCCATAAGAGAGGTCTTGGAGAAGTGGGTGGAGCCATAAGAGAGGTCTGGGAGAAGTGGGTGGAGCCATAAGAGAGGTCTGGGAGAAGTGGGTGGAGCCATAAGAGAGGTCTGGGAGAAGTGGGTGGAGCATCTGCCATACCTCTACAACCCTGGGCCTGAAGTAACAGTGGATGAGCAACTGGTTCCATTCAGAGGTACATTTTTATTTTCATACCTGTAATGTAAGTGATATTCAGTGTAAATGTTAATATGTATTGCTGTGATATCATTGATTTATGTGATTGTTTTCTGTGACACTGATACTAATTACTGATAGTAATCTCTTTTGCCCAAAGGTTGCTGTCCTTTCCGGCAGTATATGCTCAGCAAGCCAGCAAAGTATGGCATCAAGACATGGGTGGCCTGTGACGCACAATCCAGCTACGCTTGGAAGATGCAAGTCTACACAGGGAAGCCGACCAGTGGAGGCCCGGAGAAGAACCAGAGGATGAGGGTTGTACTTGATGTGACAGATGGACTGAGGGGGCACAATGTCATGTGACAATTTCTTCACCTCTTATGAACTCAGCCAGCAGCTCCTGAAGAGGAAGATCACCATGGTTGGCACAGTTAGAAAGAACAAGCCTGAGCTCCCCTCTGCACTCCTCGAAACAAGGGGGAGAGAGGCCTTCTCATCAAAGTTTGCCTTCACCCCCACCACCACCACTTGTGAAAGCTGTTCAGGGGGCTGAATCTTGTCCTGATCCACCTGAGGCTGCAGCTGGGGCAGGCAAGAGGAGGAGATGCCAATTCTGCCCCCAAAGAAGGACTGTAAAACAAACACTATGTGCTGCACATGTGAGAAATACAGTGGGGCAAAAAAGTATTTAGTCAGCCACCAACTGTGCAAGTTCTCCCACTTAAAAAGATGAGAGAGGCCTGTAATTTTCATCATAGGTACACTTCAATTATGACAGATTAAATGAGAAAAGAAAATCCAGAAAATCACATTGTAGGATTGTTAATGAATTTATTTGCAAATTATGGTGGAAAATAAGTATTTGGTCATAACAAAAGTTTATCTCAATACTTTGTTATATACCCTTTGTTGGCAATGACAGAGGTCAAATTTTTTCTGTAAGTCTTCACAAGGTTTTCACACACTGTTGCTGGTATTTTGGCCCATTCCTCCATGCAGATCTCCTCTAGAGCAGTGATGTTTTGGGGCTGTTGTTGGGCAACACGGACTTTCAACTCCCTCCAAAGATTTTCTATGGGGTTGAGATCTGGAGACTGGCTAGGCCACTCCAGGACCTTGAAATGCTTCTTACGAAGCCACTCCTTTGTTGCCCGGACGGTGTGTTTGGGATCATTGTCATGCTGAAAGACCCAGCCACGTTTCATCTTCAATGCCCTTGCTGATGGAAGGAGGTTTTCACTCAAAATCTCACGATACATGGCCCCATTCATTATTTCCTTTACACGGATCAGTCGTCCTCGTCCATTTGCAGAAAAACAGCCCCAAAGCATGATGTTTCCACCCCCATGCTTCACAGTAGGTATGGTGTTCTTTGCATGCAACTCAGCATTCTTTGTCCTCCAAACACGACGAGTTCAGTTATTACCAAAATGTTCTATTTTGGTTTCATCTGACCATATGACATTCTCCCAATCTTCTTCTGGATCATCCAAATGCTCTCTAGCAAACTTCAGACGGGCCTGGACATGTACTGGCTTAAGCAGGGGGACACATCTGGCACTGCAGGATTTGAGTCCCTGGCGGCGTAGTGGGTTACTGATGTTAGGCTTTGTTACTACTTTGGTCCCAGCTCTCTGCAGGTCATTCACTAGGTCCCCCCGTGTGGTTCTGGGATTTTTGCTCACCGTTCTTGTGATCATTTTGACCCCACGGGGTGAGATCTTGTGTGGAGCCCCAGATCGAGGGACATTATCAGTGTCTTCCATTTCCTAATAATTGCTCCCACAGTTGATTTCTTCAAACCAAGCTGCTTACCTATTGCAGATTCAGTCTTCCCAGCCTGGTGCAGGTCTACAATTTTGTTTCTGGTGTCCTTTGACAGCTCTTTGGTCTTGGCCATAGTGGAGTTCGGAGTGTGACTGTTTGAGGTTGTGGACAGGTGTCTTTTATACTGATAATAAGTTCAAACAGGTGCCATTAATACAGGTAACGAGTAGAGGACAGAGGAGCCTCTTAAAGAAGAAGTTACAGGTCTGTGAGAGCCAGAAATCTTGCTTGTTTGTAGGTGACCAAATACTTATTTTCCACTATAATTTGCAAATAAATTAATTAAAAATCTTACAATGTGATTTTCTGGATTTTATTTTCTCATTTTGTCTGTCATAGTTGAAGTGTACCTATGATGAAAATTACAGGCCTCTCTCATCTTTTTAAGTGGGAGAACTTGCACAATTGGTGGCTGACTAAATACTTTTTTGCCCCACTGTACATCTGTAAAGTCCATGCACACACACTGCATACTGTCCTACATGTTCTAATTAGAGTTGATTGATTTATGTTCTTCACGTTTTAGTTTTGTATCTATTATCTTATCTTATTCTTATTTATTGTTGTTGTTTATACACCTTGTCGGTGGGGGAAATGGTTAATAAAATGGGAGAAGACTAGTATTTTGTAGTTGATTTCCTGATTGTACAGTATAGAAGAACATGTTGCTCAAAAAGTTCAAGACTGTTATTGTTTCCCTTCAATAAAATGCATTCAAAACTACTTTTTAAACATTTCTGCTACTTTCTTAGGCTATAGAAGTGCTATCGCTTGCTAAAAAAAATGTCTGTTTACACCTATGCAGTACCTTTAGCAATAATAATAATAATAATAAACCTCTACTTGAGTAAAGAAAGCAATTATGACAGGTGTGTTGTAAAACAAATGTGTGGTGTCCACTGATTAAATACAGTCTTTCTGCATTGTGAAGAGGGAAAACCAAGATATTCACAAAGTTTGGGATGAATGACAGGTTGTTTCTTCATGCAAAATAGGGGGTTTAAAATTCAATTAAGCTTCTTTATTTTAGGGGTTTAGTTAAGGTGGGTCATTTTTTACCCTTAGGACAAGGGGAGTAGACAGAATGTTAAGACTACACAAGGGTTAATATAAGGAATTTTTAATTATTTATACTTTTAATTTGACTTTTGATACGTAAGTATAGTAGAGCAATTACATTTACTTTTGATACTTAAGTATATTTAAAACCAAATACTTTTAGACTTTTACTCAAGTAGTATTTTACTGGGTGACTTTCACTTTTACTTGAGTCATTTTCTATTAACCTTTCTGATCTCCCCATCCCGGATCCGGGTTCGTGAATACAGACTCAAGCTCATTACCATAACGCAACGTTAACTATTCATGAAAATCGCAAATGAAATGAAATAAATATGCTAGCTCTCAAGCTTAGCCTTTTGTTAACAACACTGTCATCTCAGATTTTCAAAATATGCTTCTCAACCATTGCAAAACAAGCATTTGTGTAACAGTATTGATGGCTAACGTAGCATTTAGCATTAGCATTCAGCTGGCAACATTTACACAAAAAAACAGAAAAGCATTCAAAAAAATCATTTACCTTTGAAGAACTTCAAATGTTTTCAATGAGGAGACTCTCAGATAGCAAATATTCAGTTTTTCCTGAAAGATTATTTGTTTAGGACAAATCGCTCCGTTTTCTGCGTCACGTTTAGCTATGAAAAAAACCCTGTATCCAGGATTGTGTAAATCTATCAGCAAGCTCATTAGCATAACACAACGTTAACTATTTATGAAAATCGCAAATGAAATGAAATAAATATGCCATCTCTCAAGCTTAGCCTTTTGTAAACAACACTGTCATCTCAGATTTTCAAAATATGCTTCTCAACCATAGGAAAACAATCATTTGTGTAAAAGTAGCTAGCTAGAGTTAGCATTTCGCGTTAGCATTTAGCGTTAGCATTAGCGTTAGCATCCAGCACGCAACATTAACAAAAACATAAAAGCCTTCAAATAAAATCATTTACCTTTGAAGAACTTCTGATGTTTTCAATGAGGATACTCTCAGTTAGATAGCAGATGCTCAGTTTTTCCAAAAAGATTCCTTGTGTATTAGAAATAGCTCCGTTTTATACATCACATTTGGCTACCAAAAAAAATCCATAAATTCAGTCCTCAAAACGCAAACTTTTTTCCAAATTAACTCCATAATATCGACTGAAAACATGGCAAACGTTGTTTAGAATCAATCCTCAAGGTGTTTTTCACATATCTCTTCATTGATACATCATTCTTGGACACATGCTTTCTCTCCTGAATCCCAGGAGAAAATGCCCGCACCTGAAGATTACGCACAAATTTAGACAAAGGACACCGGGCGGACCTCTGGAAAATGTAGTCTCTTATGGCCAATCTTCCAATGATATGCCTACAAATACGTCACAATGCTGCTAAGACCTTGGGCGAACGACAGAAAGTGTAGGCTCATTCCTTGCGCAATCACAGCCATATAAGGAGAGAATGGAAAACAGAGCTTCAGAAATTCTGCTAATTCCTGGGTGATGCATCATCTTGGTTTCGCCTGTAGAATGAGTTCTGGGGCACTTACAGACAAAATCTTTGCAGATTCTGAAACTTCAGAGTGTTTTCTTTCCAAAACTGTCAAGAATATGCATAGTCGAGCATCTTTTCGTGACAAAATATCGCGCTTAAAACGGGAACGTTTTTTATCCAAAAATGAAATAGCGCCCCTAGAGCATTACTTTTTCTCAAGTATATGTTGTGACATTGTGTTAGTTAATGTGACGACTGTTGTTCATCGAATGATTAAAGTTTCTAATTGCGTGATTAACTGAATCAAGCAATTATCAACTCATTAACCTGGGGCACCATGGGAAAACGAGTTTTTATTGAGTTTCTATTTTCCAAATGAACTCAAAGAATATCAGAATATCGATTTTAGAACAGCCGCTAATTAACCAGTTGCCTCTACCAGTCTCGTTCTGAACGTCGTATAGCCCGTGAATCTGCACGGACCCGGGTCTCACCAATGAATTCGTACCACACCAATCTTAGTTGAATATTTATTTACTAAAAAGCTAAAATGATGATAAAAGATACACATAGACAAAACACATTATAGGATGTTGATTAGAACTTAGTATAACGGGCCAACACATTATGGCGCGTGTTACCCACAATGAGGATTTCAAAAGAGATAAATTTGTCAGCTATGCTATTCTAACCCTAGCCTTGCCCCAAACTGCCGCTCTTATGGGTCAGAATATAATGATGTAATTACGTGGGGATGATCTCAGAGGATTCTCTGCGTAGGCCTTCAGCTGTTCGATGACGCACTACTCCGGCTCACCTCCCTGATCGTCCTGATTGTCCTTTTGGGCTGAGGAGTCTGTTCCCCCACCCTTTGCTCTGAAAGGGGTCTTCTGAGGACAGACAACTCTGTAGCTCAGAGCTCACAGCATAGGAATGAAACCCTTTAGATACCACGATTCGATGGGAGATGGAGGCTAGGTGGTTCGACTTGAATTCACCTGCTTAGACACAGCTACTCATCCGTAGCTTGGGTAGAAAAGGATTTCTTTGTCTCCAAACTTGCATTGCGTTCTGGGTTCGTTGACTTTTTAGACCTTGCTGCAGCTGGGGTCACATAGTCTTCCTGTAAATTCTATACTCACAGGTTTTATACCCTTGGGTCAGAAGTGGGCGTAACTGCCTTTTGGGCAATTCTCTGGGCCTACCAAGTTAATGAGGCAAGGTCTAGATAATATTCAAATCCAATTTTAGACAACTAACTTAACATTTCATCTTTCCCAAAACATTCTCTTTGATTTGGATATTTTCCATACAACGTACAATGTATAAACATCAAACATCTAATAGGAAAACTCTTCACATTACAATGTTTTCGTAATAACGTCATCAATTAACCATTAATAACAAAACAAAAATGACATACATTTTCATATTCCATCTAGCGTCATGACCACCATTGTGGCTGACGAAACCATTGTTCCAAAGTCCCTTTATTTCATGTTTAATGATCTGAGACTGGTTCTCCATAGTAAGAGGACAAAGGAATTTGTCTGTGGACCTGAGATTTAACAGGGACGTGAGGGGTCATAAAACCCCCCACATCTTCAGACCCCTAGATCTCTCCTCCTCTGTTGGGGTTGAGAGATAATCTGTAGGGTTGTGGTCTCCTGTAACCTGACCTGATCAGGACAGTCAGGACATATAACAATTTGGTACTTTTTCCACCCCTGCCAAAATGTACAGTCATTCAAATCAAATGCATTCACAAAAGTGTGCCCCTAACCGATAGGATTCTATTTTAGAATCCTATAGGAGTACAATAGGACTAGTTACAAAATCTGAAAGATTTCTTTAGGGGGGGAATCCTATACTACAGGTCAAATGTAAAAAAATTTAACATATATTTTTTAGGAGATGAGAGTTATTATTTTTTTTACAGGACAGATGTAAGTAGAGGTGTGGAGACAGATATAGAGAAGGGTACAGAAAGTGCTTAAGGACACAGGCAGTCAGCCGAGCCTTGGCTCAAACCCCTGTCGCCGAGGGGGCATGTGGTCCGGAGTCGGGAGCTTGGACCGCTACAGCAGCACGCTGATAGGACTTATCAGTGAGATTATGATCCATTAAGAATTCAATGTTTTTTTTCTCCTGTAGGATTTCTATTGATTTTGTCGATTGCAATTGTATAGATATTTACATTACATTCGAGAGGATTTATCCTCAAACCATGGCTATACACTATAGTTAACTTCACTGCTTAATATAAGGAGCACCCACCCTCCAAACCTTTTATAAAAGTACCTACAGTATGAATGTGGCCAGTAACACATGTGAACTACTGTATAATAACATCATAATCAACGAATATTGAACTACCACCATTGCCACTTTAGATGGTGACCTTATAGTGGGGAACCGCGGCAATATCCCCTCTACCCATTAGCTGTCTCGTGCAGCCCCCCCCCCCATGGTCCAAGGGACATAATGTGAGTAAACATTTGCATCTGGTGCATCTGCATCACACGTTCAAGTTATTGTGCCAACAAGTAACAACAATAGCTGTGTAACTTATTGAGATTGTCTGCAATGTTCTTCACATTTGTGTCAAAATGGTGTACTATGTGGGATTACAGCCAAACAGCAGAGAGCTTGATTAACAATTTGATCTTAATGTAATCTTAATGTGGCACAGGTCATCATATTAAAATTTATCACAATATCTGGATCAGGTGTGTCACTAGATTGGAAATGGTAGTTACATCCAGGAGGGAGATAGGGAAGCTGTGTAGAGAGCGCCTTCTAGGGATGGAGGGAGGGTGGGGGTACAGCTCTGGGGGGAGGGGGGGGGGCAGGTAGGGAGGGAGGGAGATGAGTGGTACAACCCTGGGAGGAAGGAGTTGGGGGGTCTCATTATCTTCAGGTTTTTCTTTTCCTCTACTTATCCCAACATAAAGAAGGGAAAGGGAACATTCTGGTTTTTGTATGCATAGCTGACTATTATATATTAAATGACAGAAATGCTCTTATCTTTGTGTTACTGTACCTAAAAATGTAATTTCCTTCTAGTTTTTATTTGCATGTAAGCACTGTATAGATACTGTGCATTCAAAATGTTGTGTTATTATAACATTGTATGTAGCATTGTATGTTATATTGTAATGTCTAAATCAAAGACAAGAAGTTGCCTGAACAAGAATCGAATCAAATAACTTAAGTCTACCTATAGGATTGCAAGAATCCTATAGGATCCAATAGGATCACTTTTGATTTCCAATAAGAAAAATGTAGTCCAATAGGATTCCGATAGGATTCTGATAGTTACACTATCATTGTGTAATTATCAGAATCTAGGGCTTTTGGGTGTAACTATCATTACAAGGGCTTTGGGTGTATCGTCATCGTAGCAGTTGGACACCAAAGGATATTTTAGGAAGGTTTCATTACTTGGACTTTGTAATTGATTTGTAAACTACTGCTGTGGAGCTGGGACATGACTTCCCAAGATAACAGTAGGCTACTATAGCACTTTATAATTCAGGTTGAATTGAGGGTTGTCATGGGCAACGGCCAGGTCAATGAGACACTTCAAGTGGTACTTGAGAGTCACTATGGGGGATCATTGGGTACAGATATTGCCATAGAAACCAGGTGAATAATAGAAAACAATTATTATATTCCACTCTCATTACCTTAGCAAGTTCTTCTCCAGGCTCTGTCCATTACTACATTTTTTCCAGCGGGGAACCATGAGGGCCTTCTAGGCCTTCAGAGGTCTAAGGATTTATAAAAAAAATAAAAATGTTGTATTTATATTTCATCTTTACTATAATTGCAATGAACTTCTGATTTAATTTCTTCAGTTTGTGTTGGAAAGAGAAGGGTTAATAGTGAAGAGAAAAAAATATCCAATCAGGATTTTCTTTGGTGGTCTTTGGGTAGAATAATCTAGCTAGCTCAGCCAGCCATTGACTAGACCTTCAGAAGCTGGAAAGAAGGCCTCTGCCATTCAACACTGACAGCGCAAGATAAAATAATCAGTGGCGCGAGCGGTAGATTTCCTGAGCTAGTAACTTTAGCTAGCTTGTGTTGTAGTGTGACAATGTTAGCTAGCTTGTGTTGTAGTGGTGTAACAATGGTGATGGAGGCTGCAGCAGCTGTTATCAACTTCTAGGTGGATGCTGTTGCTAATTTGTTAGCATCACCATTTCAAGATTAACTTTCAAACTTCTTTCAAATTTAGTTTACAAATGATCATCATCTGGTGAGTGGCACTGTTTTTTTTGTTACAGTTCGCTTGCTGTTAGCTATCCCTTTGAAAAGAATGACTGAAAACATTCGCAATGGGAAGTAACAGCTGATTTGTTCATTTCATTTAGACCTACTAGAGTGAATGGGCTGCTTATTCTTTAACATTATTTGATGCTGTGTGTGACTGCTGTCGCCTGTTTATCGGCCCGGTCTATGTGTTTGACCAAAACTCTCTCTCTCCTTCAGTGCCATGGAGTGCATAGGTATTACGGTCGCTGTCTTTTCAGCACCATGAGCCTGTCACCTTTGAGGTGACACGGTTGTTTAAACAGTGTGTTCTTTGTTTTGCTGGTCACACAATTTCATGCTTTGTGTCCATGCTGGTTCTGTCTCTGTGTGCGCGGCAGCCCGAAGCATAGCCAGGCCTGTTTGATTAATTCACAATGTCATCAGAACATAACATGTTCAGTGATGCTGCGTTTTCTGTTATTTTCTTGATTTTTGAGTTTGATACAAGGTATTGGAAGATTTTTGGTTCCTCTGAAGGCCTAGTTCCTGTCTTATAGACAGGTTTCACCACTGCATTTTTCTTAAACTTGAAGAAATGGCTGATGTAAGTGTAACAGTTTAACTTTAGTCTGTCCCCTAGCCCATACCCGGGCTCAAACCAGGGACCCTCTGCACACATCAACAACTGACATCCACGAAGCATTGTTACCCATCGCTCCACAAAAGCCACGGCTTTTTCTGTAGGGGAACCACTACTTCAAGGTCTCAAAGCGAGTGACGTCACCGACTGAAACGCTATTAGCGCGCACCACCGCTAACTAGCTAGCCATTTCACATCGGTTACATAAGGTTGTAACACCAAACCTAATACTTATTGTGAGTTCAATCGTCAGTGTACTCTAATTCCCCATTTGTAATTTAAAGGACATTGATAAAAGATCAGTTGCAAATGTGACAATCTGGGTTCATATCCTGGTCTTACCACAATAAGCTTTACTGTTGGGCTTGGGGAGCTAGAACAAGCTCATCTCATGTGTTCACTGAACCATCTGTTTTACAGTCTTGAACTAATGTAGTAACAGTAGTCAATGTAATTAATGACATGCAAGTTGAAACATAAAATAATAATTGAAAAAGCATTTTATAAAACATTTTCATAATGGCTGATAAAAATAACAGGCTTTTAAGAAAATTAGACCATTTCCTATTGCTAGGTGTTGTTTCAAAGTACTACATTCCAAATTTCAGGTTAAATGAATCTTTCTTATGCAGCATGTTACAAATCCATTATGTTTTGCAAGTAATTGAACAACAAAGGCACAACCTGAACTATGAGCGATCAAGGGCCTCGTTTATAAACATTGCGGAAATACAAAATATACCCCCAAACCATGCGTGTGCGACTTTTCCCGCAAAAGTTGGCAAAACTGAACTCAGAGTGAGAATGTCCTTAGCTCCATGCAAACTTTAGACCATGTGTTGACACATTTTCTAGTGGTTAACGTATTGTATTGTAAGCAATGGCGGCTCGTCCATTAGGGTATTGTTAGGGGCAGTGCCACACTTGAGATTGGTCAACAAAAAGGTCAACATATATTTTTCAACAAAATATATATGATATAATTCAAGGATTATGTTTAAAATGTCCATAGAAGTGTTGTTAATTTCTGTACATTGTTCAAAACAAGCTGCTTAGTTACCTACTGCTCCGCTATCAGGCAGCAGCTTCGGGCGTTTGGCCTTCCGCCAGCGCTTGGACTGCATTGTCAACTACAGCATACATTCCAAGCTATAATATTGCAGGATTTCATGATGTGGTTTTCTTAGCACTAAGTAAATGGACCGTCTTGGGTCGTTGAAATGAATGCCCTGGTTCTGGGTCTGTCCTATCAGATACTGAACAGATGGGGCTAAAGAGCAAATTGAACTTGTAAATAAATAAATCATGAAAGTCATTGGGAGCCTTGGACTTGAACCGAACATCCACATCAATCAACAGTTGAAGGACAGAGGGATACACTATCTAGAACCTTCTTGTGGATCTGGTAGGACACCAATTCATGTCGCTGTGGCTGTGCCCAATTCACAACTCTGTTTTTTGTTCCCCCTGCCATTAGATGCTAGTTAGTGGGCACTACAGTTGTGGACAGAAATATTGGCAACCTTGCACTTTTTTCAAGTAACTCACAATTTTCCCTAAAAATAAGTTGAAATTGACCAAAGTATTTTGTCTCCATAATTCTTTATTTCAGTGTTAATATTTTTTTTTAAAACATTGTTTTTGATTTAGAACTGATTTAAATCAGAAATGGCATTGACAGAATTATTGACACCCTAGACTTAATGTTTGGTGGCACAGCCTTTGGTCAAATAACTGCAATCAAGCGCTTCCTATTGCCATTGATGAGCTTTGTCCACCTCTGTACTGGCAGTTTGGCCCTCTCCTCTCGTGCAAACTGCTCCAGTCCTCCCATATTTGAAGGTTGCCTTCTCCTAACTGCTGTTTTCAGATCTCTCCACAAGTTTTCAATGGGAGTTAGATCTGGACTCATTGCTGACCACTTCAGAACAGTCCAGTGTTTTATATTGAACCATTCCTGAGGGCTTTTTTAAGTGTGTCATTGTCCTGGTCATTGTCCTGCTGAAAGACCCATGACCTTCGATGGAGACCCGGCTTTCTGACACTGGGTACGACATTGCACTCCTGATTTCATGATGCAATGCACACGTTCAAGGCACCCAGTGCCAGAGGCAGCAAGGAAACCCCAAAACATCACTGAACCTCCTCCTTGACTGACTGTCGGGAAGGTGTTATTTTCTTTGAAGTCGTCGCTTTGTTTTCTATAAACATAGAGATGGTGTGCTTTACCGAAAAGCTCAAATTTGGTCTTCAATGTCCATTTTGGCATGTTCAGGTGTGTTTTGGCAAATTGCCATCAGGCTTTCTTATGTCTCTCTCTCAGCAGTGGGGTCCTCCATTTTACCCCCTTTCATTGAGTTGGCAACAGATGCTGTGAGTTGAAATCATCGTACCTTGTGTCCGAAGGTCAGCTTGAATCTGTGTGGCAGTTGATCATGGTTCTTTCTCCACCAATCGAACAATTCTTCTCTGCAATCTTCCATCAAGTTTTCTCTTGTGTCCACGTCCAGTGAGTTTGGCTACAGTGGCATGGGCCTTAAACTTCTTGATAACATTATGTACGGTGGAAACAAGAACATTAAGGTCTCTGGTGACTTGTAGCCTTCAGATTGTCTATGCTTGGCTACCATCTTGTGTCTGACCTACTCAGTTAATTCTCTTGGTTTGTTTATTTTCTCCATGCTCATTGCAGTGACACAAAACAGGAGAATAAGTCCTTTTCTCTATTCCAACTGGTTGAATTAGTCATGTTTATATTGCAGGCACCTTCAACTCTCCACAGATAAGTTAAATTCCAAAGTAAAGCAGAATCACCTGCTCAAAATCTAATAAGTTCTATCTGTAACGATGTGCGCTGAGAGTTGAGAAGCAAGTTCAGGGAGTGAGAGTTTTAGTAAATAAACACAACATAATACAAAACAAGAAACACGGACAAGGCACAGACATTGTCATGTTGTCTTGTCTCTGTCCTTTCCCTTCACCCTGTCTCCCTCTGCTGGTCGTTGTTATGTTACCTTTTCTCCCCCTCTTTTCCCCAGCTGTGCCTTGTCTCCTCCTAATTACCCATTCACCCCGTTCCCCACCTGTTCCCTTTTTCCCTCTGATTAGGTCCCTATATCTGTCTCTGTTTCTGCTCCTGTCCTTGTCGGATTCTTGTTTGTTTGTTTATGTGTCTCATGCCTGAACCAGACTATCATCGTGTGTGCTGCAACCTTGTCCTGTCCTGTCGGAATCTACCTGTCCATCTGAGCCCACGTATGTTCGTCATTAAAGTACTCTGTTTGTTAATTCGCTTTTGGGTCCTCATTCACGCACCATAACAGAAGAATCCGACCAAGAATGGACCCAGCGACTTCGGATCCTCTCCACTCAGCCGTCGAGATCCAGGGAGCGATGCTAGGCAGACACAAGCAGGAATTGTCTGCTGCTCGACATGCCGTTGAGACCCTGGCCACCCAAGTCTCCAACCTCACAGAACAGGTTCACCATCTCCGCCTCGATCCACCGGCCACTTCCAGGGCTTTCGAATCTCCGGAGCCCAGAATCAATAACCCGCCGTGTTACTCTGGGGAGCCCACTGAATGCCGCTCGTTCCTCACCCAGTGTGATATTGTGTTTTCTCTCCAGCCCAACACTTACTCCAGGAGCACTGCTCGTGTCGCCTACGTCATATCTCTCCTTATTGGACGGGCTCGTGAGTGGGGCACGGCAATCTGGGAGGCAAGGGCTGAGTGTATTAACCAGTATCAAGACTTTAAGGAGGAGATGATACGGGTTTTTGATCGATCTGTTTTTGGGGAGGAGGCTTCCAGGGCCCTGTCTTCCCTATGTCAAGGCAATCGATCCATAACAGACTACTCTATTGAGTTTCGCACTCTTGCTGTCTCCAGTGGCTGGAACGAGCCGGCCTTGCTCGCTCGTCTTCTGGAGGGTTTCCGCGCAGAGGTAAAGGATGAGATTCTCTCCCGGGAGGTTCCTTCCAGCGTGGATTCCTTGATTGAACTCGCTATTCGCATTGAGCGACGGGTTGATCTTCGTCACCGAGCTCGTGGAAAGGAGCTCGCGCTCTCCGTCGCCTCCCTCTCCGCATCACTACCATCTTCCTCTGCCGGCTCGGGTGCAGAGCCCATGCAGCTGGGAGGTATCCGCATCTCGACTAAGGAGAGGGAACGGAGAATCACCAACCGCCTCTGTCTCTATTGCGGTTCCGCTGGTCATTTTGCCACTTCATGTCCAGTAAAAGGCCAGAGCTCGTCAGTAAGCGGAGGGCTACTGGTGAGCGCTACTACTCCTGTCTCTCCTTCAAGATCCTGCACTACCTTGTCGGTCCATCTACGCTGGACCGGTTCGTCAGCTTCCTGCAGTGCCTTAATAGACTCTGGGGCGGAGGGCTGTTTTATGGACGAGACCTGGGCTCGGGAACATGACATTCCTCTCAGACAGTTAAAGGAGCCCACGGCCTTGTTCGCCCTGGATGGTAGTCCTCTCCCCAGGATTCAGCGTGAGACGCTACCTTTAACCCTCACTGTTTCTGGTAATCATAGTGAAACCATTTCTTTTTTAATTTTTCGTTCACCTTTTACACCTGTTGTTTTGGGCCATCCCTGGCTAGTTTGTCATAATCCTTCCATTAATTGGTCTAGTAATTCTATCCTCTCCTGGAACGTCTCTTGTCATGTGAAATGTTTAATGTCTGCTATCCCTCCTGTTTCCTCTGTCTCTTCTTCACAGGAGGAGCCTGGTGATTTGACAGGGGTGCCGGAGGAATATCACGATCTGCGCACGGTGTTCAGTCGGTCCAGGGCCACCTCTCTTCCTCCACACCGGTCGTATGATTGTAGTATTGATCTCCTTCCGGGAACCACCCCCCCCCCGGGGTAGACTATACTCTCTGTCGGCTCCCGAACGTAAGGCTCTCGAAGATTATTTGTCTGTAGCTCTTGACGCCGGTACCATAGTCCCCTCCTCCTCTCCCGCCGGAGCGGGGTTTTTTTTTGTCAAGAAGAAGGACGGGTCTCTGCGCCCCTGCATAGATTATCGAGGGCTGAATGACATAACAGTGAAGAATCGTTATCCGCTTCCTCTTATGTCTTCAGCCTTCGAGATCCTGCAGGGAGCCAGGTTTTTCACTAAGTTGGACCTTCGTAACGCTTACCATCTCGTGCGCATCAGGGAGGGGGACGAGTGGAAGACGGCGTTTAACACTCCGTTAGGGCACTTTGAATACCGGGTTCTTCCTTTCGGCCTCGCTAACGCTCCAGCTGTCTTTCAGGCATTAGTCAATGATGTCCTGAGAGACATGCTGAACATCTTTGTTTTCGTTTACCTTGACGATATCCTGATTTTTTCACCGTCACTCCAGATTCATGTTCAGCACGTTCGACGTGTCCTCCAGCGCCTTTTAGAGAATTGTCTTTTCGTGAAGGCTGAGAAGTGCACTTTTCATGCCTCCTCCGTCACATTTCTCGGTTCTGTTATTTCCGCTGAAGGCATTAAGATGGATCCCGCTAAGGTCCAAGCTGTCATTGATTGGCCCGTCCCTAAGTCACGTGTCGAGCTGCAGCGCTTTCTCGGCTTCGCGAACTTCTATCGTCGTTTCATCCGTAATTTCGGTCAGGTGGCAGCTCCTCTCACAGCCCTTACTTCTGTCAAGACGTGCTTTAAGTGGTCCGTTTCCGCCCAGGGAGCTTTTGATCTCCTCAAGAATCGTTTTACATCCGCTCCTATCCTTGTTACACCTGACGTCTCTAGACAGTTCGTTGTCGAGGTTGACGCGTCAGAGGTGGGAGTGGGAGCCATCCTTTCTCAGCGCTCCCTCTCTGACGACAAGGTCCACCCATGCGCGTATTTTTCTCATCGCCTGTCGCCGTCGGAACGTAACTATGATGTGGGTAACCGCGAACTGCTCGCCATCCGGTTAGCCCTAGGCGAATGGCGACAGTGGTTGGAGGGGGCGACCGTTCCTTTTGTCGTTTGGACTGACCATAGGAACCTTGAGTACATCCGTTCTGCCAAACGACTTAATGCGCGTCAGGCGCGTTGGGCGCTGTTTTTCGCTCGTTTCGAGTTCGTGATTTCTTATCGTCCGGGCTCTAAGAACACCAAGCCTGATGCTTTGTCTCGTCTCTTCAGTTCTTCAGTAGCCTCCACTGACCCCGAGGGGATTCTCCCTGAGGGGCGTGTTGTCGGGTTGACTGTCTGGGGAATTGAGAGGCAGGTAAAGCAAGCACTCACTCAAACTCCGTCGCCGCGCGCTTGTCCTAGGAACCTTCTTTTCGTTCCCGTTCCTACTCGTCTGGCCGTTCTTCAGTGGGCTCACTCTGCCAAGTTAGCCGGTCACCCTGGCGTTCGGGGTACGCTTGCTTCCATTCGCCAGCGTTTCTGGTGGCCCACCCGGGAGCATGACACGCGTCGTTTCGTGGCTGCTTGTTCGGTCTGCGCGCAGACTAAGTCCGGTAACTCTCCTCCTGCCGGCCGTCTCAGGCCGCTTCCTATTCCCTCTCGACCGTGGTCTCACATCGCCTTAGATTTTGTCACCGGACTGCCTTCGTCAGCGGGGAAGACTGTTATTCTTACGGTTGTCGATAGGTTCTCTAAGGCGGCTCATTTCATTCCCCTTGCTAAGCTTCCTTCTGCTAAAGAGACGGCACAAATCATCATCGAGAATGTTTTCAGAATTCATGGCCTTCCGTCAGACGTCGTTTCGGACAGAGGTCCGCAATTCACGTCTCAATTTTGGAGGGAGTTTTGCCGTTTGATTGGGGCTTCCGTCAGTCTCTCTTCCGGCTTTCACCCCCAGTCTAACGGTCAAGCAGAACGGGCCAATCAGACTATTGGTCGCATCTTACGCAGTCTTTCTTTTCGCAACCCTGCGTCTTGGTCAGAACAGCTCCCCTGGGCAGAATACGCCCACAACTCGCTTCCTTCGTCTGCGACCGGGCTATCTCCTTTTCAGAGTAGCCTCGGGTACCAGCCTCCGTTGTTCTCATCTCAGTTCGCCGAGTCCAGCGTCCCCTCCGCTCAGGCTTTTGTCCAACGTTGCGAGCGCACCTGGAAGAGGGTCAGGTCTGCACTTTGCCGTTATAGGGCGCAGACTGTGAGAGCTGCTAATAAGCGTAGAACGAAGAGCCCTAGATATTGTCGCGGTCAGAGAGTTTGGCTCTCCACTCAGAACCTTCCCCTTAAGACGGCTTCTCGCAAGTTGACCCCGCGGTTCATTGGTCCATTCCGTATCTCTCAAATCATTAACCCTGTCGCAGTGCGCCTTCTTCTGCCGCGATATCTTCGTCGCGTCCACCCGGTCTTCCATGTCTCCTGTGTCAAGCCCGTTCTTCGCGCCCCCGCTCGTCTTCCCCCCCCCCCCCCCATCCTTGTCGAGGGCGCACCCATCTACAGGGTCCGTAGGATTTTGGACATGCGTCCTCGGGGCCGTGGTCATCAGTACCTAGTAGATTGGGAGGGGTACGGTCCTGAGGAGAGGAGTTGGGTTCCCTCTCGGGACGTGCTGGACCGTGCGCTGATCGATGATTTCCTCCGTTGCCGCCAGGCTTCCTCCTCGAGTGCGCCAGGAGGCGCTCGGTGAGTGGGGGGGTACTGTCATGTTGTCTTGTCTCTGTCCTTTCCCTTCACCCTGTCTCCCTCTGCTGGTCGTTGTTATGTTACCTTTTCTCCCCCTCTTTTCCCCAGCTGTGCCTTGTCTCCTCCTAATTACCCATTCACCCCGTTCCCCACCTGTTCCCTTTTTCCCTCTGATTAGGTCCCTATATCTGTCTCTGTTTCTGCTCCTGTCCTTGTCGGATTCTTGTTTGTTTGTTTATGTGTCTCATGCCTGAACCAGACTATCATCGTGTGTGCTGCAACCTTGTCCTGTCCTGTCGGAATCTACCTGTCCATCTGAGCCCACGTATGTTCGTCATTAAAGTACTCTGTTTGTTAATTCGCTTTTGGGTCCTCATTCACGCACCATAACAGACATGACACAGGAACAGAAACAATGACGACTGGGGAAGAAAACAAAGGGAGTGACATATAAAGGCAGATAATCAAGGAGGTGATGGAGCCCAGGTGAGTGTCATTATGCACTAATGAGCGTAGTGCTGGTGAGAGGTGTGCGCCATAAACGAGCAGCCTGGTGACCTAGAGGCCGGAGAGGGACAGTACCCCTTCTCCGATGCGCGGCACCAGACGCAGATCCCGGGGATCAGGAGTGGACCGGTCACCTCTGCTATCCAACCCGCTGAGAAATGGGAGCCTACAAACCGGCTGAGGCCTCCCAAGTAGCTCCGCTCCAACACCCGGACCCTACATCATCCCAACACCATTTGTTTTTTAAAAACCTCCCTGATGCTTCCCTTTGTTGAGTCGTCATTCTGTAACGATGTGCGCTGAGAGTTGAGAAGCAAGTTCAGGCAGTGAGTGTTTTAATAAATAAACACAACATAATACAAAATAAGAAACACAGACAATGCATGACACAGGAACAGAAACAATGACGACTGGGAAAGAAACCAAAGGGAGTGACATATAAACATACTACCCACCATTGCGACCTGTATGATCTCGTTGGCTGGTCCTCACTACATATTCGTCCCCAAACCCACTGGCTCCAGGTCATCTATAAGTCTTTGCTAGGTAAAGCTCCGCCTTATCTCAGCTCACTGGTCACCATAGCAACACCCACCCATAGCACGTGCTCCAGCAGGTATATTTCACTGGTCATCCCCAAAGCCAACAACTCCTTTGGCCGCCTTTCCTTCCAGTTCGCTGCTGCCAATGACTGGAACGAATTGCAAAAATCACTGAAGTTGGAGACTTATATCTCCCTCACTAACTTCAAGTATTGGCTGTCAAAGCAGCTTACCGATCGCTGCAGCTGTACGCAGCCCATCTGTAAATAGCCCATCCAACCAACTACCTACCTCATCCCCATATTTTTTTCTGCTCTTTTGCACACCAGTATTTCTACTTGCACATCCTCATCTGCACATCTATCACTCCCGTGTTAATTGCTAAATTGTAATTACTTCGCCACTATGGCCTATTTATTGCCTTTCCTCCTTACTTCATTTGCACGCACTGTATACAGATTTTCTATTGTGTTATTGACTGTATGTTTGTTTATCCCATGTGTAACTCTGTGTTGCTGTTTTTGTCGCTCTGCTTTGCTTTATCTTGGCCATGTCGCAGTTGTAAATGAGAACTTGTTCTCAACTGGCCTACCTGGTTAAATAAATGAAGGTTAAATAAAAAAATAACATAAATAAAGGGCAGGTAATCAAGGAGGTGATGGAGCCCAGGTGAGTGTCATAATGCGCAAATGTGCATAAAGCTGGTGACAGGTGTGCACCATAAACAAGCAGCCTGGTGACCTAGAGGCCGGAAAGGGAGCACACGTGACACTTACTACTTCTAGAAGTTGCCAATAAAAATGTCCGGGCCATTTTAGTAGGGGTTCAACTGCAAACCAAAAACATACATATGCATACGTGGATACCAAATATATTTTTATTTCAACAGTTTTCTGGAAGAAATGTTTTTGTGTGCCAAATATTTATAGAAATGTTGTGCCAATATTTTTGGCACAACTGCATCGGCATGCCAATTTCAAGTCTAACAAACATTACTGGTGAGCTCATCATTTGGCCTTTCTAGGGAGTTTTTCCTAGCCACCGTGCTTCTTCACCTGCATTGCTTGCTGTTTGGGGTTTTAGGCTGGGTTTCTGTACAGCACTTTGAGATATCAGCTGATGTACGAAGGGCTATATAAAATAAATTTGATTGATTGATTGATTTGATCATGCTTGTGACATTATGCTAGCTAGCTATCCCCAGTTAGCTTGTTAATTGGTTTTCACTTCTCGCATCGACGGTAAGTATTTCACGGTAGTCTACACCTATTGTATTCAGTGCATGTGACATAACATTTTATTTTATGCGTTTTCCCTGTGCTTGTGAGTGTGATCGATGCACTGTTAAGCTGGCTAGCTGCTCTCTGCTTGTTCTAAATATAGAAAACATTGGCAGCATGGGCAGTCGTGGTGATTCTGTTTACACGCAAAAGTGAAATACAGTATACAGTAAATACAAAGTATGTGGACAACCCTTCAAATTAGTGTATTTGGCCATTTCAGCCAGACCCGTTTCTGACAGGTGTATAAAATCAATCACACCACCATGCAATCTCCATAGACAAACATTGGCAGTAGATTGGCCCGTACTAAAGAGCTCAATGACTTTCAACGTGGCATTGTCATAGGATGCCACCTTTCCAAAAAGTCAGTTTGTCAAACTAGAGCTGCCCCAGTCAACTGTAAGTGCTGTTATTATGAAGTGGAAACGTCTAGGAGCAACAACGGCTCATCTGCAAAGTGGTTGGCCACACAAGCTCACAGAATGGGGCTTCCAAGTGCTGTAGCACGTAGCGCATACAAATTGTCTACCGAGCTCCAAACTGCCTCTGGAAGCAACGTCAGCACAAGTACTGTTAGTCGGGAGCTTCATGAAATGGGTTTCCATGGCCGAGCAGCCACACACAAGCCTAAGATCACCATGTGCAATGCCAAGCGTTGGCTGGAGTGGTGTAAAGCTTGCCGGCATTGGACTCTGGAGCAGTGGAAACATGTCACGTGAATCACTCTTCACCATCTGGCAGTCTGACGAATGAATCAGGTTTTGGTGGATACCAGGAGAATGCTACCTGCCCCAATGCATAGTGCCAACTGTGAAGTTTGGTGGAGGAGGAATAATGGTCTGGGGCTGTTTTTCATGGTTTGAGCTAGGCCCCTTAGTTCAAGTGAAGTGAAATCTTAACGCTTCCGCATACAATGACATTCTAGACAATTCTGTGCTTCCAACTTTGTGGCAACAGTTTGGGGAAGGCCCTTTCCTGTTTCATCAAGACAATGCCCCCAGGCACAAAGCAAGGTCCATACAGAAATGGTTTGTCGAGATCGGTGTGGAAGAACTTGACAGGCCTGCACAGAGCCCTGACCTCAACCCTAACGAACACCTTTGGGATGAATTGGAACGCCGACTGCGAGCCAGGCCTAATCAACCCAACATCAGTGCCCAACTCACCATTCTTGTAGCTGAATGGAAGCAAGTCCCCACAGCAATGTTCCAACATCTAGTGGAAAGCCTTCCCAGAAGAGTGGAGGCTGTTTAGGCCGCAAAGACGGGACCAACTCCATATTAATGCCCATGATTTTGGAATGTGATGTTCGACGAGCAGGTGTCCACATATTTTTGGCCATGTAGTGTATGGGTGTATATTTTCTGTTGTTCAAATGCACAGATCACTTTATATATCTTCTCAAAAAACAACCGGTAATTTGTAAACTTGGCATGATTATTCTTTTGTGCTTTGCTGACAATATGACAATCCCCCCTGCCCCGGGTATTCAGCCAATTACGAGCTGCCACTGATTGCAAGCTTAGCAGGCAAGTAAGTATTTTGTGCAAATGGGGGATTTGATGACACACTTATTCATTAAAAAAAGTACAACAAAAACAGAACACATAAAGATGCAGCTATTTGCCATTATTGAGAAGAGTGAACATCTAGGCCTATGTGTATTATTTTTGGAATCTAAAATAATTAGAATTTTTCCTGATTATTTTCATAACCATTGTAGAATAAATTCCTCATTTTTTCTGGCTGTGATCAGTTCATGTTCCTGAAGTAGCCACATAACACATTTCTATGCGCATCTCTCATTTAACTGGGCATAGTAGCCTAGTAAATAGGCTATGTATTTAAGGTTTTGCTGTATGCTATCCCATAGAGCAACGCTTATAATACACAGTCGAATTTAACTGGTGACCAGACAGTTGATATTTTACATTGAAGTATGTAGGCTGCAGCTAGCTACTACTGTAAGTGCTGTCATTTCCATTTTTCTGAGTAGCCTAGACAATGTTTCAGAATTTGCGAGCAGTCCACCATATTTAGGTTGGTGGAAAAGTCATTGGAAGACATTAAATTCTAACGTTCTGCAGACAGGTCCACAAGAATTTGCCATTGCTTTTTCTTTCAGAAACTGTCACAGTCCTTTGCCACATACAGCATAAGTTAGTGCAAATGATAAAAAGGTTCTGCCAACAAATTTGCCATTGCTCTTTCTTTTAGAAACTGCTGTGGCCCAACTCCAATAGTTCCAAATTATACAGCGTTATTGTCACCATAAAAGGTGAATGGAGGACGTTTTCCAGGCGGTCTGTTGATGCTTGTTCACATGAGCACAGTTTTACGGCAGGTCTGATTTATAACGGGAGACATACGTGTGTAGTATGCGCCGAATGTATCATTCTCAATATGTGCATTCTAACACAGGCTATTCATTTTCAAAAATGACATGCGCAGATATTTAGTGGGAAATTTAAGCAACGGTTATAAATTAGGTCCCAGGCGTGTAGTGTCGATAACTTAATTGCTTCAAACTCAGAAAATGCTTTGAATAGCATTAAAAGTTTCCCCTTAAGTTTTTGGTAATCATATTCAGAGCAGCTTGAACTGCTGTTTTTCCTCTCTATGTGTGGTAAATATAATATATGCATCCTTAACAACTAATTACTTCTCTCTTTAGTCTTTTATTACCAAGAAATTATAATGAAGTGGTCTTGTCATGCATGAATTTGCAAAAAAGTTATGGATTTAATAATTTCTTTTTAGTGAGGCTGCTTTTATGTAAGATTATGATCAGCCTTGTTTGAAAGTACCATCTGCCACCTGAGAAATCTCACTCATTTTGGTGTTTGAAGTCAGTTCGTCCAAGGCACCGAAAGCCTACTTTTATTTACAATTGGCTGTCATGGGAATATGGGCTGCTGGTCTTGTCTATTCGTATCTTTAAAGTTCCCTGTAAATAGTTCAGACGCTCCCCAGGGATGTTACTTTTCAAGTTTGTTTAGAGTAACAAACTGCAGCTTTATTAGAGCCTCAGAGCCTCATAGACACAGGCATCTCCTCATCACAACGACAGATTGTTAAGTAACAGGACATGTGACTGCAAGGTTCGGAATAACACTGTACTCTAGTGATTCAATCTGGATACAAGTGCATTACACATCTTTCACGGGCCCACACTTGTCGATAGGTGGTTCATTAATTAACCTTACACTGAACAGTAAAAAGCATTTACAAATGAATTATGCAGCAAATGGCAAGTAGTGCAGTCTTCTATTTCCATGGCACAGAATGTGGTACATGTGATGGAGATATCTACCATACACCCTTGTATTCAGAAAAGGCTTTGGTTCGTGTTTAACATTCAAGAGGCGGATGATGAAGGGGTTCCCTGGCGAGAACGTAAAGAAGGTGTCATCGTCGAGCCTGAGGAAGGAATGAGTAATTCAGTATGCTGCTTGCTCCATCCACTCTCTGTTTCTCCAAACTCAAATGAGAGGAGCACTAGGGGCCCAGTTGTAAACAGCCAGGGCAATGTAGTCAGATCACATTGTAATGGAAAATTCCCAACAAGACACTAACAGATGCAGGATTACAGAAACACTGTCTGTATACTGGAATGTTTGGTTCAGAATTAGAATGAAGTTGTGACAAATTCATTCCTTGGATGGACTGAACGATGCAAATACCTGTCGCTACACATCAACTTCAACTTTACAAGTACAATGTTTGAAAATACAGATTATTAGAAACCACAACAGAAATCTCCACCCTATAGAATCCATTTGCAAACCGCCACCCTCACATGAATATACAAAGCCAAGACACATCTTTACCCTCGTTGAAAAGCGCCATAATAGAACGTATAAATGGTTCCTCGTTAGCTTCTTCCTCCGTCAGTCTTAGTGGCCACCAACTGGGCACACCATGACATTTCAAGGTGGAAAATTGGGTCATATTTGGTTGAGACGTTGATCAATCAGATTTCAACCTTTATTCATCCACTCAAAAAGACAGTCAGAAGTTTGTTGAATTCCCAATGTGTTATCACTATACTTTCAACCATCTAAAAGCACAACCAAATTATGATGGAAAATCAATGTCTAATTTTTGGTTTAGTTGTCATCTAAATGTAATATCACTGCACGTTCAACCAATTAAAAGCACAACAAAGTTCAAATGTAAATACAATGTCAGATATTTTGTATTTATACAACAACTAAATGTGTTATCACTAATAGCACAACCTGTAACGGCTGTCGTCAGATGAAGAAGGAGACCAAGGTGCAGCGGAAGTGTTCATGATAAATGTATTACTCCAAACACTCAAACAAAATAACAAAGAGTGAAAACCGAAACAGTCTTGTCAGGTGCAGACACTAAACAGAAAATAACTACCCACAAAACCCAAACGAGAAAAGGACACCTTATATATGATCCCCAATCAGAGACAACGATAGACAGCTGCCTCTGATTAGGAACCACACCAACATAGAAATAAAGAAACTAGAATGCCCACCCTAGTCACACCCTGGCCTAACCAAGATAGAGAATAAAAGCCTCTCTATGGCCAGGGCGTGACACAACCAAATTACCTGGATGGCAGTTGAGAGAACATTAAAAGTATACAGTACAAGTGATCAATGCTGTTCGAGATTCTGCTCAGATTATTATAGAACTTGTGAAGGTCTCCACAGACCTGCGACATTTGCATGCTATTTTGAACATACACGCTTTCTATGATTACATAAGAAGACATTTATAGTTACAGTAGGCTAACCTCAACATGTGGCCAAGGATGTGTTATTCATTTTAAGGTTGAATAAATACCTCTACATTAGTTTGTAAGCGCTTTAACTTTAGGCTATTTACTGTATTACAAAAGTATTGTGTTTGGTTCACAATGCAACCAAATATCAACACTTAAAGGATATATCTAATGCTTGGATAGTTTCATCTGAGCCACATTTTTTTTTTTTGGGGGGGGGGGGGGGGGTTGAGTTAGAGACGTGAATCCAACATACTTTTGGTCATGTAGTGTATGTGGACACCTGTTAGTCAAACATCTCATTCCAAAATCATGGGCATTAATAGGGAGCTGGTCCCCCCTTTGCTGCTATAACAGCTTCCACTCTTCTGGGAAGGCTTTCCAATAGATGTTGGGACATTGCTGCGGGGATTTGCTTCCATTCAGCCACAAGAGAGTCAGGTACTGATGTTGGACGATTAGGCTCGTAGGCCTGGCTCGTAGTCAGCGTTCCAATTCATCCCAAATGTATTTGATGGGGTTGAAGACAGGACTCTGTGCAGGCTAGTCAAGTTCTTACAGCCCGATCTCGACAAACCGTTTCTGTATGGACCTCACTTTTTGCACTGAGGCAAACTGTTGCCCCAGACAATTATTCCTCCTCCACCAAAAATTCAGTTGGCACTATGCATTCGGGCAGGTAGCATTCTCCTGGTTTCTGCCAAACCCAGATTGGTCTGTCAGACTGACAGATGGTGAAGAATGATTCATCACTCCAGAGAACACGTTTCCACTGCTCCAGTGTCCAATGGCGGCAAGCTTTACACCACTCCAGCGGTCGCTTGGCATTGCATTGCTTGTGTGCGGCTGCTCGTCCATGGAAACCCATTTCATGAAGCTCCCGACGAACAGTTATTGTGCTGACATTGCTTCCAGAGGCAGTTTGGAACTCGGTAGGACAGTTGATTTTTACGCAAAAATCAGTTGATATGCGCTTCATCTCTTGGCGGTCCCGTTCTGTGAGCTTGTGTGGCCTACTACTTTGCGGCTGAGCCGTTGTAGCTCCTAGACGTTTCCACTTCACAATAACAACACTTACAGTTGACTGGAGCAGGGCAGAAATTTGACGAGCTAACTTGTTGGAAAAGCGGCATGCTATGATGGTGCCACGTTGAACGTCACTGAGCTCTTCAGTAAGGCCATTCTACTGCCAATGTTTGTCTATGGAGATTGCATGGCAGTGTGCTCGATTTTATACACCTGCCAGCAATGGGGGTGGCTGTAATAGCCAAATCCACTAATTTGAAGGGGTGTCCACATACTTTGTATATGTTTATAGTGTATCATGTGTTAACTTTACTGTATTACCAAAGTGTCTTTAATTCCAGTTTGTCTACAAATTAACCTTGGTAGCCTATTGTTTTTCGTGGTTGTAAATTGAACTGTACGTATTGGACACGTGTTTATGTTAGGCTGACATTGCTTAATTGATTACTTGGGACATATTTGATCCACATAAGTGTATTGTGCCATATCACAACTTGTTGCTGTTACTCATGAGCAGCATGGTTTTCAATGTTTGAAGTGTTTGGCAAGCCAGCTTTGCATGGCTGTTTTGGTTATTTGGATGTTTTGTTTACTGCATTTGTTTACTGTTAATGTTACTTGCCTGAATATAGATTGTGGTATGCCTTTATCGATCTGATATTTAAGCCTACTTTGTATCGTTGTTTTGTTCGCATTCATTCTTTCACATTTGCAGATGTGTCGCTATTCTAAGCCAAAATGCTAGTCAGTATTTTTGTTTGCATGCATGAATAACTAGGCTGCTACTTTCAGCATTTAGTTTGCATTATTTTGGTAAGACAACTGTATGTACGGCTGCATTCACATAGGTTGTTTGTAATAGGTGAATTACCCTATCTATCTTGTAGCCTATATTCATTACCAAAACGGCCTGGCTTTAGTGTGTAGGGTACTGTCCATTCCGCTGATACAGGGCCAACCTGTCACTTCAACATGGTCTCAGAGTCTCTGCATTTGAAATGTATGTTTATTTTGGCATGATAAGCAAAATTCAATATAATTCTAATTCAAGAACCCCCCAAAATCGATCGTCATATGAGTGAGACCAAGGCGCAGCTTGGTATGCTTACATTCTCTTTTAATGAATGAAACACTTAACAAAAACAACGAACCGTGACGCTATACAAATTAGTGCAGACATGCAACTAACCATAGACAAGATCCCACACCAGAAAGTGGGAAAAAAGGGCTGCCTAAATATGATCCCCAATCAGAGACAATGATAAACAGCTGTCTCTGATTGGGAACCATATCAGGCCAACATAGAAATACACAACATAGAATGCCCACCCCAAATCACACCCTGGCCTAACCAAATAGAGAAATAAATTGTGACAGTAGCCCTCTGGAAGTCAAAAGTGTTCTCCTATGGGGACAGCCAAAGAACTCTTTTGGAACCCTTTTTTTCTACGAGTGTAGGCCTAAATAGTATCATTGATTATATTTGACTATGAAGTATGGTTACATTTAATTTGCTCTGTTAAACCTACCCTTTGGGATGACTTCGATAGCAACAGTGAATATAAGAGATCGCTCAATTATCATTCTCATGATAGCACATTGGTAGAAGTCAGTGACAAATATCAAAGCTAAGCTGGGCTTGGTTAAAACCCTGGATAGGAGACTAAGTGAATGGCTGTAGTGAAATCAACTCTCCAGTAGGAGGTGTTGCCCAGATTATTTTTTTCTTCTGATAGTGGATAAGGTTTGTCTATGCCGAAAATTGTTTTTAATGATCACATTACCTTGTTGTTGAAATTTCCATATCACACTACAGTTTTCACTTACAGTGTAGCCATTTAGCAGATGCTCATATCCATACCGACTTGCAGGAGCAATTAGGGTTAAGTGCCTTGCTCAAGGGCACATCGACCGATTTTTCACCTAGTGGGCTCCAGGATTTGAACCAGCGACCTATCGGTTACTGGCCCAATGCAATAGGTTGCCTAACTCTGCTGAATATGTTGACACATTACAATGAAACAACGTTGATTCAACCAGTTAATGCCCAGTGGGCACTGAGCTCTGCTATTACTCATGCATGAATCAGAGCATCCTTCTAGAATGGCCTCTAATATGCATGCAGAGTATGAGGCGGAAGCCGCCCACTGTACTTGTTGCCATCAAGTGTAACAAAGCAATTTGAGTATTTTTCCCCAGAAACACTCAAAGGGGAGGTATTTAGGATAGCGTAGAGGAAGTGAAGCACAGAGAGTTGTCAGGTTGGACACGTCAGGTAGCCTTCTGGTGTAGAGAAGAGAGTAGAGCAACAGCATAGAACTCATGAGAAACAATGCAAAATGTGACAGCAGATAAACTCCACAAAAATGGATTGTAAAATGTGATATATGATGTAGAATGTAGATGTAGAATTAAAAATGCATACCGTAGCCCACATTGTCTTCCCATGGATATGTTTTCCCATTTACGGTGACAGATCTTGTCGGTTCCACCTAATGTCAAGGCTTCTCTGCTCAAGCTTTAACTGGTTTCCCACTGGACAAAAACTGGTTGATCTAACATTGTTTCCACGTCATTTCAACCAAAGAAATCAATGTAATGACGTTGAATGAATCATTTCAATGGTGAGTAAACCATGCATGTGCCCGTCTCATTCAAAAGTGGGGGATTTTGTGAAGGGAAATAAATCTGCAAATTACATTTGTTCCTCAATTCCCCTATGCACCGTTGCTATACCATCTGGCGTTTCAAGATAAAACAAGCAATATTATGTGATTTCAAAGAGCTTAGGATGCACTTCCAGGACTTCACTAACATCACCTAGCCATTCCTCCTCACAGGCTACCAGCGCTTTGTACAACATAGGAATTCCAACAATGCCTGTGTTGTGTGTTAATATCTATTTGCATTACCTTGAGGATTGAGAATGGCACACAGAGCAAACACAGATGCAGGGAGCATACACAAGTTTGGGGATTTAAGCGTCTGCCTCAATAAATATTCCATGAGTGAAATGATGCTGTAAGCGAACTGACCCCAGCATGGTATAGTTCCCACCCGGGCTTTGGCTTTGACCTTTACCTTCATCTCTCAGTCAGAATTATCATTCTGCTCATTGTTTGATTGTGCCATGTTCTTTTCGATCGCCCCTTGTGAGGGTGGAACCTGACAAAAACGTTTTACAGAGAGCAGAAGGACAATGGCTTTGACTGCTACATGTCTGAGGGATGGAGAGACTAACCATGGCTGATAGTGGGTAGGGTACTATACAAAGCAACTAACACCCTAAGACAATGCACCAATTAACAATAACAATGCATGTTATAAATGCTGTATGTTACTAATACCTAACCTCGCTTGGTGTGAATGCTTTCCCAGTACTTGTAGTACAGCCATGGGTGATTGGCAGCACAATGCAGTTGAAGTGATGACAATTCAGATGTTTTCAGGTGCTCCCCATATGAATCAGGAAGAGGGAGTTCAATGTGTCAGATTATCTCACTTCTGTCTCTCTCTCTCTCTCGCTGTGTCTGTCTCTCTCTCTCTCTCTCTTCCTCTACTCTGTTACCAAGTTACCAAGGATATATATATTTTTTTCTTTCCATTCCCCCAGCATAACCACAGATAACATTAGGGCAGCCATTACGGTGTGTTTAATCTGGCATGCAGGCAGCCTGAGCTCCCTCCCCTCCTGCAAACAGTCTGTGATTGAGCTGGAAACCACATAATCAGAACTGTCCCTCCACTCACCAGGGCTGACCTGCCTGCCTGACTGCTGCCTGCTGGGTAATTGAAAAAGGAAATGAAATGTGATTTGCGGTCTGCAAGGAGTCCACCTGATGGGGCTCACTATTGACTAGTCCAGGACTAATGTAGATATCAGAATATTCCCTGTGTGGATGTTACTTGAGGTAGAATCCTGTAGAGGCACACCATCACACACTCAGGGAGAGAACCCGTTATGCACATGGGTTCAAAGACAGTGTGAAATAGGTCACACTGGGAGATTGTTGTGAATGGGCAATTCCACGGTGACGGAATTGCACTGAGACTCAGATTTCTCACTTAAAATGTTTGCCAAACAAAAACCATTGATTTCAAAGTTTAACAAACCATACAACACTATGCATAAGAACTACTTTTAAAGATGCACTATGCAGAAATGGTCTAATAGTTTCTGTGACAAAACAAGAAAGGATAGTGTAGAGAATCATTGTACCATCTAAAACGCTGTGAAATGTATTTTTCATAACCAAAAATATGGGTTATTACTGTTTATTGCTTTTTGAAACTGGTGTATAAAACCGAAAGTAAAATACGCAAAAACAAATGTATCCCATTTAATCCCACATTTTTCCCAGACATGAAAATATCCACATCAAGTGTCATTAGTAACCCTTTGAAGTAATCAATCATTATTTTTCGATATTTTAGTGGAAAAGTAGGTTTCATAATGGGATAATGTTACATATGCTAAATTAACATATTTCTCCTATGCAGTTATCAAAATTCTTATAAATCCCAACCCAGTTATTAACACATTTAAAACTCTGTCACTAGCAGTCTCTCCAGCATTGCCACTAGAATGCCCCGTCACATTCCAGTGTGACTATTTTACACATCAAAAACCCTTATACAACACCATATGAATACTGAGAGCAAAGACAAAACAAACAAAAAAACATCAACATATTTCAACATTGTTACTTTATGGTTACATGCATTGTAACATTGTTACTTTAGTGCAATATGTATTGAAACATTAATATTGTAACTTTGTAACATTTGAACTTGTACTTTAGTGCAATATTCATTGTAACATTGTCATTGTGACATTTTAGTGCAACATTCACTAACAACTGTATAGCAGTCGTGTGATTCATTCCCACTGAACATAAAAGGTAACATTTAGGATAGAGGTAGCCTGTAGATTATTGTTGGTATAATTTCATTATTCCAATATGTTTTCATTAATTGAATTCACTTAGTCTATTTTATGAGAATTTGTAAGATTCTTATTTGCATAAAATAGACGGAGACCAGTCTTGTCAAAATTAGATAATAGTATTTATTCTCGGAGCGCGCTGCCATGTAACCACGAACAGCAGTTTATGTACAAAACATGACGTCACAGGTCATAAAATATTCTTTCTCCCAACAGTTCAAAAGTTCATTCGAGATAACTTCAGAAGGTTTTTCATCGATCACCCTTCAGCAGACAGTTCCAGCTAATGGAAAACCTAAGAAAATACACAATGTCTTTATCTGAACATTCCAGTGCTAAGTTGAGTCGGTTCAACCATAGGTTAAGTACCCTTTCTGCTTACCTAAAAAAAAAGCACTTCCAATCTTCTCCAACCTGGCTGGAATGGTATTTATTTAATTTAATTACCCCCTGTTTCAGGCTCCACAATCCCTCACTTATGAATTCATATTGTTAATCAGATATAATAAAACAGAGTATAAGTTTACTTAGTTACAGTTCTATTTAAAATGGGGATATTGTTTAGTCATTTATTCATAACATTCCTAACAAATATGCATTCAAGTAGAGGCCTACACTGAACAAAATACAATTATATATATAAAATGCTCCACTGCACAATGATTGCTTATGAATATATATATATATGTATAATATAGAGTTAGGCTTCAGACCCAAGTGCAAGATTAGTATGTGCATCACTATTTTAAACTGTGATCTGTCAGACCTACTGTCATACAGTATGTCTTGAATCAATTGACCTTCTTTACCAAAAACATTACAGTCATTTTGATTGTCTTTTTCGTCGACTTTTCTTTTCTTCCTAGAGTCTGTTGTACTGCTTCTCCTCACCCTTTATCCACTTTTCTTTTCTTCCTAGAGTCTGTTGTACTGCTTCTCCTCACCCTTTGACTTTTCTTTTCTTCCTAGAGTCTGTTGTACTGCTTCTCCTCACCCTTTATCCACTTTTCTTTTCTTCCTAGAGTCTGTTGTACTGCTTCTCCTCACCCTTTATCCACTTTTCTTTTCTTCCTAGAGTCTGTTGTACTGCTTCTCCTCACCCTTTGACTTTTCTTTTCTTCCTAGAGTCTGTTGTGCTGCTTCTCCTCACCCTTTGACTTTTCTTTTCTTCCTAGAGTCTGTTGTACTGCTTCTCCTCACCCTTTGACTTTTCTTTTCTTCCTAGAGTCTGTTGTACTGCTTCTCCTCACCCTTTATCCACTTTTCTTTTCTTCCTAGAGTCTGTTGTACTGCTTCTCCTCACCCTTTGACTTTTCTTTTCTTCCTAGAGTCTGTTGTACTGCTTCTCCTCACCCTTTGACTTTTCTTTTCTTCCTAGAGTCTGTTGTACTGCTTCTCCTCACCCTTTATCCACTTTTCTTTTCTTCCTAGAGTCTGTTGTACTGCTTCTCCTCACCCTTTATCCACTTTTCTTTTCTTCCTAGAGTCTGTTGTACTGCTTCTCCTCACCCTTTGACTTTTATTTTCTTCCTAGAGTCTGTTGTACTGCTTCTCCTCACCCTTTATCCACTTTTCTTTTCTTCCTAGAGTCTTTTGTACTGCTTCTCCTCACCCTTTATCCACTTTTCTTTTCTTCCTAGAGTCTGTTGTACTGCTTCTCCTCACCCTTTGACTTTTCTTTTCTTCCTAGAGTCTGTTGTACTGCTTCTCCTCACCCTTTATCCACTTTTCTTTTCTTCCTAGAGTCTGTTGTACTGCTTCTCCTCACCCTTTGACTTTTCTTTTCTTCCTAGAGTCTGTTGTACTGCTTCTCCTCACCCTTTATCTACTTTTCTTTTCTTCCTAGAGTCTGTTGTGCTGCTTCTCCTCACCCTTTGACTTTTCTTTTCTTCCTAGAGTCTGTTGTACTGCTTCTCCTCACCCTTTATCAACTTTTCTTTTCTTCCTAGAGTCTGTTGTACTGCTTCTCCTCACCCTTTGACTTTTATTTTCTTCCTAGAGTCTGTTGTACTGCTTCTCCTCACCCTTTATCCACTTTTCTTTTCTTCCTAGAGTCTGTTGTACTGCTTCTCCTCACCCTTTGACTTTTCTTTTCTTCCTAGAGTCTTTTGTACTGCTTCTCCTCACCCTTTGACTTTTCTTTTCTTCCTAGAGTCTGTTGTACTGCTTCTCCTCACCCTTTGACTTTTCTTTTCTTCCTAGAGTCTGTTGTACTGCTTCTCCTCACCCTTTATCCACTTTTCTTTTCTTCCTAGAGTCTGTTGTACTGCTTCTCCTCACCCTTTATCCACTTTTCTTTTCTTCCTAGAGTCTGTTGTACTGCTTCTCCTCACCCTTTGACTTTTCTTTTCTTCCTAGAGTCTGTTGTACTGCTTCTCCTCACCCTTTATCCACTTTTCTTTTCTTCCTAGAGTCTTTTGTGCTGCTTCTCCTCACCCTTTATCCACTTTTCTTTTCTTCCTAGAGTCTTTTGTACTGCTTCTCCTCACCCTTTATCCACTTTTCTTTTCTTCCTAGAGTCTGTTGTACTGCTTCTCCTCACCCTTTGACTTTTCTTTTCTTCCTAGAGTCTGTTGTACTGCTTCTCCTCACCCTTTGACTTTTTTTTTCTTCCTAGAGTCTTTTGTACTGCTTCTCCTCACCCTTTATCCACTTTTCTTTTCTTCCTAGAGTCTGTTGTACTGCTTCTCCTCACCCTTTGACTTTTCTTTTCTTCCTAGAGTCTGTTGTACTGCTTCTCCTCACCCTTTGACTTTTCTTTTCTTCCTAGAGTCTGTTGTACTGCTTCTCCTCACCCTTTATCCACTTTTCTTTTCTTCCTAGAGTCTGTTGTACTGCTTCTCCTCACCCTTTATCCACTTTTCTTTTCTTCCTAGAGTCTTTTGTACTGCTTCTCCTCAGCCTTTATCCACTTTTCTTTTCTTCCTAGAGTCTGTTGTACTGCTTCTCCTCACCCTTTGACTTTTCTTTTCTTCCTAGAGTCTGTTGTACTGCTTCTCCTCACCCTTTGACTTTTCTTTTCTTCCTAGAGTCTGTTGTACTGCTTCTCCTCACCCTTTGACTTTTCTTTTCTTCCTAGAGTCTGTTGTACTGCTTCTCCTCACCCTTTATCCACTTTTCTTTTCTTCCTAGAGTCTTTTGTACTGCTTCTCCTCACCCTTTATCCACTTTTCTTTTCTTCCTAGAGTCTGTTGTACTGCTTCTCCTCACCCTTTGACTTTTCTTTTCTTCCTAGAGTCTTTTGTGCTGCTTCTCCTCACCCTTTATCCACTTTTCTTTTCTTCCTAGAGTCTGTTGTACTGCTTCTCCTCACCCTTTATCCACTTTTCTTTTCTTCCTAGAGTCTTTTGTACTGCTTCTCCTCACCCTTTATCCACTTTTCTTTTCTTCCTAGAGTCTGTTGTACTGCTTCTCCTCACCCTTTGACTTTTCTTTTCTTCCTAGAGTCTGTTGTACTGCTTCTCCTCACCCTTGGACTTTTCTTTTCTTCCTAGAGTCTGTTGTACTGCTTCTCCTCACCCTTTATCCACTTTTCTTTTCTTCCTAGAGTCTGTTGTACTGCTTCTCCTCACCCTTTATCCACTGTTCTTTTCTTCCTAGAGTCTGTTGTACTTTATTGTCTTTTTCAGCCCTTTTTCATTCGCTCTTATCGCCTTTACTACTGTCCATGGTATATCTTGAAGCTCTCAATGTGCAGTGGCGCTTTGCATTTCTCAGATGCATAGGTAGTACGTTTGTCACAATGTTTGTACGTTTGTCACAACAACTACAGTTGTTCCTGTCATGATCTGTTTGCGTAGGTTCAGCCTATACATTCAACAGCCTGGCTGGCAAATGGCCTGTCTCCCTCTCAAGGTCAATATCTGACCCATCACTATCACAATCACTCAGGACAGCATCTTTCTCATTTTGAGGGATAACTGCAATGTTGCATGCCTTATCTGGGCAGTCACCTAGATCCAACATATCCAGAACTTGCCTCAAAGTGAATCTAAAAGAAAGAACAGAGTAGAAAGTTAGGTAGAACAAGAACTATGTATGTGTATAAATATGTGTATACCTAGATGCACTGTGTTATCCCACCGGTCACTATTGTTGCCATCAACATGTTTACTCATTCTATGACCACACTGAACAAAGTTGAGTAATTGCAAATGCATATATCAATACTAAACACCTTAAAGATGATGTGTACCAAAAATCTTTGTCCTAACTTTATGTTAACATACTTTACTAACCATTTGTTTGGAAGCTTTGATGCAGCCATCCTCTTCTCATGGTGCAACCAGGAAGTAAACAGCTCTGGTCCTGTAACATTTTACACTAAACATGTGACACTGCACATCATTCATTGAAACCCTTTATTATTTCAATATTTGATGGAAATACATTGATAGATCATTCAGTAACATTTATAGAGCCTTATAACCGAAAAGTTTTTTTATGGGATTAAATAGGTTAAGAATGGGAAGCATAGAAATAATGGAGAGAGAACAGATCTACCGCTTCATAGACTTGCTTTCAATGAGAATGACAGATCCATAACTCTAATTTCTATGTGAATTTGTTCGGGTTGCCCAAAAAAATAGCAGAATTTATTCCGAACATTTTACAAAAACATATTTACTGGGAGAACTGTGCAGATGCTAAGTTTTTACACCCGGTAACAGAATTGTGGTAAAGGAATTTCATCATGCGTCTTTGATCAGTACTACACAGAAATGCATAATTATTGATATAAATGTCATTCTCTTCATGGTGAGGTATCCTAAATAGGCACACAAAAGTAGAAATATGCAATATCCTCTTTTGCATGTTTGGGAATTATTTACACACGGGCTATTATTTTTTTATGAACTCCACCTACAAATAAAACTGCTATTTGGTTGGTCCGAACTGGACAAATTTAAACCAATCATAGACGTCTATGTTTCACAAGTATGGACATCGAAACACAGCACAGTAGAGGTCAGTAGTGTACAGTGGAGTACAGTACAGTAGAGTTCAGTACAGTAGAGTATAGTCAAGTAGAGTATAGTAGAGTAGAGTTCAGTAATATATTATATTCTACTTTTCTTTCTGTACTGCAGTGGTTCACAAACTCAGTCAGGCTTTCAACTTACTCTTGAGTGGGCGAGGATGCTGGTTACAGCAAATAGAATGGGTAGGTGTAAGTAAGAGCCGGAAGAGGTGACATTAATTGGAGAGAGGAGAAGAGAGAGAGAGCGAAAGGGGTTGTCCAGACTTTTCACATTCTTACTTTGACCATCAGATGACAGAAAGAGAAAGAAAACAGTAATGAGCTGAACATAACAGTATTTCAGTGACGGTAGGACAATAGCAGGTGACCCAGCACTGGTTTGTGACTACTAGGATTTCCCATTGTAGCCAAATAAGTTGCAGAAATTATCTTAATAATTAATTTAAAAAATGTATATCAGTAAAAACACTAACTAATTGATAGGTCTACCTTGTTACTTCTGTGAACGTTTGTTATCCTCCCTCCCCATGAGGGAGAGAAATTAGAAAATATCCTAAACATATGTGGGGTTTTGGTAACGGAATTACAAGGCACAAGGTAATGTTTCTTAAACTTACAGAAGGCAGAAAAATGATCCTAAACTAAATATGAGTGTTGATATTAGTTGGCAGGAGTCTGTACTTCATTCTTATGTTTTGATGTACTGTATTTCTAATGACTTTTAAGACTTTTTCTGTTGTTGGAAATGTGTATAAATGAAAACTTCTTCAGGCTAGGGTTTATTTTTCTCAATTTCCGCCTGACTGACATGCCCAAAGTAAACTGCCTGTTGCTCGGGCCCTGAATCCAGGATATGCATATAATTGGTACCATTGGAAAGAAAACACTCTGAAGTTTGTAGAAATGTTTAAATAAAGTAGGAGACTATAACACAATAGATATGGTAGGAGAAAATCCAAAGAAAAACCAACCAGAATTATTTTTTTTGAGAGCCCATGCTCTTCCAATGGAACGTGTAGGGAAATAATTAAATCAAGCTCCCAGTATGCAATTCATATGGCTTCCACTGGGTGTCAGTAGTCTTTGTTCAAGGTTTCAGGCTTGTTTCTTCCAAAACGAGTAAG
Source organism: Oncorhynchus mykiss (assembly GCF_057628025.1). Lineage (NCBI taxonomy): Eukaryota > Metazoa > Chordata > Actinopteri > Salmoniformes > Salmonidae > Oncorhynchus > Oncorhynchus mykiss. The sequence continues at coordinate 76,709,629 of NC_143033.1, forward strand.
AAATATGAGTTTTACTACATGGACACAGACTTGGAAATTTGTGCATGTGCACACGATAAATAGGATGCACACCTGCTAATATTGCTTTCCTATTGAACATACTTCTTTCCGTATGAAATATTATAGTTTTATTACATTTTAGGGTATCTGAGGATTGAATAGAAATGTATTTTGACTTTGTTGAAACAAAGTTTAGGGGTACATTTTCGGATTCCTATCTTGGCATGTTGAATAAGTGGATTACTCAAATTGATGGCGCCAACTAAACAGACTTTTTGGGATATAAAGAAGGATTTTATCTAACAAAACGACACTACATGTTATAGCTGGGACCGTTTGGATGACATATCAAAGGAAGATTTTCAAAAAGTAAGTGAATATTTCATCGCTATTTGTGAATTTATGAAGCCTGTGCCGGTGAAAAAAAAAACATTTTGATGTGGGGCGCCGTCCTCAAACAATCGCATGGCATGCTTTCGCTGTAAAGCCTACTGTAAACCGGAGAGTGCAATTCGATTAACAAGAATTTGAGCTTTTAACCGATATAAGACACTTGTATGTACCTAAATGTTTAATATCCATAATTTTTATGATTATTTATTTGAATTTCACGCCTTCCAGTTTCACTGGAAGTTGTCCCTCTAGCGGGACGCCTAGCCTTAAGTTAACTCAAAAATGAAGTCAACAATTAATCAACCCTTTTGTTATGGCAAGACTAAATAAGTTCAAATCTTATCAAGTCACAAAATGCATGGACTCAATCTGTGTGCAATAATAGTGTTAAACATGATTTTTGAATGACTACCTTATCTCTGTAACCCCACGCATACAATTATCTGTAAGACCCTCAATCCAGCAGTGAATTTAAAAAAAAAAGTTTTATTTATTTTTAATTTTACCCCTTTTTTCTCCCCAATTTCGTGGTATCCAATTGTTGTAGTAGCTACTATCTTGTCTCATTGCTACAACTCCCGTACGGGCTCGGGAGAGACGAAGGCTGAATGTCATGCGTCCTCCGATACACAACCCAACCAGCCGTACTGCTTCTTAACACAGCCCGCATCCAACCCGGAAGCCAGATGCACCAATGTGTCGGAGGCTACACCGTGCACCTGGCAACCTTGGCCGGCCCGCCACAGGAGTCACTGGTGCGCGATGAGACAAGGAGATCCCTACCGACCAATCCCTCCCTAACCCGGACGACGCTAGGCCAATTGTGCGTCGCCCCACGGACCTCGCGGCCGGTTACGACAGAGCCTGGGCGCGAACCCAGGGACTCTGATGGCACAGCTGGCGCTGCAGTACAGCGCCCTTAACCACTGCGTCACCCGGGAGGCCCCAGCAGTGAATTTCAAACACAGATTCAACCACAGGGAGGTTTTCCAGTGCCAGGGATGTTTTCCAGTGCCTTGCCAAGAAGGGCATCTATTGGTAGATGGGTTAAAAAAAAAAGCAGACATTGAATATCCCTTTTAGCATGGTGAAGTTAGTAATTACACTTTGGATGGTGTATCAATACACCCAGTCACAACCAAGATACAGGTTTCCTTCCAGTTGTCGGAGAGGAAGGAGACGGCTCAGAGATTTCATGAGGCCAATGGTGACTTTAAAACAGTGTTAAATGGCTGTGATAGGAGAAAACTGAGGATGGATCAACAACATTGTAGTTACTCCACAATACTAACCTAATTGACAGAGTGAAAAGAAGGAAGCCTATACTGAATAAAAATATTCAAAAACATGCATCCTGTTTGCAACAAGCCACTACTAAAGTAATACTGCAAAAACATGAGGCAAAGCAATTCACTTTTTGTCCTGAATATAACGTGTTAGATTTGGGACAAATCAACTACAACACATTACTGAGTACCACTACATATTTTCATTGTCTTGGCTGCATCATGTTATGGGTATGCTTGTAATCTTTAAAGACTGGGGAGCTTTTCAGGAAACTATCAGAAATGGAATGGAACTAAACACAGGCAAAATCCTAGTGGAAAACCTGGTTTGGTCTGCTTTCCACCAGACACTGGGAGATGAATTCACCTTTCAGCAGGACAATAGCCTAAAACACAAGACCAAATCTACACAGGAGTTGCTTACCAAGAAGACAGTGAATGTTTCTGAGTGGCCTTGTTGCAATTTGGACTTAAATATACTTGAAAATCTATGGCAACACATGAAAATGGTTGTCTAGCAATGATCAACAACCAATTTGACAGAGCTTGAAGAATTTTGAAAATAATAATTGGCTCCTACAGACTTACCCAGAAAGACTCACATCTGTAAGCCCTAACTACAGTATACAGATGAAGGATCTTAATTTGAGCCAGTTTGCTGTAGCAGGAAAATAATCCTGCAGCAACTTGAAACGTGAATTACTATGTGGATTATAATTAATTAACATTTTTGTAGGGGTTGAAAGAAAGTTCTCCTGCAACAGGGTGATCAAAATAAGATCCATCATCTGTATGAGGCCTCCTGCTGTTGAACTATGCATGCCGTCTGGGAAGAATGGATCTGTTTGGGATACATATTACAAAATGTAATCATGAGGAATGTTCAACAATGAATGCTAAGTGAAGGCATCCTTGTAATCTCCAAGGTTCAGCAACCCCTTTAATAAATGGTGTTTACACCAATAAATCATGCAATCCTTGAGGTTTTACACTTTTCATTAAGATTTTACATTCAGAGGTAAACCCCAATTTATTTGGAGGAATACTACAATGGGTCTTATCCTAAACCAAAAACCCCTGTTGAAAGGAGTGGTTTTTAAACCTTCATAATAAAGTTTTGTCCTAGAACCGTGATGTTTGGCCTTTAAATTCATCTATCATTTCTGTGTTCCATTGAACATTTAGCTCCTCATGTTAGAAGCTGACATTTGTCCCAGGGGAAATGGTCAGCAGAACTACGGCTCTCCTTCCCTTTCTAAGGCTCTCCTTCCCTTTCTAAGGCTCTCCTTTCCTTTCTAAGGCTCTCCTTCCCTTTCTAAGGCTCTCCTTTCCTTTCTAAGGCTCTCCTTTCCTTTCTAAGGCTCTCCTTTCCCAATGCTTCAAACCATACAAGATGAGTGATGAATCAGAATCTTAGGGGACCAGCTCTGGACTATGCAGAATGTGTGGAGCTGACTAATGTTCATTACCTTTTACAAAACTGGTTGATGAAAGTCATGATCCCGATGCTGAATTCTGATGAGAAGATTCTGTTGAACATTTGCTCTCTGATGTTTTTGAATGTAGAATTTTAGCTAAGATGTATAACCTACACACTGTAATGTATGTTTTACATGTTAAAAAGGAATCTGTCTGCATAATGCACAGCCACACGAGATCCCCACAAACTTGACCCTGTAGTATATCATCATTCATTTCACGCTATCACGTTAGTTCATTACATTTTGATTGATGACGCACAGTCACATAACCGAGTTTCACCTTCAGAGACATAAATTATGTTTGAGGAGACGCCTTGAGGGAATAGACTGGATTGATCAACAGTTGTGGACACCATTCATTTAACAGAGTTGAACAGAGGCAATTTAAACTTTGGAAAAATGTCCGTCTGGTGGAGTCTGTCTTAACTGGACTCTTTTCACACATTCATGTCCATTATCCTTGGATTTGGAGTGAAGAAGGTTGTTTTAGCCATCACTTTTGCCTGAAGATCATGTTTCCAATGTGGAGCATATTGACCGGGCTCCTGAGTGGCACAGCAGTCTAAGATACTGTTTCTCAGTGCTAGACCCTGGTTCAATTCCAGGCTGTATCACAACCAGTTATGATTGGGAGTCCCATAGGGCGCCCCGCAATTGGCCCAGCGTCATCTGTGTTAAGGTTTGGCCGGGGTAGACTGACATTTTACATAAGAATTGGTTCTTAACTGACTTGCCTGATTAAATTAAGGGGGAGTAGTGGTGCTGCAGCACCCCCTGTAAAATCATAATAAAAAAATGTATATTAATCAATTAAAAAAATAACAAAAATAACAAAAGTAGCGCACTTGGCCTTTACTAGTCCTGTATTAGTGGAACGATATAGCCATCTGTAGCGCGGGCAAAATATATATGTCAAACACCTCTGTATTGTAATCTGTGTTTTCACTGATATCACCACTTGTCGGAGTCAAGTCCACACTCCATCCATATTTCATCTATCTTGCCTGTGAGCCAGTAATGTTGATGGATGACTTGTTTTGACAAGCAGGATAGACCGTGTCGCACTGTTGAACTATTGAGGTGTCACAAGGTGAAATATAAACTTGACTGAGAGGAGCGTAGTAACAACGCTCCCAGACTCAACATCTCTGTCACACCATTACTGAAGTCAAGGTTTTATCCTCTTCTATTTTGCTTCTCTGTCACTTACCATTACCTCAATGTATCAGCCACACACAACCTCACTTCCACCCCACGGAACTGCAGACTCGTGGTGCTGCAGATTTATAGGACTTGCTTGTGAAATTACAAGCATGTGATTCAAATTGGCTCATGCACAAGAGATGTCTCTTCTTCTGATGACTGTAATTTAGGCCATCTGGGTGGAGATCAGATCAGGTTGACTTCACAGCTCAATCACAGCTCCCTTTCAAATGTAATTGTGATTTTCAAATGGTTCTGTCAACTTAGTCACAGAATGTCAATATCAACCGCAATTTACAGTGTGAAGGTAATTTTCTAATCTCAGTTGGAATGATAACAATTATGCCTACCTTATTTCATGGACAACCGAGGTGCTGTGTCGAAGTACAAACGCTCTATCAAAGCAGTCAATTGTATTTGACTCTAACATGACTTTTGCACTAAACCACTACACAGGAGCATCAAATCTATTGAAGCGATTGTGAATTCATTAATTACATGTTGTCAGCAAAACAACTTCCACACTGTGAAAACCCTCGGTGTTGACATGCACCCAATCAACAGTAATTCCTGTCTCAGTCGTAATTTCTCTGGCAAAGTTTGTAATAAGTGAATGTTTTCTTGCTGTGCTGACTTGAGCAGAATCAGTATGCCCAAAGGGATGTGGACGTGGTTCCATCTGTACGTATGCATCCGCAGCGCAGCCTGAACCACAGTCAGCTTCCTCAGCCAGACCTCCAGGCGAAGCAGCGAAGGCACTGATGGGCTTGAGTGCTAATCCTACCTTATCCCCAGGACAACGCTTCCCAGGTGCCAGAACCCAATACTGACAGGCACTTCAATCAAGGATTTTGTCTTTCATTCTCTCTCTCTCTATCTCTCTCTCCTTCAATTATTTTGTCTGTGTCAGTTGTTCCTCTACAATTTTCCTTATGGTGTATTAGCTTTTTGCATGGCCCCATGCTGAGTTTCTATTCTTCCTCCTCCCATCTCAATGCGCTTCACCAAGTTTTAGAGCAACAAAAGCGTAAAGGCATGAAATGCTGTCTCTATTCATCCTGGCTTACGTCCCTGGTATTTTCACTTTGAAGAATTACTGCCTCATCTTGGACACACTATGAAGCTCCATTTTTTATTCTCAGCCAGCTGTCTGCATTAGCTGACCTTTCAGGGTTCTAACACTGGGACAATGGACCTGTCTTGTCTGGCAGTCTGCAGTATTCAGAGATCAGGACTGGATGGCGGCACTTCCAATTCAGCCTCCGAAAACCAGGCCCGGAATTCATACCTCGTGACAGATTTTATTAACGCAGGAAGACGTTGATGGATTAGCCTTCCTTTGAGGTGCAGACGCATCCTTTTCAATGACAGACTATAAATAGTTGCCTGTGAATTTGGAATATAAAATATGTGCTTGTGACATTTTAATGTTTTTCTTCCTCGCTTCACATCTCTATTGCTGAGATACTGTATTTAAACAGGAAACAAGTCCTTTGGAAACTTTAGATCCATCTAACTAATTTCCTAACTCTAACCTTCAAATGTAATAACAAGGCAATACAATAATCTATTCTTATGACTTAAACAAAAATTGTATATGAAGCCGTTGTGGGAGGCTTATTCTCCCTGATCTATTTGCCCTGGAGGGTGCTAACGATCATGCTGTTGGGGGTCTGGATCCTCTTTCACCTACTGTACGTTCATAACAGTCCATTTCCTATTCACTGTTTCTTTCATTTCTCCACGATGCTACAATAATTAATTTAATAAGGCCTCTCTTTTTCAGAATTGTTCATGTCCAAAGGTTGAATATTTTTTTGTTTGACCTTTTCTCAGATAGTCATCAAATAATCCAAGTTGCCCGAATGACAACATCAACATCATGACAACACATGAGTCAAACATCTTTCTGCTCGTAACAATTGGTTTGCTTTATATTGCGTTTGTCACATGCAGAGGATGAACAGCTCTTTAGATGTCTTTTTTTTCTGCACAGTTTCAGTGAGCCAAATGCCTGAAAGAGTCTTGTACAGATGCTTGCTGAGAAACCCAATCCGTTTACAAGCAGACAGAAACATTGGCTCGCTTGATGCCCCAGTTTTCCAAAGACCTCAAAGATATCTTTAAGAGGATTGACCATAACATTCAACACCAATCCTGGCTCTTTTATATAAACCTTTTTTATTCAATAAGATGAATAGTAAGTTGAATTTGATGATAATAGTGTATATTGAGAGATGGTCGTCATCATGCATTATCTGTCAACGACTTGACCATTCAGTTGTGATGTATTATGAAGGGGTAGGCGCATGATAGTATTGCGACATCAACTGGGGAAACAAGCAGAGCATCTGAAATGTGTCCTACTTCACATTATTCTGACAACATTCACTTTTCACAGTAAATCTGTCTCATCAGACCCAGACGATTGCTCAAAGAGGAACTTTTACCTCTTTTTTCCCTCCCCAATATCTGCCATACTGCAAGTGCACTGTAATTACACACTATTGAGCAATGAGGCAATCTGGATTGCAAAGCAAATTAACAGGTTTTCAAACCAATATCCATGTGCTGATACACCGACAAGCTGTTCTTTGAGCTCTGTGTGTGAACTCACTTTGAGAAATATTAAATGTGTGTGTGTGTGAAGATTTTTCTGTGAGCTTTTCTTCTGTAGATGCAAGCATTGTTACTGCATATGGTGACACTTGTGCTTCAAGGTTACAACTTGCGATCCACTGTAATAAGTCAAAAACGCTCCCAAATATCATGGCAAATAGTCCTAATGCATAGAGAGCTCATTATATGGCATAGCCTGTCTTGGAGATGGTCGCAGCCCACTGTGCTACTTACTGTATACGGAGCAGACTAACAAGTAGAAACCTCATGTGTGCACACTAATATGTAGCCGCAGGGCTAATTCAGGGGCAATGTATTTCAGCAGTACAGTTGGCTCCTCTGTGCCAGGAAGCATCTCTTCATCTGTAAACGTTTAACTAAAAGAGGGAGCTGGGAGACTTTACAGACTGTGGATGAAGAGCAACATCTCTAGTAACTCATTGATTTGGATGATCATTTTATTTAATGTCAATTAGCAGTGACTCTTATCAAGAATGACAATCGCTGGTGGATTGGGAGTGCCTTTGGACACGGTGTGACATACACGTTCCTTATACACGTTCCTTATCCAGTTGGGTGTAATACGTCCAAACATAGTCTGTGTGTCAAAATCACCCGTGTTTTATGTTTCCTCCTTTTCCCTGTGGTGTTCTCTATCCATGGAGACAAGACCAGAGTAATGAGCTCCAGAGAGAATTCAACGTGAGTTAAACGCCGTTCATCTTGAATATTTATACACAACCAGAGCAAACATTTGAGGTCTATTGTGAGTGGAGCGCCTGTCACCATCCTGTTCTTCACTCAATGACTTCCCTTACAGTTGATCTAACTCTTACACGGAACCCAAAACATGCTGCGTTCATGCGCCATTGTGCTCCATCGTGCATAAATTTGTTTTGTCCCCCCCCCGCACCAAATGCGATCACGACACGCAGGTTAAAATATCAAAACAATCTCTGAAGCAATTAAATTAATTTGGGGACAGGTCGAAAAGCATTAAACATTTATGGCAATTTAGCTAGCTAGCTTGTACTTGCTAACTAATTTGTCCTATTTAGCTAGCTTTCTATATCCTGGGATATAAACATTGAGTTGTTATTTTACCTGAAATGCACATGGTCCTCTACTCTGACAATTAATCCACACATAAAACAATCAACCAAATCGTTTCTAGTCATCTCTCATCCTTCCAGGCTTTTTCTTCTTTGAACTTATATCCTGATTGGTATCTAAACTTTCATAGTATTACCACGAAGACGAACAACACAGTCCGTCTTTCAATCACCCATGTGGGCATAACCAATGAGGAGATAGCACATGGGTATCTGCTTCTATAAACCAATAAGGAGATGGGAGATGCTGGACTTGCAGCTCGATCTGCGTCACAAATACAACTGACTTCTATTTTAGCCCTTGGCAACACAGATGCTTGTTGACATGGCGAGCAGTGTGGATGCAATAATTTAATAATATAGATTTCTAAATGTATTTTGCAACGCTCGCACACGACACCAGCAGTGTAGTCAGGATGTTGCATGCTGACTACACCGCTTGCGTCGCGAGCGCGAGCATTGCAAAATAAATGTACACATATATGTTACTCAATCAATGTACCCACACTGCGAGCACGCGAGCACGAGCGTCTGCGTTGCCAGGCGCTAAAATAGAAGTTGCTTCTATTTGTGGTGCAGAATGCACTGCAAGTCCTGCCTCTCTCATCTCCTCATTGGCTTTTATAAGCATTTGCCCACGTGCCATCTCCTCATTGGTTATACCCACGTGGGTGACTGAAAGATGAACGGAGGTCGTGGTGGTAATATACCTTATGAAAGTTAGTTGCCAATTGCCATATAAAGTCCAAAGAAGAAAAAGCCAGGAAGGAGGAGAGATGACTAGAAACGATTCGGTTGACCGTTTTATGTATGGATTAATTGTCGGAGTAGAGGTAGAGGACCATGTGCATTTCAGGCAAAATAACAACTCAACATTTATATCCCAGGACAAATTAGCTAGCAACAGCAAGCTAGCTAAATAGTACAAATTAGCTAGCAACTGCAAGCTAGCTAGCTAGCTAAATTGACATACATGTATAATGCTTTTCAACCTGTCCCCAAATTTATAGAATTGGTTCAAAGTTTGTTTTGATATTTCAACCTGCGTGTTGTGATCGTGTTTGGTGTGGGGGGACAAAATCAACTTGCGGATGCATGCGCACACCCGGTTTGGGTATGTTTAGTCTTACTTGGCCCATAGTGTGAGACTGGGCTGAGACTACAGCTAAGAGTCACAGGCAAAGTCAAACAAATGTTTTTTTCATTTTTACTTTGTTATAGTAAGTTTGTTTTGGCTGCGGGTGTTCCTGTCTGTCACTGTGATTCGATCAAGGGGTAGTCAATCTCTGAATTGATATTTTAGGAGGCTGACAGCAAAGTCAGTGCAGAGTTGTGTCTATCTTCCATGAAGCTGAGGTAGGGACAGGGTCTGAAGTGCCTCAGTATAACTGGAGTATCCTCCTAGGATGGTGCAGCATGCTCTCTTCTGAATACGCTCCAGGTCATCAGACTGGGCCTTGGTCAGTGAGCTGTGCCAAGCAGGAGCGGGGCATGTGAATGCTCACTAGGTCTTCCTATGGCACATGGAACCTTTTAAGGCAGCGAGTGAGAAAACACTTTCGTAAGAAGAAATGTATTCTTAACTGACATTTTATCCTTCGCTATAGATTTAAGAACAAAGTTGCTATTCCTCAAAAAATTGAAATTTTGTTGAGCTATTTCTGATGTTTCTCCTTAAGCAAAAAGTTAAGAAGTAATTAGATTCTTGAAAATAAAGTTATTGGAAATGTTCTTAATTCCAAGATAGCTAAACCGTTGTCTTAAACTCAGGGCAATGAGAGAAAAAGCTCATAAAAGCAATTGAACGTGCTCAATTCCCTCACAAACTGATTATTTTAAACCCAAGAACATGTTTTAGAACAGTAATCTTAGTAAGAAATATGCTAATTGGATTGCCATTGTTAGCTAGATCGCTAGCTAAAACGGTTGCCTAGCAGCACACATCTTAAGAAGATTTGTAAGAAGATATTTGAGAAGTTAGTAAGAAAATCATTAAATCTTAAGATATTGTTGAGGAATTGCACTTATAAACTATTTTATGAACTTCTTTTTTTTTAAGAAGCTTCTTAAGTTTTGGCGTAAGAAGTGTTTTGTGAATCTGGGCCCTGCTCACCCCATTGTGAGTCCTTCTGTACCGTTACCCCTGAAATGTTCACACTATCACACAGTTTGAGATCCTGGCCCTTGATCCGGAGAGGGCACGGGACAGGGGGCATGATAGGACTTTGCACTTGGCAGGGTTCAGTGACATTCTGCTTGCACAAACCCACATGTCGAAGTTGTTCAGGGCCCAGCTGCAGTGTGCTGATGTTTCCTGTTATATGCGTGTGGACCAGATTTAGATCGTCAACATATTTCCACCTACAGTTGACATCCTGGGCTGCACTGTCAATGACCGCAAGGAAGATGAAAGAGCCCAGAAGAGTTCCTTGAGCCTTACCGCCTTCCGACTCCTGCCAGGCTGAGAGGCTGTCTTGGTAGTGTACCGGTTGGTTGCGGCCGGTCACAAATTTGCAGAGCCATGCTATGAGGGCAGGTTTGACACTCAGTTGGATTAGGCGTTCAACGCCAATGGTGTGGACGATTTTGTCAAAGGCCTTGGAGAAGTCAGTGGGGATGAATGTGGTTATGGTGTATGAGATGTTTAATTGCTTGTATAAACAGTACAGGAGGCATAGGTAGATGATATTTCTGGGGTCTATGTTGGGTGTTATGTCTTCCTTCATCCAGTTGGCAGCGAAGCTCTCAGCAGCTTTTGATAGTTGTGGTGTGAGGGATATCGGCCGTAGCTGGTTGAGTGAAGGATGGTGGGCCTCGAGGATGGGCACGACCATGGCTTCTTTCCACTGGGAGGGGAATTCACCTTGCTGGAATGCAATATTGAGGATGTCACAGATGTATTGATTCAACTCGCAGGCAAATTCTCATAGGATCCGCTGTGGCACACCGTTGGGGCCGTTGGTACTGTGCTGGTAATGTGCCACTGTGCTGGTAATGTTAACTGTGTTTCTCATCAGGACACCAATGTTTTTCCATTGTTGCTACAGAGGGGATTCCATTTACCATGTTCAAATAATTTTTCAACATTTAATCATAGGCTACAAATACCACATTTTTCTTACATCCGTTAGTCATATTCAAATTTCTACACTCCAATTTCCAACATAAAAATGTATAATCTAGTTTAGGCTACATTACGGACCTAAACTGACCAGTCGACAGGTGACTAAAGTTCATATTCCATAATGACGAGTCACAATCTCAAGCTTTCAACTACTGCACTTCTTTCCGTGATATTGTAAAACCACTGAGGTTTGTGATCAGCAGCATTGAAGGCAGCTGCTGATGGTCTGAAGAAGTCTGCCTCGGTCTCCTTGTTCTGCACATTCAGAAAGCAGGGAGGGCTAGTGCAGAGGGATGTTGTCATGGTAACAGATGAAAAACAGCCATGGATGACCATGAGTGACGAAAGACTGCCAGTAGGATGGTTTGTATTGTGGAAGTTGTTTCATGACCTGATTTCATACCGCACTGCATCACGTGGAGAATTTCCACAATCACATGGCAATAAAAAGTAGCAAGAGTGCTAAATCAAGATTATAGTATAGCACTGAAGTACACAGCTCAGTGTTTTAATACTGCTTCTCGCTCCCATTCAAATGTATATAATCAAGGCTGACGTTTGACGTTTCTGTGTTGCATTTGTCAAATCAATTCAGACAGTACTTGGATGGAGGAATTCTAACGATGAGCATAACTCTGAAAGAAAATAATGCTGTTGTTTATCTCTGCATAACCTCTTATTTCACCCTGTCTTGGGCTTGTATTTGATGAAGCCCAGAATAGCTCCTCAAGTAGCCTTTTCACTAAAACGACACAAACACAGGGCCGTAGTTGAGATGAAACATCATAGCTTTGTCCTTATCACAGTCACAGTTTGTCAAACTGACCTAGATTTCCTTTGAAACGGCTCATTTAATTCCCTGTGCTGTTGTCTCTTTCGCGTATTCCATTTCAAACAAGCCAAGAGAAGAAGATACAGGAAGGCTTATTCCATACACACAAATTATCTGATGGTTATTCACAGTGGACCAATTTCAGACTCCATATACAGTAGCTACTGTTTCTATTGTTGTTGTGGACAACCTTGGGATTCACTGTCATTTGCATGTAGTCTCATCACTATGAGGAAAGTATGTGAAAAATATTTGAGCAACGTCTTAAAGCAGACCGAGCCACAACATTTTCAAAGCGGCAGCTGGGAGGATTCCATTTAGATTCTGTTTCCAAACAGGAATCTAAATGGAATGTGTGTTGCTGAGTTTGTGTGCACACCTTTTATGAGCAGGGAGCTTGTGAATATTACCTCGTAAACGTGTGACACCGTGGAATATGCTACAGTAGTAGATCTAGATTCAGAAGGAGTATCAAAACACGTTATCTTCAGTAATTGATGAATACTTTTACCTAGGCTATTTGGACACTTTCATTCAAGACGCTCATTGTTGTCATTACATTGTGACGATGCAGCTACTGTGGAGCTGTTGTCCTCAGCATGCACAGGACTATAGTTGAGTGTCTGCTGTGCCGTGAGAGGGAAGAGCGACTCACAGAGAGCTCTCATTACCCTGACACCAGAGAGCCAGACTGAAGCAAACCCCTGATTGGGGCATAATACCATGGTCAGCAGGCAACACTCTTTGTCAAGGGGTCAAATGAGGCTCAGGCTGATAAACTAATGGGACCTCTTTTCCATCGTCCGTATTTTTAAAAAGACATTGATTTATTCAAGTACAAAAGGCCTTTGTTGTGCTTTGTGAGCTTTTCAGTGCCAGTCGTGATGAATGCGTGTGTTATCAGAGGGGTTGGGTTGAATGCGGGGGACACATTTCAGTTGAATGCATTCAGTTGTACAACTGACTGGGTATCCCCCGTTCCCTTACTTTCTTTCTTGCTCTAATACATAGTCACAACTCAGAATAAAGGCGTGAAACAACCAGACTGAATATATTGACAGCATTGAATAATTTTGTTCTTTCTTTGTAAAGTAGTCAAGGGATACAGTGCATAGACACAGTAGCAGTGCGTGGGTAAAATCACTGGGGAAACCAAGCTAGGAGGAAAAAAGCTATATTACAACCTATGTGTTGTGATAATTGCGTTGTTTGCTCAATAACCTGTTAGCTCACATGCCTTGCCTAAAGGCTGATACAATATGAAGACACAGTGGCAGAAGAAATTCAACCACGCCTTTGTTTCATCACAAAACCGGAGAGCAACATCTGTCCAAAAGCATATTGCATGTAACAAACCGTTACATGACCTACAGCATGGTCAATCAAGTAACTATTTCGTACATATTCGGACTAATAAACCACTATTGATTTAGAATGTTATTTTATTTTATTCAACCTTTATTAAACTATGCAAGTCAATTAAGAACAAATTCGTATTTACAATGACGGCCTACCAAGAGGCAAAAGGCCGGAGAGTTACCACAAGTCGCAAAGAAATTGGAGCTATCTCTACTATTCAGCACCATTTCAACTTCAACATTTGAACATTATTAAAGCACCTATGCTTAGTCTAATACAGTGACAACTAAGATACCAAAAACGATTTAGTCCAACGTCAACTAAATATCATGTGTCTGTCCATGGCGCTGACTCCTCATCTCTTTCATGTTGCCGAAACGGTCTATGACGCTGTCATAGAGTACATGCTTTTAGTTTTTGTTGTCCTAGGCTACCTGGCTAAAATGCTTGCTCGCTAGCCCAACTTCCTTTCAAGGCAACGATTAGCTAGTTAACATTAGCCTACTACATCTAGCTACATATTGAACTTCCATCCTCTCAGGCCAGAGGCACAATGTGTGAATCTACGGTTGGATCAGAATCGCCATTATAATCATTGGCCAGAACAAAGAATTAAGTAAAACCCCAAGACTAAATCCCTATCTCCGTCCATGGCTAATTTAGGAAAGGGACAATTTTAGCTAGCTAGCTAGCCACCGGAGGACAACAACACAACGAGATGCAACAATTCAAGTGTTTTTCTGTCAATGATGTTATGCTTGATGTGATGTGATTGGTTTGAAGCCAAATCCAAACTGGCTTCCCATGACACTTTTTTTTGCACCAGGACCATTCACAGTTGACTCAGTTTAGCTCAAAGCTGATTGGCTATAAAAATATATATATATATATATATATATATATTTATATCAAGGGAGGCCAAATGCTCGCTAGCTTCCCTTGCATTCAATGCTAGGGGCTGCAAAAATATCAATACTATTTTTTACCAGACAGCATCAGATAGATGGGCTGCACATACAGTACAAACAACAACATACAGTAAAGCATATTCCATCAATCAACTCCTGTGTTTTGAAACGTAAAATTGGCCAAAACAAGGTCGACAAAAGCCCTATAAATTGCTACACTTACTAATCTTGATGACATCAAGGTCCGTTTTTGCCGTGAAGAGAGCTGTGGGGCAATGATGCGCTGCAGCAGACACTCAGCAGAAGCCATTCAGATAGTCATCAGGGGCCCATGCAGCTCACAACCTCCCTGTATGGTGAACATATTAGGAGCTACATCAGACGACTGACAGCAAATACATGCTACATCATTGGATGTCTTGTGTAGAATGTAAGTCCTAATATGTGAACCGTGCGGCAGAACAACAAGGATGCATGGAGCCTGACATCCTCCAGGTCGGTCTGCTTCAAAGAGCCACAGAGCAGATGAGTCTCTGGTGGACCATCAGACTCATTCAGACCAGGATGAGAGTTCACTTCTACCCTAACAGTGTGAGGCTTTGGAGGAGCAAATGAACCCCCTGTTTGTCTGTTGGGAGTAAACAGAAACCTGTCTTGACTTGCCTCTCCAGTTTTTTAAAGTGGTGTGGCTGCAGTGCTTCCAGTCTGCCTCTTTTGTTTCACCTCTCTCTATCCATCTCGTCCTCTTTCTCTCTCTTCCCAGTGGAATCCTGAAGATCAGCCAAACAAATACTTCTGCAACTTTTCCTCACCTACCTGCACACCCTGTAGTGAAGGGAAATGGGGTTGTTTTGTAAGAGTATGATGGGTAGACAGCAAGTCTCACTCAACAGCTGGAAGTCTGATCAGGTCTTTGGGTGTGACTACCTCAGAGCAAATCATGATAGAATCTTTTGTTCAGAAATAAAGAGACTTTGAAGGGTTTTTTGCAAAATGCAGAAATCAGCTGGATCATTATAGCGCCAGACCTACAGGGATTTGATGATTGAAATGAGCGGCTCATTCATGACAGAGAATCATCAAACATCATCAAAAATATTGGAAATGAATGAAAGTGAAAAACTGCTGTGATGTACTCGATGTCGCTAATGCTCTACAGAGTTGGAGTTGGTTTATAATACAGTCAGGGGGGAAGCCATCTGATTAAAACATAGCTTTTCTCAAAAGCTTTGAAAGTTACAGCTGAGAAACTGGAGCAGGTCTTTCTAAATAAATATTTAAGCTCCAATCCCTTACATCCCAGAGACATCTTCCCTCTAAGAAGCCCCTTTTGCCATTTGCTGATTTACCCAGCGTTTGTTTCCCTGTCGATAGGCTTTTTCCTTTTACCAGAAAGACAGCTACAGGTGCTTATTTTAGCCGTCAATCACAATTTACCTCTTGAAAAAAAAAGACAATCTCTTTGTTGGCAGTGCATTTGCAAAACATTATGTCTGATAGACCACGCTGAGGAGAGAGAGAGAGAGAGAAAGAGACAGAGTGAGAGAGAGAGAGAGAGAGAGAGAGAGAGAGAGAGCACCATTAGCGCTGAGAGCATTAGCAGTGCTGAGGGGAAGAACTCTGTGGACCTGACAAAAGTGGAGATACTACACAGAGCTATGCTATTGCAAACCTTGAAAGGCTTCCCAGTCAAATGTGACTCACTGTGACAACGACATGTGAATCTGCTCCCAGGTGTGGTGGACTGGTGAGCTCTGCCAGGCTTATTGCTGCTGGTTTTTGTTTCAATTTTTTGGCCCCAGAAAGCAAGGCTACGCTCTTGAAATTTACTGGCACATTGCTTTGTGAATACTTGAAGGGGAAAGAGAACATCAACCTGAAAGAGACACTGAATAGAAATTCCTTCAAATGTAGTGCTCTGTCACTCCTTCTGAGCCACAGAACTCTGACAAGAGATTGTTTTTCAGTAATTTATTGGGAAACCACCAAGACCGTGGCCTTGTCAGACCATTAGTTGAGACACAGACAAAGACATTGGTTGGCAAGACCAAGGTCCAGACCAAGACCTTTGGTACTGAGGTCCACACCCAGATCCCTTTATACGCTACGACCAAAGAGAAATACTTAATCTCTGTCCAAGCTAGTTTTGTGACAATATTCATTTCTGTATTCAAACCCTGTTAGAACCACATTTCCCACCCAGTAGGAAAAGGAATGTGTATGTGTTATGTACTGTGCTCATGTTTCTAACTAAGCACATACAGCATATCAGACAAGAAAACCAAAGACCAGACCTGATAGAATTGGAGGATTCACTGTAAGCCATGGTTTCGGTTTTCCAAGCAGCTCATATGTGGAGACAGTGAAGAGGTATTGTCAACATGTTCTGATGAAGAAGAATTGCCACTGCTTTATAACTCTCCCAAAACATCATGCCAACACAGATGAAATATGTTTAACATATGGTTGGAAAAAGGTATAACTGGTGTAACACGTGGGATATGAACCCAAGTCTCCCACAGGATCAACCAACGTATTAGACCAAGAGGAAATTCCCTCTTGGGCTGAGGGCAGACACTGGTTTTGAAGATCGCAGGAGGGGCTACCTCATAACGTGACCATGACTGACTCATGTCCACTACATTCACCCCCCTTTTGACCTCCTCCCCCATGATAGACTGCGCCACGTTGGGTGCCATTGTAACATGTGGGATATGAATCCGGGTCTCCCACGGGAGCAACCAACGTATTAGACCAAGAGGAAATTCCCTCCTGGGCCGAGGGCAGACATTGGTTTTGAAGATAGAGGGTGGGGCTACGTCATCACGTGACCATGACTGACTCATGTCCACTACACTGGCACAATATCTGCAACATGCAATATGGTTTGTTGGATCACCCCACAAAGTTAATTTCAGGTCCTCAGTGATACCCTCTATAGCAGCCTACATAACTAGTGATAAACACATACAGTACTGCATGATAATGTGACCCTGATAAGCGTCCTACAGGAATCCCATGTTATCTGGGATGAGTTTAGACCCATTCTGCTAATGAGGACATCAGTGAAGGCTGTGTCTGCTGTATTGCAGGGGCTTGGGTCTCCAGTGCACTGTAACACGAAACACAAACCCTTCGATCAGGCCATCTATTTACGGCCCACACTTTTTACTGGAGCAAAACGTATCCCTCGAAGCCTGTACTCTGTCAGAATCCGGCAGCCTGGCAGCCGACTGAGACACAGAAGATAGTGGGCTGGCTTATTCTTCCAAGTGAAACCAGGACTAGAGTTGACCTTATTTTCTTGTACAACTGCCTCGGAATAGCTTGCATGCATGAATAGGTGCATACTGTTGTCAGATATCTGTGTACAGTCAGTATGAGCTGGATGACTGTGAGTTTGTGGCATAGACCTCCTGCATCGTCAATTTGACAATGTCCCTATCTGTGATTCCTCCCTGCAGTTGGAAACCAAACTGTTTGGTTTTGGCTTTGAGTCCATGTGCTTCTTCTAAGTGCCTCCACTGTTTCAAGTCAAGTTGCGACTTTATTTTGTTTTGTCAGGGATCATCAAACAAAAGTTTTACTCTCCTTTTCAAATTTTGCTTCCATGAAACATGCATATATTTCATCTTGTTGCATATGTTAGATTCATTTAATGAGCTGGTGACACTACCACTGCATTTCAAAGCACAGCTTCTGTCACCGTCTGACAGGCTGCTCAAACATCCCCCACCTTTCTCAAGGCTGACATACCTCCCTATTTAAGTTTCCAACAAATGTAGCTCTTTTTTTTTTTTACCTTAGCGTCTGTCATGGCAGTTTTTCACCACAGCAAGGATGTCTATTTGTTTTGCTCCTATTTACTTTCTCTCTACAAATTTACCTTCCCCAAGTCATATATCTCTGCTGTTCTTTTTCCTGTGCACAATGTTTTCCAGGTTTTATTGCTAAAGTCGTTTGGTTGTGCTGAATTGAATCTGACATCATTGTTATAGTTGCAACAACATCAGAATTATGGCTAGAAGCAGTATTTTGTTGGGATGTTATTTTCTGTGTAGACATTTGATTACAAAGTTTGAATGCAACATTTGAACATACGCACTGGCCTATACAATAAGTGTACAAAACGTTGAGGAAACCTCCACCCTCCCCCCATTTTGCCCTCAGAACAGCCTCAATTCATCGGGGGCATGGACTCTACAAGGTGTCAAAACCGTTCCACGGGGATGTTGACTCCAATGCTGTGTCACAGTTGTGTCAAGTTGGCTGGATGTCCTTTGGGTGGTGAACCATTCTTGATACACATGGGAAACTGTTGAGCATGAAAAACCCAGCAGTTCTTGACACACTCACACTCCTGGCACCTACTATAGTACCATACCTTGTTCAAAGGCACTTAAATATTTGATCTTGCCCATTCACCCTCTGAATGGCACACAATCCATGTTGCAATTGTCTCAAGGCTTACAAATCCTTCTTTAACCTGTCTCCTCCACATCATCTACACTGATTGAAGTGGATTTAACAAGTGACATCAATAAGTGATCATAGCTTTCACCTGGATTCACCTGGTCAGTCTATGTCATGGAAAGAGCAGGTGTCCTTAATGTTTTGTACACTCAGTGTATGCCGACAAAGTATAGCTTTTCAAGTTTGGCCAAATTGTAAATGGCATGTATAATTGCCTTGGAATCATTAAAATAACCCCTGTACTGCCATTAACCCAGATAATTATAATAGCCACCCAATTAACTGCCATTTACAAATTAGTCTGATACTGAAGTGATGATAATTAGTCCACTGAATGTCCAGCCACAGGTACTACTGAGTCTGCCATAGCGGCATCCATTGAACAGTAGCCAACCCTGCCGCAAACCCTCCATTCGTACCGCCTAACTTTAACATAAGTAATTACATTGTAATTACAGTACGTTGTAGAATATTCTCCATGGTACTGGTCCAGGCTTAACTTGAGATCACGAGAAGACTTGGAGATGTTGTTAAACACATACACCAACAAATCTGAACGGAGAGAACATCTTGTTTTATTCTATTTATTATATTCTAAAGTGATCTGCACTCGGTGGAATCTTTCAACCTACAAGGTAAAAGCCTTAGAAAGTCAAGGAGCTTTTGAGGTCAGTTTGACCATTATTTCATTACATTTTCACTGAAGAAAGCCTTAGTATTCAGCCTCTACTCCTGCACCTCTACAATTCCTCCATAGTGGGTTTGACATTTGATTTGAATACACTTGTTGAGTCACTTACTAGTAACTAGATTAAAAAAAAAAGTGAATTTATTTGTTATTGCATTGTTCATCACAATCACAGTGGACTTTAATGCAATCATGGTAACTAGGGCTTTTTCGTTTCCTTCATTTGTTGAGACCTTCTCCTAATTTATTGATTATTACTCAACTTCATTGAAATACATTTCAGATGTTTAGACTTGGCTTGCACCCCCAGTATTTGACGAAGCCTCAGAATATTTCAGTTTCCTTCTCTTTTCTACCTCGACTGAATATTGTTACTATATGTTGATACGAGACAGTCTCGAGACTGCCATGGATCAGTGTTCCGCATCTGCCAATGACTATTTTACAAGATTTATGTTACCAGAGATTCTTACTATACAGTAGTTGATGTCCTTCCTGAAAGCATTAGTCCTCTTTACCATGCTAATAAACATGAGTTTGGGATGCCTTTTCGACTTATGAATTAAACATGAGTTTGGGATGCCTTTTCGACTTATGAATGCAAGTAATGTAGTCATGGGCATTTCGGCTACGAGTCACGACACATTTCCACATAACAGGGAGCATCATCCGTGAGCCCTGTTGTTTGTGTGCTGAGGACTCAGTTGCCTTTGAGTCACTTTGCTGGACACTGAGGTCTGACTGTCTGTTATGGCAACAGATTCTGGGGGCAGGGATGGCATCAGGAGCTCAGCTGCAGCCTGCGACGCTGTGTGTACTCTAGGAAGGTGACATCCCAGCTTTGTGAAACTTCATCTTGATTGTAGGAGTGACACTGAGTCAGAGCTGGGGATGTATTATGTGGGCTACTGTTGACCGAAAATAAATTATTGTGTCTGAATAATACCAAAGAATAATAGCACAGACCATAATCGACTCACTCCTCTCTCCGCACAAATGACAGAATTTTTAAGACAGAGAGAACAAACAACATGTGAATTGAAAAGGCGTTTTTAAGTAATCATTCTGTTCAGGTGATTTAATACCACAACATCAAAACGAAGAACTTTGCGGTGTCCCAGATAAAATGTAGACGTCAAACACATCCATAGTTGTCTCTTTAGGAATACTATACTGCCCCCTTGTGACTTTGTGAAAATAAATCCCAAAATGACAATGTGTTGTTTTCTTCTGATTCTGTAAATCACTTCTAGAAAAATGACATCTCATGCACCACCAGTGAGCGCAAAGCATATACATAGTGGCACATTACCGTCTGGGTTTACGTCAACTAAATGATGTCTCCATCCTATGTAAGCTACTGTTAATGACACAACACCAAGTGTAGTCTTGATAACAGCAGGCTCCACTTGTCCACCCACCAGGGCTCTGATGACAGTCCCTACACCTTCTAGGCTCCTGTAGTGTCACACACAGTCCCACTCCATGGTCCCTCCTTTGCCACCCAGTTTTTCTCCCTGAATCTGTATCAGCGAGGGAATGAAAGGCTGCAGGGCTGGAAAAGACAGACCACAGAGATGAGTCACTTCACACATAACCACTCCTCCTACTAGTGATAGGGTTGGCATTTGGTCCCTCAGTGAGGGGCAGCCTCCTCCACCCCCCCCCCCCCCCCCCCCCCCCCCTGCCTCCTGCTATTTTTGGGGCCGATGATTGAGACTCACAACACATTGACAAAAGTGTGGGCTTTGCTTTGCAGGACATGTGTCAGTCAGCTTCCAGCAGTAGCATAGGAATAGCAGTGGCACAGGGAACAAAGACATGGGAAGACGAGAGCAACTCCTCACATGACTCATACCACAGCATGCGGTCATGTGTGTTCTCGTGTGTGAGGAGAAAATAATCAACCGCTATCTCTCCAAGATGAATATGAACAGCACATGCACTCCACACTATACGCAGTCTACAAGCACTATTTCTTTTACACTTGTCATTGGAATTAAATGGTGTATAGCGAGTGGAATCTCATCTTTGAATTCTCTAGAAATACACACTACTGTTCAAAAGTTTGGGGTCACTTAGAAATGTCCTTGTTTTTTAAAGAAAAACTCATTTTTGTCCATTAAAATAACATCAAATTGATCAGAAATACAGTGTAGACATTGTTAATGTTGTAAATAACTACTGTAGCTGGAATATCTACATAGGCGTACAGAGGCCCATTATCAGCAACCACCACCATCTTCATTAAATAGTTCCCAGAAAACACCAGTCTGAACGTCAATAGTGAAGAGGCGGCTGCGGGATGCCGAACTTCTAGGCAGCTTTAAAAAGTATTGGCAGCCTTGATAAATATGAGCAAAAAAGACTGTATGAAATAAATAATACAAATACCAATGGTGGAAAAAGTACCCAATTGTCATACTTGGGTAACAGTATTGATACTTTAATAGAAAATTATTCAAGTAAAAGTGAATCACCTGGTAAAATAGTACTTGAGTAAAAGTCTAAAAGTATTTGGTTTTAAATATACTTCAGTATCAAACGTAAATGTAATTGATAAAATATACTTAAGATCAAAAGTAAAAGTATAAATAATTTCAAATTCCTTATATTAAGGAAACCAGAAGGCATACATTTCTTGTTTTTATTTATTTACAGATAGCCCGTGCCCCACTCCAACACTCAGACATAATTCACAAACAAAGCATGTGTTCAGTGAGTCCACCAGATCAGAGGCTGTAGGGATGACCAGGGATGTTCTTTTGATAAGCGTGTGAATTAGTGTCACACCCTGATCGTAGATTGCTTTGTATGTTTCTATTTTTAGTTTGGTCAGGGTGTGATGTGGGTGGGTATTATATGTTGTATGTCTGGGTGTTGTGTTTCTATGTTTAGGCCTGGTATGTTTCCCAATCAGAGGCAGCTGGTTATCGTTGTCTCTGATTGAGAACCATACTTAGGCAGCCTGTTTTCCCACTATGGGTGTGGGTAGTTGTTTTCTGTCTTTGTGTGTCTGCACCAGACAGAACTGTTTCGTTTGTTCTGCTTTGTTGTTTTAATGTTCTAGTGTTCCGTTTCTTTATTAAATTTACCATGAACACGTACCACGCTGCACCTTGGTCCTCGTCACCTTCTTCCACCTACGAAATCGTTACAATTAGACCACTTTATTGTCCTGCTAAGCATTTCAAAATGTAATGAATACTTTTGGGTGTCAGGGAAAATGTATGGAGTAAAAGTGCATAATTTTCTTTAAGAATGTAGTGAAGTACAGATACCCCCAAAAACGACTTAAGTAGTACTTTCAAGTATTTTTACTTAAGTACTTTACACTACTGACAAATACTGAGCTATATTGTATGCTAAAAAAAATGAAATTATTTTATTTACAGTGCCTTGCGAAAGTATTCGGCCCCCTTGAACTTTGCGACCTTTTGCCACATTTCAGGCTTCAAACATAAAGATATAAAACTATATTTTTTTTGTGAAGAATCAACAACAAGTGGGACACAATCATGAAGTGGAGCGTCATTTATTGGATATTTCTAACTTTTTTAACAAATCCAAAACTGAAAAATTGGGCGTGCAAAATTATTCAGCCCCTTTACTTTCAGTGCAGCAAACTCTCTCCAGAAGTTCAGTGAGGATCTCTGAATGATCCAATGTTGACCTAAATGACTAATGATGATAAATACAATCCACCTGTGTGTAATCAAGTCTCCGTATAAATGCACCTGCACTGTGATAGTCTCAGAGGTCCGTTAAAAGCGCAGAGAGCATCATGAAGAACAAGGAACACACCAGGCAGGTCCGAGATACTGTTGTGAAGAAGTTTAAAGCCGGATTTGGATACAAAAAGATTTCCCAACCTTTAAACATCCCAAGGAGCACTGTGCAAGTGATAATATTGAAATGGAAGGAGTATCAGACCACTGCAAATCTACTAAGACCTGGCCGTCCCTCTAAACTTTCAGCTCATACAAGGAGAAGACTGATCAGAGATGCAGCCAAGAGGCCCATGATCACTCTGGATGAACTGCAGAGATCTACAGCTGAGGTGGGAGACTCTGTCCATAGGACAACAATCAGTCGTATATTGCACAAATCTGGCCTTTATGGAAGAGTGGCAAGAAGAAAGCCATTTCTTAAAGATATCCATAAAAAGTGTTGTTTAAAGTTTGCCACAAGCCACCTGGGAGACACACCAAACATGTGGAAGAAGGTGCTCTGGTCAGATGAAACCAAAATTGAACTTTTTGGCAACAATGCAAAACGTTATGTTTGGCGTAAAAGCAACACAGCTCATCACCCTGAACACACCATCCCCACTGTCAAACATGGTGGTGGCAGCATCATGGTTTGGGCCTGCTTTTCTTCAGCAGGGACAGGGAAGATGGTTCAAATTGATGGGAAGATGGATGGAGCCAAATACAGGACCATTCTGATGGAGTCTGCAAAAGACCTGAGACTGGGACGGAGATTTGTCTTCCAACAAGACAATGATCCAACACATAAAGCAAAATCTACAATGGAATGGTTAAAAAATAAACATATCCAGGTGTTAGAATGGCCAAGTCAAAGTCCAGACCTGAATCCAATCGAGAATCTGTGGAAAGAACTGAAAACTGCTGTTCACAAATGCTCTCCATCCATCCAACCTCACTGAGCTCGAGCTGTTTTGCAAGGAGGAATGGGAAAAAATGTCAGTCTCTCGATGTGCAAAACTGATAGAGACATACCCCAAGCGACTTACAGCTGTAATCGCAGCAAAAGGTGGCGCTACAAAGTATTAACTTAAGGGGGCTGAATAATTTTGCACGCCCAATTTTTCAGTTTTTGATTTGTTAAAAAAGTTCAAAATATCCAATAAATGTCATTCCACTTCATGATTGTGTCCCACTTGTTGTTGATTCTTCACAAAAAAATACAGTTTTATATCTTATGTTTGAAGCCTGAAATGTGGCAAAAGGTCGCAAAGTTCAAGGGGGCCGAATACTTTCGCAAGGCACTGTATGTTAATACAATTGCTCAAAAGGCACTCGCACATCTGAGCTATCTTTTTTGCAGGTGCATAGTAACAGTTTAATAAGATGAGAAAAAATAAGAAACCCGGACACTGCTCTTGATGGTATCACCGCTCTTTAATAAATTTAACAAGTAAAAAAAATATCTCAAAGATAGGGGTCAAAATTATTTACTCTACTGTTTTCAATATCTTTCCATACCTCACCTTGTGAGGATGACAACAATGAGCCTTTTTTCTAAAATGTTTTATGAGATTGTAGAACACATTGAGAGGGATCTTAGACCATTCCTCCATACAGAATCTTTCCAGATCATTGATATCCTTCTTCTACGCTTGTTTACTGCCTTCTTCAATTCAAACAACAGGTTTTCAATGGGGTTCAAATCCGGAGACTGAGATAGGCATTGAAAAATGTTGATTTTGTGACCAATTAACCATTTCTTTGTGGAATGTGATGTGCGCTTGGGGTTACTGTGTTGCTGGAAGATCCACTTGCGGCCAAGTTTCAGCCTCCTGCCAGAGGCAACCAGGTCTTTAGCTAAGAACGTCCTGGTACTGGGTAAAGTTTATGATGCCGATGACCTTAACATTGCCCCAGCCAGGACCGGTGGAAGCAAAATAACCCATAACATCAAATATCCACCACCATATTTTAAAGGAGATATGGGGTTATTTTCTGCTTATTGAATCCAGAGGTGCCAAAAATCTTTTTCGATTGTTTTAATTCTTGCTTAACAAAATCACTTTTTCTGAGCAATTGTATTAGTACTTTTTTTTTTATTTCCCATCGTTTTGGAGCATACAATATCGTTCAGTATTTATATTATTTATTTTATACAGTATTTTTTGCTCATCTTTATCAAGGGTGCCAATAATTATGGACCTGACTGTATATCAAACATTTACAAATGCAGTGATTTTAAAACAATTATTAAGTGTTTATTGAATTCAGAATAAGACGGAGCAGGAATAAACACTTCTATTGAACACATCAAAGGGTTAAAATTCAGATTACATCATCGACTCCAGCTGAGGAGCAGCCATCTTTTTCCAAGACCAACAATTTCACTTTCACCGAAGAAAAACAAATAGATATTTCTTTATTAATTATCTCAAACAAGCGACTATTCCGTTCCTTCGAGACAAATACCAACGAACTCCAAGGAACATCGGTAAGATTTGCATGTCAATGTTTCAATAATTCTACTGTCACTGTTTTTCATGGCTGTTTCAATATGCATCACTGCCACCGGTTGCTTTGGTGATGCATTGTAACGGTGCAATAATAAGTGATGAACAGTGGATACAATGTCGCGAGGCTAGATTTGGCAAAAACATAATGGCAGATCTTGACAGGCTATTCTCACGATAACGGCAGGTTTTGTATGTTGATTGTATGTAGAAAAACTCATATGCGTGACCACAATACCATGCAACTTTTCTGATAATGTATTAGGTAACCTAACACACCTGACATTTTGAAATATTGTCTATCTACTTGGCAATAGCCCCACACGTGCATTTGTCACCAATTAAATACATCTCATAGTGGGGGGATTTGAGCTAAATTCGATTAGATGTAGTGTTCTTATGTGAGGAAGTCTATTAAATGTTAAAAGTCGCAATCAGCCGTCGCTACATCCATTTTGGACGTGTACATTAATTATATGTACCCATTGATTCTAGAAGAATATAACTTGTTAATGCAACTTGTTAATTTCATACCCCATCAGAACCCAAAATATAAGCTTGTTTTACTCCAACATTTGTAAACAAAGAAAATGTAAACAAACATGGTTAAAACTATCATTTTGATATCATGGATGGTCAGTCCTTGAGTCCATAGCTATGTCTATGAATTTGAGAGAGGTTACATTTCTCCAGCCCCATCCCATAGCTTTTTACCGAACTAGGAGTGGGGAACCACTTTGTTGTTGTCAATAGACATGGCAGCTCTGTTTCTAGCTCCTTATTGTTTCTACTGCTGATTGACGCCTTGAGATGAACTCTAAATGCTCTGTTAAAACTCTGGGAGTTTATATGCCGCTTAACACTGTTAACAAACCCGACATATATTTGAAGTCTTTTCGGACTTCATTCGTTTTGAAATCCCACTCACCAAACAAACCCATGTAACCAGAAAGCGTCTCTCAAGGGAAAACCGTTTCTAGATTGAGCCAGATTGCTCTCCCAGCACCCTTTCACCACTGTATGATGCACATGGATGTGACTGTGGGCCTGAGAATATAATGTATCCATCTGAGCCAGCAGCACTGTGAGGGATGGAGGAAGGAAGGAAACGGATGTAATCAGGGGAACTTAACTGTTTTCCAAAGTGGAGGCAGGAAGTCAATCAGCTCTGGGGAGATGACAGCCAATGAATGCAGAGGAGTGAGAGCGAGAGAGAGAGAGAGAGCGAGAGAGGGAGCGAGAGAGAGAGAGAGAGAGAGAGAACCGTTTTTGACAGAGAGGTGCTGTGTGCTGCATTTCATGTTGAATTTGAGAGAGATGGAAAACATGTATGGTACATGACGGTCTACTTCATAAACTTCCTTTCATAATTTATTTAATCTCTGTTGCAACAGATGCAGATGTATACAACGTAAATTGTCAAATCAATGACAAACTCTTGAAGGGCAGACCACCTGGAAAATTGCACACTCCTTTTCTTCTTTGCTACCGTTTTCTGTCGATGTTGGTGTGTCTGGCACGGTCCATTGATATGGGCCCATTGCAACTAATGGAAGAAGCCTGTTTACATTACAGTCTTACGAGGGTCTACAGAAGGGCAAAGTTGTATATTTAAAGTCTGTTTATTGAAGCAGCTAGCCTGGACAGCATCAATGTTCTCACACTCGTTCAGTAGTTCATGTTGCAGTAATTTTGCAGAGCTGGTGAGAAGTTCAGTTTGCATCGAGAGTCCAAAAGATAAGATAAAAATCGAATCAAATTGTATTTGTCACATGCACCGAATACAACAGGTGTAGACCTGACAGTGAAATGCTTACTTACAAGACCTTAACCAACAATGCTTTAAGACATTTTAAGAAAAAAAGTGTTGGAGTATAAAAGTTCAAATAAAAGTAACAAATAATTCAACTGCAGCAGTAAAATAACAATAGCGAGGCTTTATACAAGGGGTACCGGTACAGAGTCAATGTAGAAAATTGAGGTAATATGTCCATGTAGGTAGGGTTAAAGTGACTATGCATAGATAATAAACAGAGAATAGCAGCAGCGTAAAAGAGGGGTCTGGGTAGCCATTTGATTAGCTGTTCAGGAGTCTTAGGGCTTGGGAGTAGAAGCTGTTAAAAAGCATTTTGGAACTAGATTCGGTGCATTGATACCGCTTGCCGTTCAGGAGCAGAGAGAACAGTCTGGCTTGGGTGACTGGAGTCTGTGACAATTCTTTGGGCCTTTTTCTGACACCGCCTGGTACAGTGGTTATTCCTTTAAAAGTTTGAGCTTATGCTGCTACCGTTTGTGGTAGATGGTGACGTATTGTGGTAAATTGCGTCATTCTGGCAACAGTGGATGACACTTAAATAACGTGCCATAGAATGATGCGGAATCCTGCAAGCTGTGCTGCAGTACGCCGCAACTTTTAAAGGAAGAACCACTGTATAGAGGTCCTGGATGGCAGGGAGCTCGACCCCAGTGATGTACTGGGCGATAGGCACTACCCTCTGTAGTGACTTGCGGTCGGATGCCCAGCAGTTACCATACCAAGCGGTGATGCAGTCAGTCAAGATGCTCTCGATTGTGCAGCTGTAGAACTTTTTGAGGATCTGATGTCCCATGCCAAATATTTGCAGCCACCTGTCGTTCCCTCTTGACAACTGTGTCGGTGTGTTTGGACCATGATAGATCCTTAGTGATGTGTTACACTGAGGAACTTAGAGCTTAGGACCTAAAACATTCCTAATATTGAGTTGCGCCCCCTTTTGTCTGCAGAACAGCCTCAATGTGTCAGGGCATGGACTCTACAAGGCGAGGAAAGCATTTCAAAAGGTTGCTGGCCCATATTGACTCCAATGCTTCCCATAGTTGTGTCAAGTTGGCAGAATGTTCTTAGGGTGGTGGACCATTCTTGATACACACGGGAAACTGTTGAGCATGAAAAATCCAGCAGGGTTGCAGATCTTGACACACTCACACCTGGCAGCTACTACCATACCTCGTTCAAAAGCACTTAAATATTTTGTCTTGCCCATTCATGCTCTGAATGGCACACATACACAATCCATGTCTCAATCGTCTCAAGGCTTAAAAATAATAATTTAACCTGTCTCCTCCCCTTCATCTACACTAATTTAAGTTAATTTTGTTGAAGTGAACGTCAATAAGGGATCATAGCTTTAACCTGGATTCACCTGGTCAGTCTATGTCATGGAAAGAGCAGGCGTTCTTAATGTTTTGTATACTCAGTGTCTATTTAGTTTATTTAGCAGGTGTTCTTATCACACCATAGTGCCATCAGACTTCTGATACCAATGCAGGGTAAAAGGGGGGGCACAAAATGTGAATCAATATTTTTTTTTATTATAAAGAAAAGTTTTTCATATTTAAAAACAATTACAAAATACATTGGTGTAGTTCGGCCTGGTGTAATTCAAATGACAAAATACATTGGTGTAGTTCGGCCCGGTGTAATTCAAATGACAAAATACATTGGTGTAGTTCGGCCCAGTGTAATTCAAATGACAAAATACGTAATTATGAATTTCAAATACATAAATACTGCCCATCTCTGGGTATTCATAGTGAGACAGCACAGCGCAGGGAGAGGGCAGGCCAGACATGGTGGTTCCCTGGTGTTCTGGGGTGTGTTTTCTCAGCCCAACTGTGCTGTCTGTCCGTATTCAGGCAGGAGGCCTGTTACACTGTTCTGACGCTGTTATTGTTACCATTTATTCCAATGAATAAATGTTATTCCTAATCTTTTCTGGGGAATCGTAAGTGTATACAGCACTTTGCTGGGCCCATGCGAACAGACTTGAATGTATTATGAATACTACAAGAGCGACATGTTTTCTGTGTGAACATGATCCAGAAAGTCATGACAAGCATTTGTTCCTCATTTATATTTGGGTTGAGTGGAATGTCGGTTCCAGTGAATTTGTTTGAATAACATGTTCACACCTCATGAGATACTACCCTCCAGTGTAATGATCCCGGTTGACATCATCCCGATTCCCAATGCAGTTATAACTGATTCCCGGCATCACATTTCCATGGCACAGCATCAATTTCAGTAACATGAACAGCATGACAATCTAAGGGCAGGGAGTGCTAGAGATGAGCAGGGAATCGGAAGCATTTCCCACTGAGTCAGCGGGATGGCAGGCTGGTGATTGTGTTACACAAAGGACACATAGGGTCAGCAGCACTCTGTCTACTCACAAACACATTAAAGCGATGGGTCTCTGCTCTCCATGGCCACTTTGGGCTTCTAAGAAACAACTTTCTTTCAAGAGACAGATTTTCCTTTTGTCCTCACTCTGAAAATGTTTTTACTCTAGCATCTTGTCTCCATTGCTACTTTTAAATGTTTGGCATATATATAGTATATACACATGTATACCCTATCTAAACAAAAGTACTTGGACACCCTTTCAAATTAGTGGATTCGGCTATTTCAACCACACCCATTCCTGACATGTGTATAAAATTGAGCATGCAGCCATGCTTTCTCGATAGATAAACATTGGCAGTAGGATGGCCTTACTGAAGAGCTCAGTGACCTTCAACATGGCACCGTCATAGGATGCCGCCTTTCCAACAAATCAGTTGGGGAAATTTCAGCCCTTCTAGAGCTAACCCCGGTCAACTGTATGTGCTGTTATTGTGCAGTGGAATCGTCCAGGAGCAACAACGGCTCAGCCACAAAGTGGTAGGCCACACAAGCTCACAGAATGGGGCTGCCAAGTGCTGAAGCGCGTAGCGTATAAAAATTGTCTACCAAGCTCCAAACTGCCTCTGGGTGAACTTGACTGGCCTGCACAGAGCCCTAACCTCAACCCCATCGAACACCTTTGGGATGAATTGGAACGACCGACTGTGAGCCAGGCCTAATCACCCAACATCAGTGCCCGATCTCACTATTGGTTTTGTGCCTGAATGGATGTCCCCGCAGCAATGTTCCAACATCTGGTGGAAAGCCCTCCCAGAGGAGTGGAGGCTGTTAAAGCAGCAAAGGGGGGGACCAACTCCATATTAATAACCATGATTTTGGAATGAGATGTTCGACGAGCAGGTGTCCACATAGTTTTGGTCATGTAGTGTATATATAGTTACAGCTTGAATTGAAAGTGTATTACATGTATGTTTTGTGTCATTGGTGTAACAGTTTTCCTCCTCTTCTGAGGAGGAGTAGGAAAGATCGGACCAATGCGCAGCGTGTTAAGTGTCCATTTTTTAATGAAAGATAAACGAACATTGAATACAACAGATCAAGAGAAATAAAAGAAAACCGAAACAGTTCTGTATGGTAAAACACAGACACAGAAAACAACTACCCACAACCCATAGTGGGAAAACAGGCTGCCTAAGTATGGTTCTCAATCAGAGACAACGATCAACAGCTGCCTCTGATTGGGAACCATACCAGGCCAAACACAGAAAAACAAAACCTAGAATACACAACATAGAATGCCCACCCCAACTCACGCCCTGACCAAACTAAAACAGAGACATAAAAAAAGGAACTAAGGTCAGGACGTGACAATTGGCCTACACACAATACCCCATAATGTCAAATTAGAATAATGTTTTTAGAAATGTTTACTAATTCATTAAAGATAAAAATGTGAAATGTCTTGAGTCAATAAATAATCAACCCCTTTGTTATGGCAAGCCTAAATAAGTTCAAGATCACTCTGTGTGCAATAATAGTTTGGATTTTTGAATGACTACCTCATCTCTGTACCCCACACATACAATTATCTGTAAGGTCCTTGTCGAGCAATGCATTTCAAACACAGATTCAACCACAAAGACCAAGGAAGTTTTCCGATGCCTGACAAAGAAGGGCAACTATTGGTAGATGGGTAAAATAAAGAAAATAGACATTGAATATCCCTTTGAGCATGGTGAAGTTATTATTACACTTTGGATGGTGTATCAAGGAAGGAAACCATTCAGGGATTTCACCATGAGGCCAGTGGTGACTTTAAAACAGTTACAGAGTTTAATGGCTGTGATAGGAGATAACTGAGGATGGATCAACAACATTGTAGTTACTCCACAATACTAACCTAATTGACAAGAGTGAAAAGAAGGAAGCCTGTACTGAATAAAAATATTCCAAAACATGCATCCTGTTTGCAATAACACACTAAAGTAACATTCAAAAGAAATGTGTCAAGGAAATAAACTTGAATTCAAAACATTATGTTTGAAGCAAATACAGTACAACACAACACATCACTGAGTACCACTCTTCATATTTTCAAGCATGGTAGTGGTTGCATCATGTTATGGATATGCTTGTCATCGGCAATGCTTGTTTTTTATAAAAAATAAACAGAATAGAGCTAAGCACATGCAAATTCCTAGAGGAAAAACTGGTTCAGTCTGCTTTCAACAGACACTGGGAGACAAATTTACCTTTTAGTAGGACAATAACCTAAAACTCAATGCCAAATATACACTGGAGTTGCTTAACAAAACAACATTGAATATTCCTGAGTGGCCTAGTTACAGTTTTGACTGAAATCGGCATTCAAATCTATGGTAAGACTTGAAAATGGCTGTCTGGCAATGATCAACAACCAACTTGACAGAGCTTGAAGAATAACGTGCAAATATTGTCCAATCCAGGTGTGGAAAAATTCTTAGAAACTTACCCAGAAAGAATCACAGCTGTAATCACTGCCAAAGGGGATTCTAACATGTATTGACTCAGGGATGTGAATACTTACATACATTTGATAATTATGTATTACATTTTCAATAAATTTGCAAAATTTTCTAAAAACATGTTTTCACTTTGTCATTATGGGGTATTGTGTGTAGAGGATGAGAGAAAAAAATCTATTTAATCCCATTTGAATTCAGGCTGTAACACAACAAAATGTGAAATAAGTATGAAATATGAATACTTTCTGAAGGCAAAGAATATACTAGAATTTGAAATTGTAAAATATCAAGAGGTATAGGCTACATCCTTATTTGGTAATACTGGAGCACAGGTCATTGTGTTGTATAGTATATCTGTTCCATTGCAGTAGTATCTGCCTCATTATTTTATCATAGGTCATTTTAGTTGGACTAAATGACGACCTCAAACTCTCCCAGTAACATTGTTTGAATGGAAACTTGCCATCTGGAAAGCAGAGCAGCACTCCCCAACTGTGATTTTAGACCAAAACAGATACTCCCTCCCTACTCCCATGCCCATGCCATGAGTCCCAACATGCCAACGGCCAAGTGGAAGGCTATTTCTGTCTGCGGTCGGCCGGTCCAGCCGCCCCCTCCTCCACTGACCCAATGCTGAGTGCAGTGGCCCGCTCCGCTGCCTGGACCCTACAGGGGTTCTCAGTCATGGCCACTGGAGAATTTATTAGACTTATGGGAAAGTTACAGTGTTTGAAATGGGGGAATTTTGGGGGGGGGGGGGGGGGGGTAAGGATGAGGAAGTCCCCCTCCTCTTTCTGCAGTGCTGCAGTAGTCAGTCTCACACGGTTTTCGTTTGTGCAGTTCTGAGTGCGGTGAGACCCATATGGCCTGAGACACACATGGAAAAGGAGGCTTTTTTTCCTGTCTTTTTTCCAGCAGCTTATTCTGGCAAGTACTATCAGCTATTTTTAGCCATACAGTAGACCTCCTCTGGCTAACTGGTGGCTATTGAGGTTCAAGTTATAAATGTGTAATGTGGTAACATACCATTTTTGTCTCTATTCCACAGACATTTGAGTTTTTTCCCAATCCTCTTTCTGTCACCACTGAGGATTTTTCATTTCAACTTCTTCTGTTCTAACTCCTGTTGTGCTGAATTGCTTTTAAGTCTTACTATTTCCTGATAGGACATAATGATTTTTTTATTTATCTCACCACTGTCTGTGTCTTCTCATGAATGATCCAGATAACAAGCAGATCACAGGCTTTGCCTCCCATGTCTGTCAGTTGTTTTCTACAGATGTGTCCCAACAAGTCTCAAATGAGTCCATGCACTGTGATCAGATTTGACATGGCGTAGCTACTTAGCATCAAATTGCATCTACACCAACCACGAGGACAAACACGATGACCATGGATCCATGAGGACACTTTTAACCCCCAGGATAGGGTGGAATTCTTACTACGATGACACTCAATGCTTAGTCATGTGCACTATGTGGCTCACTTCCTGCCCTAGGTGGTGACACGGTACATCCCAATTCAGTGGACTGCAAGTGAACTCGGGCGAGGCAGGCTTTGAGCTGTCGCCTCGGCCCCAACAGAGGTGGCCTCATGCTCACTAGGGGTTTAACCTTGTGGTACACAAGGAACCTATGACATAGATATGCTGTGTCAGTTCAAAGGGACAAAGATTTAGTGTTGGCATCATGTGTATTTTGAAGAATGTGCAGGGGACAAGTATTAATTTCTACACTATTGTGAAACCAATCCACTGCCAGTAGGCCATGTGGGTTACACAGAATCAACCCCCTGCTGCGATAGCAGACTTGTTGTGTCAGGAAGAGGTCAGCTTTTGAGTCATACAGGCAGCCCATTGTCTGGACATGTATACATCCTCATCTGCCTCTTGGTTGTAATTTACTGAGGCAAAGTGTTTCATCATTTTCCTTCAATTCGCGAGAGGCTGAATATATCTCACAGGAGAAAGCATCTGAGCACGCAAACAGCACCCCTCTATCTCTCTCTGTGTAGGCCATCTATCTGATGCTGTCTGGTCCAAACGAGGATGACATTGTTGCCGCCATAGCATTGAAGGCATGGGAAGCCAGCGAGCGTTTGGCCTCCTTTGATTAAAAAAAAGTAGAAAAAATGCGTTGAGCTAAACTGAGCTGAAACTGTGAATGGTCCTGGCGCAACAACAAAAAAGTGTCAAAGGAAGCCAGCTTGGATTTTGGCGTCACTCCTATCAAATCCCATTGAGAGCATACGTCATTGACAGACAAACTAGAATTGTTGTATCTCGTTGTGTTGTTGTCCTCTGGTTGCTAGCTAGCTAGCTAAAATTGTCCCCTTCCTAAATTAGCCATGGATTGAGATAGAGATTTGTTTGGACTTTTTTTTGGTTTTACTTAATTCTCCTTAATGGCATATGATTATAATGGCAATTCTGATCCAACCATGAATTCATATATTGTTGTGCCCCTGGGCTGAGAGGATGGAAGTTCAATATGTACAGTAGCTAGATGTAGAAGGCTAATATTAACTAGCTAACATTGCCCATGAATGGAAGTTAGGGTAGCAAGCAAGCATTTTAGCCAGGTAGCCTAGGACAACAAAAAATAAAGGTGTGTAGTGTATGACTGAGTGATAGTTTGGTCAGCATGAAAGAGAGTAGGATGGCATTGGTGTTTCTCTTAGTAGGGTGAGTTTTTCTACTTGCACGAACGCGCATACACACACGCACACACAGAAATCAGAACCATGGACAGCCACATCATATTTAGCTTACATTGATTGGATTAAATAGGTTTTGGTATCTTTTAGTTGGCACTGTATTAGACTAAGCAGAGGTGATTTAATGATCAAATCAAATCAAACTTTATTTGTCACATGCGCCGAATACAACAAGTGTGGACATTACCATGAAATTCTTACTTACAAGCCCTTAACCAACAGTACAGATAATATTTACTAAAGTAGACTAAAATAAAAAGTAATAATAAAAAGTAACACAATAAGAATAACAATAGCAAGGCTATATGCAGGGGGCACCGGTACCGAGTCAGTGTGCAGGGGTACAGGCTAGTTGAGGTAATCTGTACATGTAGGTGGGGGCAAAGTGACTATGCATAGATAACAAACAAACAGCGAGTAGCTGCAGTGTACAAAAGGGAGGGGGGGAGTCAATGTAAATTGTCCGGTGACGATTTTATTAAATTGTTCAGCAGTCTTTTGGTTTGGGCGTAGAACTTGCAACCTTCCGGTTACCAGTCCAACGCTCTAACCACTAGGCTACCATGCCGCCCCAACTTGCGGTAACTCTCTGTGATTCTTAATCTATAGTTGTTTAGTGGTCTAAGAATGTCGGAAACATTAACTTGCTTGACCATTCTGTAGGTCATGTAACTGTACGTTACATGCAATATGCGCCGTGGACTTCACTGGACAGAGGTAGCTATCCGGTTTTGTGATAAAACAAAGGTGTTGTTGAATTTATTCGTCCACTGTGTCTTCTTATTGTCTCTGCCTTTAGGCCTATATATCACCGCCCCAATGCGCAAATATGGCTTTCCCAGTGATTTTACCCACACACTGCTACTGCATATCAGTAGGGGGCAGCATAGAGACCCTGAGGGATGACTGCTCTAGGAGATGAAGTCACAGCTGGACCCTATGGCTTCAGTGTGCCTGTTTTCCATATCTTAAGGCTGCCACTCCAGTGAAGAGCCACTGATCTATAAATACCTGTCCTGTTATTGTTTAGCCCCAACCAACACTGCACTCTGCTCACCAATTAGCGTCACCACGGCAACCCACTCCAATGAGATGCAAACTTTCAAGCTGAAAATCAAGTCTCAATCTGGTTTACATGTTGGTCTATAATTTCCTTTTGAGAGAATATTTTTTTCTCATTTCAAAGTGACTGGGAAAGGGGGTTCAATGCTAAAAATATATTTTCTCTGTGTGCCAGTTTTCCAGCGCCATGACCTATTTAGTTGTACAGCAGCACTGCCAGACAGTGTCCTCTCCTTGCTCCCTCTCGTACTGTCACAGGTAAACCCAGATAACACCTCAAGGTTGTCTCACCCAGTTGAAATATTCATCTCCTCTACCACTGTGCTGTAAATCATCAATTGAACATTTACTTTCAATTTACTTGAAAGGACTTCTTATAATCCAATATGCGTTTATTTTAATTGATATTATCCTTTCCTTAATGCCTTTTCAAGATCAAGTTAAACCCAAACATCATCATAGAGGTTGGGTTAGAAAAAAATATACTAAATGACCGAAATAACAATGGTGACACATGGCTGAAGTTTCCTTTCCTTTAGGGATCAGTCATTTTGAATAATAAATCTAATAAAGGCCCTGCCAGGGTTAGGAACAGAACATTCTTGAAAATGACATGTAATTGGCTTCCAACAACATCAGTTAAGGAATTCGAAGTGACTCACTCCAGCTAACGCACTGCAGCGCCATCTACTGCTGCTCTGTGGTTTGTTCTATGAGGAAAATAATGGAAGAGAAATATCGAATAAAGACCTGTGGCTCACTTCAATTTTTACACTCAAATATTTGTCAGACTAAATACACAGTGGTGTGTATTTAATGATCAGGAGTGTGTGTGGCCGTCTTTCTCACCAGTAGTAGTATTGCATGGACTGATTTTATGTCCAGGCATTGGGTTCATTATCTCATTATCATCATTTGCAATAAATATAAATGTGACAGCAGCAATCCAGCTGAGGTACTTTACAGTGATCAGTGTGTGTGTGTGTGTGTGTGTGTGTGTGTGTGTGTGTGTGTGTGTGTGTGTGTGTGTGTGTGTGTGTGTGTGTGTGTGTGTGTGTGTGTGTGTGTGTGTGTGTGTGTGTGTGTATGCATGCATCCATGTGTGTGGTGAAGATGATGTGACCCACACAGCCAGAGGAATGCCTTTCCGTAGACTCTTCTTGGCAGCTGCCTGCGTGCCGCATTGCCTTCATGGCCTTCAAAGAGAAGGCCTACAGGGATTTCCCTCTGGCTTTCCCACCATGTGCACTGCGCTGCAGAGAGACTAGCAGGGGATGAGGAGCATAGCAGCAAGAATGGGAAGGTAGTGGGTGTAGAGGAGATTCCTCTGTGAAAACCAAGGAAAACCAAGAGCCAAAGTTACTGAATTGTATCAGCCTGCTCCCCGTGGTAGCACAATCTTTATTGATCATTATAATAAATAAAAGTATCTGGATTTACAGAGTCCACTGTAATGTCGAGGCACTGTAATCACAAATGGCTAGGCTAGAAAGTCTATTTCCTCTGAGATAGTATTCCTACAGTGTCAGACCCTTGGCTTGGCCACTTAGATAACATCTAAAACCAGGTGGAAGGCGATACACCTTGTTCCTGGACTGACAGACAGGGTCAAACTGTGCCAACTACGCAGATCTCTCTCAATAATGAATAACACTAGGCTAAGGGCTTGTAATATCAATGTTTTATAACCTGCAATCAATCAGCCCAAACACTCAACCCTGACGCTCTATGCTCATGTGTTCTAGCTAGGCTGTCAGGCGTTGATCCAACTAGGCATTTATCTTGGTTGTATCAACATGCCAGGTGGTTTATGTAGCCAAAACCAAGTCCATTTATTTTATTTGCCCAGAATTGGGCTTAGAGCTGTGGCAA
Source organism: Oncorhynchus mykiss (assembly GCF_057628025.1). Taxonomy (NCBI): domain Eukaryota; kingdom Metazoa; phylum Chordata; class Actinopteri; order Salmoniformes; family Salmonidae; genus Oncorhynchus; species Oncorhynchus mykiss. Next base: position 76,747,645 of record NC_143033.1, read on the forward strand.
GACCTACTAACTCTCTTCACATGTGTGTACCTGTAGCCAGATCACATTGAACGTGTGGGTGTCTTAGCCATGCTCTGCACACACGCTCTCTCTCTCTCTCTCTCTCTCTCTTTCTCTTTCTTTCTCTCTCTCACTCTCTCTCTCTCTCTCTCTCTCTTGTTCTCTCTCTTTCTCTCTCTTTCTTTCTCTCTCTCTTTCTTTCTCTCTCTCTCTCACTCTCGCTCTCTCTCTCTTGCTCTCTCTCTTTCTCTCTCTCTCACTCTCTCTCTCTCTCACTCTCTCTCTCTCTCTCTTTCTTTCTTTCTCTCTCTCACTCTCTCTCTGTATCTCTCTCTTTCTCTCGCGCTCTCTGTCACTCTCGCTCTCACTCACTTAAAGCAAGTCTTTGTTTCATAGCAAACACCAGTGTGATGCAGAGGCATGAGCAACAGATTCTATCTGCCACAGTGCATCTGAACTTGGTTAGAGCACACGTCATGTACCTTCGGGGGAAGACAGAGGATTGCTTCAGTGTTTGGTCTCTCTAATGAGAAACCATAGCCTGCTAGTGGTGCCTTAAATCAGTTTGAGTGTCTTATAAGGGTTTGTCAACCATGTTATTGCTGGCTACTTATACTGTGGTTCTTCTTATGCGTTGTACGCTAAAGTGACCAAGTTAATTGCTGAATCTGGTTTAATCTTGATTTGGTTCTTTGTACTGTAACCTGAGAACGCTTCACTAGATGTAACTCTGTAGTTACACACTTTCTTTGGACTGAACGCTCAAGATTTCACACTAAAAAGGCTTTGATGTCTAAAGGCATTCTCTTTGGGGGAAAAGAAGTGGAAATGTTCACTGTGAAAGATCATTTAGGATATAGGGTCAACAGTCCAATGAGATCAAAATAGTCATAGTGGAAATGTATGTTTTCTCATCATGACAACATATGGCATCAACCAGGAGAAAGACATAGTATGCAGTACAGGAAAAACGTAATGGGGTTTATGGCCCGGCACATACTGTAAGTTTAATGAGCCATTATTGGTATGCCGGAAAGCTATCTCAGTGATGGAGTGTTGCATTGTGTTGAAGTAGCTTCCTAACTGAAAGGTTAGACCCATCAGTATGGCATCCACTGGAAATGTCATGTTTGTTCTGGCAATAGTCTGGAAAGGATGTGGCAGGTCAGTTGTAGAGCTACATTCTTTTCTTTTCTCATGTTCATTTTATTTCATGATGAGTGATGAGTACATTTTGCTAGAAATTACTAATGACAGATTTTTCATTGAAAGGAATCCAGTAAACAACTCTCGTAAGGTTTGCAAGTTTATCCAAACAAAAAACCCAGGCTATTCCAATTGATATGATCTACATCTGGTTGTTCAAGGAGCCAGAACGCCCCATAGTTATGGCATGGCATGGTTCCTGGTCTGTCTTTGGCCAAAACAGGCTATCTAAGGAACAGGACTGGCTTGAGTGCTAAACCATATTAAACAGACCTGTAGAGTACCACAGACCATGTACCAATAGGATTCCTCTAGACAGTACACTTCCATCCGAGCCAAAGGTGCACCTGACTTTTTTGAACTGGTGCATACTTGGCTAACTGAATACAGCCAGGCAGGCCGATGCATTGCAGAGCGATAAACGCTTTGCATGGAGGATATAATAGACTGTATAGTGTTAATAATGGAACTCAGCCTGGGTTTGGAGACGCTTTATCTTTATCTACATGCATCGCCGATAAGACTGGTTTATTTGGCCAGCCGGAGCATCTCAAGTGAAGAGAGGCAGTCCTTCATCTCCTGCACAGCCCTGGTTGTAAACAACACTAATGTGTGTACTTCAGCTGACTTAGAGTGTAAACTAAGAAGCATTGGGATCTGAGTATGGATCAAATGTCAACAACACACTGAAAGCTGACATTAGTCTTGGCAAAGACTCCAGGGATCACATTACAAACCCTCTCCTAGCTGCAAACAAACCCTCTCCTAGCTGCAAACAAACCCACTCCTAACTGTAAACAAACCCTCTCCTAGTTGCAAACAAACCCTCTCCTAGCTGCAAACAATCCCTCTCCTAGCTGCAAACAAACCCTCTCCTAGCTGCAAACAAACCCTCTCCTAGCTGCAAACAAACCCTCTCCTAGCTGCAAACAAACCCTCTCCTAGCTGCAAACAAACCCTCTCCTAGCTGCAAACAAACCCTCCCCTAGCTGCAAACAATCCCTCTCCTAGCTGCAAACAAACCCTCTCCTAGCTGCAAACAAACCCTCTCCTAGCTGCAAACAAACCCTCTCCTAGCTGCAAACAATCCATCTCCTAGCTGCAAACAAACCCTCCCCTAGCTGCAAACAATCCCTCTCCTAGCTGCAAACAATCCCTCTCCTAGCTGCAAACAAACCCTCTCCTAGCTGCAAACAAACCCTCTCCTAGCTGCAAACAAACCCTCCCCTAGCTGCAAACAATCCCTCTCCTAGCTGCAAACAATCCCTCTCCTAGCTGCAAACAAACCCTCTCCTAGCTGCAAACAAACCCTCTCCTAGCTGCAAACAAACCTTCTCCTAGCTGCAAACAAATCCTCTCCTAGCTGCAAATAAACCCTCTCCTAGCTGCAAACAAACCTTCTCCTAGCTGTAAACAATCCCTCTCCTAGCTGCAAACAATCCCTCTCCTAGCTGTAAACAAACCTTCTCCTAGCTGCAAATAAACCCTCTCCTAGCTGCAAATAAACCCTCTCCTAGCTGCAAATAAACCCTCTCCTAGCTGCAAATAAACCCTCTCCTAGCTGCAAATAAACCCTCTCCTAGCTGCAAATAAACCCTCTCCTAGCTGCAAATAAACCCTCTCCTAGCTGCAAACAAACCCTCTCCTAGCTGCAAATAAACCCTCTCCTAGCTGTAAACAAACCCTCTCCTAGCTGTAAACAAACCCTCTCCTAGCTGCAAATAAACCCTTTCCTAGCTGCAAACAAACCCTCTCCTAGCTGCAAATAAACCCTCTCCTAGCTGCAAATAAACCCTCTCCTAGCTGTAAACAAACCCTCTCCTAGCTGTAAACAAACCCTCTCCTAGCTGCAAATAAACCCTCTCCTAGCTGCAAACAAACCCTCTCCTAGCTGCAAATAAACCCTCTCCTAGCTGCAAACAAACCTTCTCCTAGCTGCAAATAAACCCTCTCCTAGCTGTAAACAAACCCTCTCCTAGCTGCAAATAAACCCTCTCCTCGCTGCAAATAAACCCTCTCCTAGCTGCAAATAAACCCTCTCCTAGCTGCAAATAAACCCTCTCCTCGTTGCAAAAACCCTTGCATAGCTGCAAATAAACCCTCTCCTAGCTGCAAATAAACCCTATCCTAGCTGCAAACAAACCCTCTCCTAGCTGCAAACAAACCCTCTCCTAGCTGCAAACAAACCCTCTCCTAGCTGCAAATAAACCCTCTCCTAGCTGCAAATAAATCCTCTCCTAGCTGCAAACCAACCCTCTCCTAGCTGCAAACAAACCCTCTCCTAGCTGCAAACAAACCCTCTCCTAGCTGCAAACAAACCCTCTCCTAGCTGTAAACAAACCCTCTCCTAGCTGCAAACAAACCCTCTCCTAGCTGCAAACAAACCCTCTCCTAGCTGCAAACAAATCCTCTCCTAGCTGCAAACAAACCCTCTCCTAGCTGCAAACAAATCCTCTCCTAGCTGCAAACAAACCCTCTCCTAGCTGCAAACAAACCCGCTCCTAGCTGCAAACAAATCCTCTCCTAGCTGCAAACAAACCCTCTCCTAGCTGTAAACAAACCCTCTCCTAGCTGTAAACAAACTCTCTCCTAGCTGTAAACAAACCCTCTCCTAGCTGCAAACAAACCCTCTCCTAGCTGTAAACAAACCCTCTCCTAGCTGTAAACAAACCCTCTCCTAGCTGCAAACAAACCCTCTCCTAGCTGCAAATAAACCTTCTCCTAGCTGCAAACAAACCCTCTCCTAGCTGCAAACAAATCCTCTCCTAGCTGCAAACAAATCCTCTCCTAGCTGCAAACAAACCCTCTCCTAGCTGTAAACAATCCCTCTCCTAGCTGTAAACAAACCCTCTCCTAGCTGTAAACAAACCCTCTCCTAGCTGCAAACAAACCCTCTCCTAGCTGCAAATAAACCCTCTCCTAGCTGCAAACAAACCCTCTCCTAGCTGCAAACAAACCCTCTCCTAGCTGCAAACAAACCCTCTCCTAGCTGCAAACAAACCCTCTCCTAGCTGCAAATAAACCCTTGCGTAGCTGCAAACAAACCCTCTCCTAGCTGCAAACAAACCCTCTCCTAGCTGCAAATAAACCCTCCCCTAGCTGTAAACAAACCCTCTCCTAGCTGCAAACAAACCCTCTCCTAGCTGCAAACAATCCCTCTCCTAGCTGCAAACAAACCTCTCCTAGCTGCAAACAAACCCTCTCCTAGCTGTAAACAAACCTTCTCCTAGCTGCAAACAAACCCTCTCCTAGCTGTAAACAAACCTTCTCCTAGCTGCAAACAAACCCTCTCCTAGCTGCAAACAATCCCTCTCCTAGCTGCAAACAAACCCTCTCCTAGCTGCAAATAAACCCTCCCCTAGCTGTAAACAAACCCTCTCCTAGCTGCAAACAAACCCTCTCCTAGCTGCAAACAATCCCTCTCCTAGCTGCAAACAAACCCTCTCCTAGCTGCAAACAATCCCTCTCCTAGCTGCAAATAAACCCTCCCCTAGCTGTAAACAAACCCTCTCCTAGCTGCAAACAAACCCTCTCCTAGCTGCAAACAAACCCTCTCCTAGCTGCAAACAAACCCTCTCCTAGCTGCAAATAAACCCTCTCCTAGCTGCAAACAATCCCTCTCCTAGCTGCAAATAAACCCTCTCCTAGCTGCAAACAATCCCTCTCCTAGCTGAAAATAAACCCTCTCCTAGCTGCAAACAATCCCTCTCCTAGCTGCAAATAAACCCTCTCCTAGCTGCAAACAAACCCTCTCCTAGCTGCAAATAAACCCTCTCCTAGCTGTAAACAAACCCTCTCCTAGCTGTAAACAAACCCTCTCCTAGCTGCAAATAAACCCTCTCCTAGCTGCAAACAAACCCTCTCCTAGCTGCAAATAAACCCTCTCCTAGCTGTAAACAAACCCTCTCCTAGCTGTAAACAAACCCTCTCCTAGCTGTAAACAAACCTTCTCCTAGCTGCAAATAAACCCTCTCCTAGCTGCAAACAAACCCTCTCCTAGCTGCAAATAAACCCTCTCCTAGCTGTAAACAAACCCTCTCCTAGCTGTAAACAAACCCTCTCCTAGCTGCAAATAAACCCTCTCCTAGCTGCAAATAAACCCTCTCCTAGCTGTAAACAAACCCTCTCCTAGCTGTAAACAAACCCTCTCCTAGCTGCAAACAAACCCTCTCCTAGCTGCAAACAAACCCTCTCCTAGCAGCAAACAAACCCTCTCCTAGCTGCAAACAAACCCTCTCCTAGCTGTAAACAAACCCTCTCCTAGCTGCAAACAAACCCTCTCCTAGCTGCAAATAAACCCTCTCCTAGCTGTAAACAAACCCTCTCCTAGCTGTAAACAAACCCTCTCCTAGCTGCAAATAAACCCTCTCCTAGCTGTAAACAAACCCTCTCCTAGCTGTAAACAATCCCTCTCCTAGCTGCAAATAAACCCTTGCGTAGCTGCAAACAAACCCTCTCCTAGCTGCAAATAAACCCTCCCCTAGCTGTAAACAAACCCTCTCCTAGCTGTAAACAAACCCTCTCCTAGCTGTAAACAAACCCTCCCCTAGCTGTAAACAAACCCTCTCCTAGCTGCAAACAAACCCTCTCCTAGCTGTAAACAAACCCTCTCCTAGCTGCAAACAAACCCTCTCCTAGCTGCAAATAAACCCTTGCGTAGCTGCAAACAAACCCTCTCCTAGCTGCAAATAAACCCTCCCCTAGCTGTAAACAAACCCTCTCCTAGCTGTAAACAAACCCTCTCCTAGCTGCAAACAAACCCTCTCCTAGCTGCAAACAAACCCTCTCCTAGCTGTAAACAATCCCTCTCCTAGCTGCAAATAAACCCTCTCCTAGCTGCAAACAATCCCTCTCCTAGCTGCAAACAATCCCTCTCCTAGCTGCAAATAAACCCTCTCCTAGCTGCAAACAATCCCTCTCCTAGCTGCAAACAAACCCTCTCCTAGCTGCAAATAAACCCTTGCGTAGCTGTAAACAATCCCTCTCCTAGCTGTAAACAATCCCTCTCCTAGCTGCAAACAAACCCTCTCCTAGCTGCAAACAAACCCTCTCCTAGCTGCAAACAATCCCTCTCCTAGCTGCAAACAATCCCTCTCCTAGCTGCAAACAAACCCTCTCCTAGCTGCAAACAATCCCTCTCCTAGCTGCAAACAAACCCTCTCCTAGCTGCAAACAAACCCTCTCCTAGCTGCAAACAAACCCTCTCCTAGCTGCAAACAAACCCTCTCCTAGCTGCAAACAAACCCTTGCGTAGCTGCAAACAAACCCTCTCCTAGCTGCAAACAATCCCTCTCCTAGCTGCAAATAAACCCTCTCCTAGCTGTAAACAAACCCTCTCCTAGCTGCAAACAATCCCTCTCCTAGCTGCAAACAAACCCTTGCGTAGCTGCAAATAAACCCTCTCCTAGCTGTAAACAAACCCTCTCCTAGCTGCAAACAAACCCTCCCCTAGCTGTAAACAAACCCTCTCCTAGCTGCAAACAATCCCTCTCCTAGCTGCAAATAAACCCTCTCCTAGCTGTAAACAAACCCTCTCCTAGCTGTAAACAAACCCTCTCCTAGCTGCAAACAAACCCTCTCCTAGCTGTAAACAAACCCTCTCCTAGCTGTAAACAAACCCTCTCCTAGCTGCAAACAAACCCTCTCCTAGCTGCAAATAAACCTTCTCCTAGCTGCAAACAAACCCTCTCCTAGCTGCAAACAAATCCTCTCCTAGCTGCAAACAAATCCTCTCCTAGCTGCAAACAAACCCTCTCCTAGCTGTAAACAATCCCTCTCCTAGCTGTAAACAAACCCTCTCCTAGCTGTAAACAAACCCTCTCCTAGCTGCAAACAAACCCTCTCCTAGCTGCAAATAAACCCTCTCCTAGCTGCAAACAAACCCTCTCCTAGCTGCAAACAAACCCTCTCCTAGCTGCAAACAAACCCTCTCCTAGCTGCAAACAAACCCTCTCCTAGCTGCAAATAAACCCTTGCGTAGCTGCAAACAAACCCTCTCCTAGCTGCAAACAAACCCTCTCCTAGCTGCAAATAAACCCTCCCCTAGCTGTAAACAAACCCTCTCCTAGCTGCAAACAAACCCTCTCCTAGCTGCAAACAATCCCTCTCCTAGCTGCAAACAAACCTCTCCTAGCTGCAAACAAACCCTCTCCTAGCTGTAAACAAACCTTCTCCTAGCTGCAAACAAACCCTCTCCTAGCTGTAAACAAACCTTCTCCTAGCTGCAAACAAACCCTCTCCTAGCTGCAAACAATCCCTCTCCTAGCTGCAAACAAACCCTCTCCTAGCTGCAAATAAACCCTCCCCTAGCTGTAAACAAACCCTCTCCTAGCTGCAAACAAACCCTCTCCTAGCTGCAAACAATCCCTCTCCTAGCTGCAAACAAACCCTCTCCTAGCTGCAAACAATCCCTCTCCTAGCTGCAAATAAACCCTCCCCTAGCTGTAAACAAACCCTCTCCTAGCTGCAAACAAACCCTCTCCTAGCTGCAAACAAACCCTCTCCTAGCTGCAAACAAACCCTCTCCTAGCTGCAAATAAACCCTCTCCTAGCTGCAAACAATCCCTCTCCTAGCTGCAAATAAACCCTCTCCTAGCTGCAAACAATCCCTCTCCTAGCTGCAAATAAACCCTCTCCTAGCTGCAAACAATCCCTCTCCTAGCTGCAAATAAACCCTCTCCTAGCTGCAAACAAACCCTCTCCTAGCTGCAAATAAACCCTCTCCTAGCTGTAAACAAACCCTCTCCTAGCTGTAAACAAACCCTCTCCTAGCTGCAAATAAACCCTCTCCTAGCTGCAAACAAACCCTCTCCTAGCTGCAAATAAACCCTCTCCTAGCTGTAAACAAACCCTCTCCTAGCTGTAAACAAACCCTCTCCTAGCTGTAAACAAACCTTCTCCTAGCTGCAAATAAACCCTCTCCTAGCTGCAAACAAACCCTCTCCTAGCTGCAAATAAACCCTCTCCTAGCTGTAAACAAACCCTCTCCTAGCTGTAAACAAACCCTCTCCTAGCTGCAAATAAACCCTCTCCTAGCTGCAAATAAACCCTCTCCTAGCTGTAAACAAACCCTCTCCTAGCTGTAAACAAACCCTCTCCTAGCTGCAAACAAACCCTCTCCTAGCTGCAAACAAACCCTCTCCTAGCAGCAAACAAACCCTCTCCTAGCTGCAAACAAACCCTCTCCTAGCTGTAAACAAACCCTCTCCTAGCTGCAAACAAACCCTCTCCTAGCTGCAAATAAACCCTCTCCTAGCTGTAAACAAACCCTCTCCTAGCTGTAAACAAACCCTCTCCTAGCTGCAAATAAACCCTCTCCTAGCTGTAAACAAACCCTCTCCTAGCTGTAAACAATCCCTCTCCTAGCTGCAAATAAACCCTTGCGTAGCTGCAAACAAACCCTCTCCTAGCTGCAAATAAACCCTCCCCTAGCTGTAAACAAACCCTCTCCTAGCTGTAAACAAACCCTCTCCTAGCTGTAAACAAACCCTCCCCTAGCTGTAAACAAACCCTCTCCTAGCTGCAAACAAACCCTCTCCTAGCTGTAAACAAACCCTCTCCTAGCTGCAAACAAACCCTCTCCTAGCTGCAAATAAACCCTTGCGTAGCTGCAAACAAACCCTCTCCTAGCTGCAAATAAACCCTCCCCTAGCTGTAAACAAACCCTCTCCTAGCTGTAAACAAACCCTCTCCTAGCTGCAAACAAACCCTCTCCTAGCTGCAAACAAACCCTCTCCTAGCTGTAAACAATCCCTCTCCTAGCTGCAAATAAACCCTCTCCTAGCTGCAAACAATCCCTCTCCTAGCTGCAAACAATCCCTCTCCTAGCTGCAAATAAACCCTCTCCTAGCTGCAAACAATCCCTCTCCTAGCTGCAAACAAACCCTCTCCTAGCTGCAAATAAACCCTTGCGTAGCTGTAAACAATCCCTCTCCTAGCTGTAAACAATCCCTCTCCTAGCTGCAAACAAACCCTCTCCTAGCTGCAAACAAACCCTCTCCTAGCTGCAAACAATCCCTCTCCTAGCTGCAAACAATCCCTCTCCTAGCTGCAAACAAACCCTCTCCTAGCTGCAAACAATCCCTCTCCTAGCTGCAAACAAACCCTCTCCTAGCTGCAAACAAACCCTCTCCTAGCTGCAAACAAACCCTCTCCTAGCTGCAAACAAACCCTCTCCTAGCTGCAAACAAACCCTTGCGTAGCTGCAAACAAACCCTCTCCTAGCTGCAAACAATCCCTCTCCTAGCTGCAAATAAACCCTCTCCTAGCTGTAAACAAACCCTCTCCTAGCTGCAAACAATCCCTCTCCTAGCTGCAAACAAACCCTTGCGTAGCTGCAAATAAACCCTCTCCTAGCTGTAAACAAACCCTCTCCTAGCTGCAAACAAACCCTCCCCTAGCTGTAAACAAACCCTCTCCTAGCTGCAAACAATCCCTCTCCTAGCTGCAAATAAACCCTCTCCTAGCTGTAAACAAACCCTCTCCTAGCTGTAAACAAACCCTCTCCTAGCTGCAAACAATCCCTCTCCTAGCTGCAAACAATCCCTCTCCTAGCTGTAAACAAACCCTCTCCTAGCTGCAAATAAACCCTCCCCTAGCTGTAAACAAACCCTCTCCTAGCTGCAAATAAACCCTCTCCTAGCTGCAAATAAACCCTCTCCTAGCTGTAAACAAACCCTCTCCTAGCTGTAAACAAACCCTCTCCTAGCTGCAAATAAACCCTCTCCTAGCTGCAAACAAACCCTCTCCTAGCTGCAAATAAACCCTCTCCTAGCTGCAAACAAACCTTCTCCTAGCTGCAAATAAACCCTCTCCTAGCTGTAAACAAACCTCTCCTAGCTGCAAATAAACCCTCTCCTCGCTGCAAATAAACCCTCTCCTAGCTGCAAATAAACCCTCTCCTAGCTGCAAATAAACCCTATCCTAGCTGCAAACAAACCCTCTCCTAGCTGCAAACAAACCCTCTCCTAGCTGCAAACAAACCCTCTCCTAGCTGCAAATAAACCCTCTCCTAGCTGCAAACAAACCCTCTCCTAGCTGCAAACAAACCCTCTCCTAGCTGCAAACAAACCCTCTCCTAGCTGCAAACAATCCCTCTCCTAGCTGCAAACAAACCCTCCCCTAGCTGCAAACAATCCCTCTCCTAGCTGCAAACAAACCCTCTCCTAGCTGCAAACAAACCCTCTCCTAGCTGCAAACAAACCCTCTCCTAGCTGCAAACAATCCATCTCCTAGCTGCAAACAAACCCTCCCCTAGCTGCAAACAATCCCTCTCCTAGCTGCAAACAATCCCTCTCCTAGCTGCAAACAAACCCTCTCCTAGCTGCAAACAAACCCTCTCCTAGCTGCAAACAAACCCTCCCCTAGCTGCAAACAATCCCTCTCCTAGCTGCAAACAATCCCTCTCCTAGCTGCAAACACACCCTCTCCTAGCTGCAAACAAACCCTCTCCTAGCTGCAAACAAACCTTCTCCTAGCTGCAAACAAATCCTCTCCTAGCTGCAAATAAACCCTCTCCTAGCTGCAAACAAACCTTCTCCTAGCTGTAAACAATCCCTCTCCTAGCTGCAAACAATCCCTCTCCTAGCTGTAAACAAACCTTCTCCTAGCTGCAAATAAACCCTCTCCTAGCTGCAAATAAACCCTCTCCTAGCTGCAAATAAACCCTCTCCTAGCTGCAAATAAACCCTCTCCTAGCTGCAAATAAACCCTCTCCTAGCTGCAAATAAACCCTCTCCTAGCTGCAAATAAACCCTCTCCTAGCTGCAAACAAACCCTCTCCTAGCTGCAAATAAACCCTCTCCTAGCTGTAAACAAACCCTCTCCTAGCTGTAAACAAACCCTCTCCTAGCTGCAAATAAACCCTTTCCTAGCTGCAAACAAACCCTCTCCTAGCTGCAAATAAACCCTCTCCTAGCTGTAAACAAACCCTCTCCTAGCTGTAAACAAACCCTCTCCTAGCTGTAAACAAACCTTCTCCTAGCTGCAAATAAACCCTCTCCTAGCTGCAAACAAACCCTCTCCTAGCTGCAAATAAACCCTCTCCTAGCTGTAAACAAACCCTCTCCTAGCTGTAAACAAACCCTCTCCTAGCTGCAAATAAACCCTCTCCTAGCTGCAAATAAACCCTCTCCTAGCTGTAAACAAACCCTCTCCTAGCTGTAAACAAACCCTCTCCTAGCTGCAAATAAACCCTCTCCTAGCTGCAAACAAACCCTCTCCTAGCTGCAAATAAACCCTCTCCTAGCTGCAAACAAACCTTCTCCTAGCTGCAAATAAACCCTCTCCTAGCTGTAAACAAACCCTCTCCTAGCTGCAAATAAACCCTCTCCTCGCTGCAAATAAACCCTCTCCTAGCTGCAAATAAACCCTCTCCTAGCTGCAAATAAACCCTCTCCTCGTTGCAAAAACCCTTGCATAGCTGCAAATAAACCCTCTCCTAGCTGCAAATAAACCCTATCCTAGCTGCAAACAAACCCTCTCCTAGCTGCAAACAAACCCTCTCCTAGCTGCAAACAAACCCTCTCCTAGCTGCAAATAAACCCTCTCCTAGCTGCAAATAAATCCTCTCCTAGCTGCAAACCAACCCTCTCCTAGCTGCAAACAAACCCTCTCCTAGCTGCAAACAAACCCTCTCCTAGCTGCAAACAAACCCTCTCCTAGCTGTAAACAAACCCTCTCCTAGCTGCAAACAAACCCTCTCCTAGCTGCAAACAAACCCTCTCCTAGCTGCAAACAAATCCTCTCCTAGCTGCAAACAAACCCTCTCCTAGCTGCAAACAAATCCTCTCCTAGCTGCAAACAAACCCTCTCCTAGCTGCAAACAAACCCTCTCCTAGCTGCAAACAAATCCTCTCCTAGCTGCAAACAAACCCTCTCCTAGCTGTAAACAAACCCTCTCCTAGCTGTAAACAAACCCTCTCCTAGCTGTAAACAAACCCTCTCCTAGCTGCAAACAAACCCTCTCCTAGCTGTAAACAAACCCTCTCCTAGCTGTAAACAAACCCTCTCCTAGCTGCAAACAAACCCTCTCCTAGCTGCAAATAAACCTTCTCCTAGCTGCAAACAAACCCTCTCCTAGCTGCAAACAAATCCTCTCCTAGCTGCAAACAAATCCTCTCCTAGCTGCAAACAAACCCTCTCCTAGCTGTAAACAATCCCTCTCCTAGCTGTAAACAAACCCTCTCCTAGCTGTAAACAAACCCTCTCCTAGCTGCAAACAAACCCTCTCCTAGCTGCAAATAAACCCTCTCCTAGCTGCAAACAAACCCTCTCCTAGCTGCAAACAAACCCTCTCCTAGCTGCAAACAAACCCTCTCCTAGCTGCAAACAAACCCTCTCCTAGCTGCAAATAAACCCTTGCGTAGCTGCAAACAAACCCTCTCCTAGCTGCAAACAAACCCTCTCCTAGCTGCAAATAAACCCTCCCCTAGCTGTAAACAAACCCTCTCCTAGCTGCAAACAAACCCTCTCCTAGCTGCAAACAATCCCTCTCCTAGCTGCAAACAAACCCTCTCCTAGCTGCAAGCAAACCCTCTCCTAGCTGTAAACAAACCTTCTCCTAGCTGCAAACAAACCCTCTCCTAGCTGTAAACAAACCTTCTCCTAGCTGCAAACAAACCCTCTCCTAGCTGCAAACAATCCCTCTCCTAGCTGCAAACAAACCCTCTCCTAGCTGCAAATAAACCCTCCCCTAGCTGTAAACAAACCCTCTCCTAGCTGCAAACAAACCCTCTCCTAGCTGCAAACAATCCCTCTCCTAGCTGCAAACAAACCCTCTCCTAGCTGCAAACAATCCCTCTCCTAGCTGCAAATAAACCCTCCCCTAGCTGTAAACAAACCCTCTCCTAGCTGCAAACAAACCCTCTCCTAGCTGCAAACAAACCCTCTCCTAGCTGCAAACAAACCCTCTCCTAGCTGCAAATAAACCCTCTCCTAGCTGCAAACAATCCCTCTCCTAGCTGCAAATAAACCCTCTCCTAGCTGCAAACAATCCCTCTCCTAGCTGCAAATAAACCCTCTCCTAGCTGCAAACAATCCCTCTCCTAGCTGCAAATAAACCCTCTCCTAGCTGCAAACAAACCCTCTCCTAGCTGCAAATAAACCCTCTCCTAGCTGTAAACAAACCCTCTCCTAGCTGTAAACAAACCCTCTCCTAGCTGCAAATAAACCCTCTCCTAGCTGCAAACAAACCCTCTCCTAGCTGCAAATAAACCCTCTCCTAGCTGTAAACAAACCCTCTCCTAGCTGTAAACAAACCCTCTCCTAGCTGTAAACAAACCTTCTCCTAGCTGCAAATAAACCCTCTCCTAGCTGCAAACAAACCCTCTCCTAGCTGCAAATAAACCCTCTCCTAGCTGTAAACAAACCCTCTCCTAGCTGTAAACAAACCCTCTCCTAGCTGCAAATAAACCCTCTCCTAGCTGCAAATAAACCCTCTCCTAGCTGTAAACAAACCCTCTCCTAGCTGTAAACAAACCCTCTCCTAGCTGCAAACAAACCCTCTCCTAGCTGCAAACAAACCCTCTCCTAGCTGCAAACAAACCCTCTCCTAGCTGCAAACAAACCCTCTCCTAGCTGTAAACAAACCCTCTCCTAGCTGCAAACAAACCCTCTCCTAGCTGCAAATAAACCCTCTCCTAGCTGTAAACAAACCCTCTCCTAGCTGTAAACAAACCCTCTCCTAGCTGCAAATAAACCCTCTCCTAGCTGTAAACAAACCCTCTCCTAGCTGTAAACAATCCCTCTCCTAGCTGCAAATAAACCCTTGCGTAGCTGCAAACAAACCCTCTCCTAGCTGCAAATAAACCCTCCCCTAGCTGTAAACAAACCCTCTCCTAGCTGTAAACAAACCCTCTCCTAGCTGCAAACAAACCCTCTCCTAGCTGCAAACAAACCCTCTCCTAGCTGTAAACAAACCCTCTCCTAGCTGTAAACAAACCCTCTCCTAGCTGCAAACAAACCCTCTCCTAGCTGTAAACAAACCCTCTCCTAGCTGTAAACAAACCCTCTCCTAGCTGCAAACAAACCCTCTCCTAGCTGCAAATAAACCTTCTCCTAGCTGCAAACAAACCCTCTCCTAGCTGCAAACAAATCCTCTCCTAGCTGCAAACAAATCCTCTCCTAGCTGCAAACAAACCCTCTCCTAGCTGTAAACAATCCCTCTCCTAGCTGTAAACAAACCCTCTCCTAGCTGTAAACAAACCCTCTCCTAGCTGCAAACAAACCCTCTCCTAGCTGCAAATAAACCCTCTCCTAGCTGCAAACAAACCCTCTCCTAGCTGCAAACAAACCCTCTCCTAGCTGCAAACAAACCCTCTCCTAGCTGCAAACAAACCCTCTCCTAGCTGCAAATAAACCCTTGCGTAGCTGCAAACAAACCCTCTCCTAGCTGCAAACAAACCCTCTCCTAGCTGCAAATAAACCATCCCCTAGCTGTAAACAAACCCTCTCCTAGCTGCAAACAAACCCTCTCCTAGCTGCAAACAATCCCTCTCCTAGCTGCAAACAAACCCTCTCCTAGCTGCAAACAAACCCTCTCCTAGCTGTAAACAAACCTTCTCCTAGCTGCAAACAAACCCTCTCCTAGCTGTAAACAAACCTTCTCCTAGCTGCAAACAAACCCTCTCCTAGCTGCAAACAATCCCTCTCCTAGCTGCAAACAAACCCTCTCCTAGCTGCAAATAAACCCTCCCCTAGCTGTAAACAAACCCTCTCCTAGCTGCAAACAAACCCTCTCCTAGCTGCAAACAATCCCTCTCCTAGCTGCAAACAAACCCTCTCCTAGCTGCAAACAATCCCTCTCCTAGCTGCAAATAAACCCTCCCCTAGCTGTAAACAAACCCTCTCCTAGCTGCAAACAAACCCTCTCCTAGCTGCAAACAAACCCTCTCCTAGCTGCAAACAAACCCTCTCCTAGCTGCAAATAAACCCTCTCCTAGCTGCAAACAATCCCTCTCCTAGCTGCAAATAAACCCTCTCCTAGCTGCAAACAATCCCTCTCCTAGCTGCAAATAAACCCTCTCCTAGCTGCAAACAATCCCTCTCCTAGCTGCAAATAAACCCTCTCCTAGCTGCAAACAAACCCTCTCCTAGCTGCAAATAAACCCTCTCCTAGCTGTAAACAAACCCTCTCCTAGCTGTAAACAAACCCTCTCCTAGCTGCAAATAAACCCTCTCCTAGCTGCAAACAAACCCTCTCCTAGCTGCAAATAAACCCTCTCCTAGCTGTAAACAAACCCTCTCCTAGCTGTAAACAAACCCTCTCCTAGCTGTAAACAAACCTTCTCCTAGCTGCAAATAAACCCTCTCCTAGCTGCAAACAAACCCTCTCCTAGCTGCAAATAAACCCTCTCCTAGCTGTAAACAAACCCTCTCCTAGCTGTAAACAAACCCTCTCCTAGCTGCAAATAAACCCTCTCCTAGCTGCAAATAAACCCTCTCCTAGCTGTAAACAAACCCTCTCCTAGCTGTAAACAAACCCTCTCCTAGCTGCAAACAAACCCTCTCCTAGCTGCAAACAAACCCTCTCCTAGCTGCAAACAAACCCTCTCCTAGCTGCAAACAAACCCTCTCCTAGCTG
Organism: Oncorhynchus mykiss; assembly: GCF_057628025.1. Lineage (NCBI taxonomy): Eukaryota > Metazoa > Chordata > Actinopteri > Salmoniformes > Salmonidae > Oncorhynchus > Oncorhynchus mykiss. The sequence continues at coordinate 76,763,432 of NC_143033.1, forward strand.
TAAACAAACCCTCTCCTAGCTGCAAACAAACCCTCTCCTAGCTGCAAATAAACCCTCTCCTAGCTGTAAACAAACCCTCTCCTAGCTGTAAACAAACCCTCTCCTAGCTGCAAATAAACCCTCTCCTAGCTGTAAACAAACCCTCTCCTAGCTGTAAACAATCCCTCTCCTAGCTGCAAATAAACCCTTGCGTAGCTGCAAACAAACCCTCTCCTAGCTTCAAATAAACCCTCCCCTAGCTGTAAACAAACCCTCTCCTAGCTGTAAACAAACCCTCTCCTAGCTGCAAACAAACCCTCTCCTAGCTGCAAACAAACCCTCTCCTAGCTGTAAACAATCCCTCTCCTAGCTGCAAATAAACCCTCTCCTAGCTGCAAACAATCCCTCTCCTAGCTGCAAACAATCCCTCTCCTAGCTGCAAATAAACCCTCTCCTAGCTGCAAACAATCCCTCTCCTAGCTGCAAACAAACCCTCTCCTAGCTGCAAATAAACCCTTGCGTAGCTGTAAACAATCCCTCTCCTAGCTGTAAACAATCCCTCTCCTAGCTGCAAACAAACCCTCTCCTAGCTGCAAACAAACCCTCTCCTAGCTGCAAACAATCCCTCTCCTAGCTGCAAACAATCCCTCTCCTAGCTGCAAACAATCCCTCTCCTAGCTGCAAACAAACCCTCTCCTAGCTGCAAACAATCCCTCTCCTAGCTGCAAACAAACCCTCTCCTAGCTGCAAACAAACCCTCTCCTAGCTGCAAACAAACCCTCTCCTAGCTGCAAACAAACCCTCTCCTAGCTGCAAACAAACCCTTGCGTAGCTGCAAACAAACCCTCTCCTAGCTGCAAACAATCCCTCTCCTAGCTGCAAATAAACCCTCTCCTAGCTGTAAACAAACCCTCTCCTAGCTGCAAACAATCCCTCTCCTAGCTGCAAACAAACCCTTGCGTAGCTGCAAATAAACCCTCTCCTAGCTGTAAACAAACCCTCTCCTAGCTGCAAACAAACCCTCCCCTAGCTGTAAACAAACCCTCTCCTAGCTGCAAACAATCCCTCTCCTAGCTGCAAATAAACCCTCTCCTAGCTGTAAACAAACCCTCTCCTAGCTGTAAACAAACCCTCTCCTAGCTGCAAACAATCCCTCTCCTAGCTGCAAACAATCCCTCTCCTAGCTGTAAACAAACCCTCTCCTAGCTGCAAATAAACCCTCCCCTAGCTGTAAACAAACCCTCTCCTAGCTGCAAATAAACCCTCTCCTAGCTGCAAATAAACCCTCTCCTAGCTGTAAACAAACCCTCTCCTAGCTGTAAACAAACCCTCTCCTAGCTGCAAATAAACCCTCTCCTAGCTGCAAACAAACCCTCTCCTAGCTGCAAATAAACCCTCTCCTAGCTGCAAACAAACCCTCTCCTAGCTGCAAACAAACCCTCTCCTAGCTGCAAACAAATCCTCTCCTAGCTGCAAACAAACCCTCTCCTAGCTGTAAACAAACCCTCTCCTAGCTGTAAACAAACCCTCTCCTAGCTGCAAACAAACCCTCTCCTAGCTGCAAATAAACCTTCTCCTAGCTGCAAACAAACCCTCTCCTAGTACAGTATATCAACTGAGTTAAGTAGCAGCTTTCTCATTTGTTTTGCCCATCTCGATAATGTGCCTCGTGTGGTAGAGAGCACAGACCTCATTGTGTAAAACTATCTTTGTCCGTCTTCTATTTTGACGTTTTTTTGGCACTGCTACTCATACCAAAGCACTATGGAGATTTATATGTGTGTTGTAGATAAATAACAATATTTCCATTTTGGACTGTGTCTTTATCCAGAGGTATCCTGCAACACAGCTGGTTCTCTTTTTACCCAGCATAACACCCTGGAGACAGACAGGAGAAATGGGACTGGTGCCACTCCATCCTCTGGGAGGCTGGAGCACATTATAGAGAGAGAGAGAGAGAGAGAGAGTAGATTCTGGGTTGGGACGGAGGGGATGGAAGGGTGATATGTTTGGCTCCATGGCACATCATTGAAAGCATTTTGCTATCTCTGTGATTTAACCCATTGTATTGCATATATCAATCAGCAAACTGTAGGCTTTGCGTACGCTGCGATGGAATTGACTATTATATGAGGAAAGTGTATCTGATATGTTTTATGGCATCACTATCTGACATAGGACAGTCAAATGGGTGATAGGGGAAGTGGCACATCTGTCTGGTACAAGGTGCTAGAAATAACTGGTTTTGACATCCCATACAGTAAATCACTTAAATGATTGGAATGATTTGGATTTTTTATATATATATTTCCTCCCGCATCTAAAGAAAAAAAACACACTTACAAGCCTCGATATGTAGCTCCAAGCATCAGTTCGCACGTCAAGCTGACATAAATATTCACATTCTCTCTAAGATTGCACTCTCTACCCTTAAACCACCATGTCAAACCATGTTCTGACATTCAAAAAAGAAATTCTGTACTAGTGATGTGAATTCAAGCAAAGAACCATAATGACCTAGGCTAATGCTGAGATGTGCTAAACAGTTGCTGTGCTGAGTGCACGCTGAGATGGGAGGACTGTGCCCAGAATGCTGTCATTGTCCATAGCCACCTCTCATACCTCTCCCAGTCTGCCAGCTCCCAGTGGAGCTGAAACCGGAATGCATGAAGAAGAACAAACAAAGATCCGCCTTAGTTTTAACACAGCTGGAGTTTGTTTTAGAGATGGAAGGTGCCTTGCAGCTCATATGTCTTGGGTTGTTACTTTTGGATGGCAGGTTTCAGAAGCCAGACACTGTAGCAGCTATAGGGTAAGGTCATTTCATATCTGGCACTTGAAAGGTAATGTTGTGTACACCTGAATCCCCTCTGTAGGCTGTTCTCCTGAAACAGACTGACGATGGCTCCATTTCTAAGCAGCCTGGATCTGTATCTGCACCACAGTCTGCCTCACGTTGCACATTCAGGATCTGTCACTGGCAGACATAGAACAGAGCCACATTCAGTTGCAAAACGTTCTCCAACGTTACAGATAGAATTTCCGTGCATAGAGCTGACGTTATTCCTTATTCAACACATACAGGAGGAATGTTTGTTCTACATAGCATATTTCTATCTGACCGTCCTGCTGAACACGCCCCAGCTGTGGAGCCTTGTGCCCAGTCTACACTACCTACAATGCTGTCTACACACTCCTTATCCCACTCTTACTCTGGGATAAGAGCCACATAAAGATATATGTGATATGTATAGAACCTATACAGTTGAAGTCGGAAGTTTACTTACACTTAGGTCGGAGTCATTAAAACTAATTTTTCAACCACTCCACAAATTTCTTGTTAACAAACTATAGTTTTGGCAAGTCAGTTAGGACATCTACTTTGTGCATGACACAAGTCATTTTTCCAACAACTGTTTACAGACAGATTATTTCACTTATAATTCACTGTATCGCAATTCCAGTGGGTCAGAAGTTTACGTACACTAAGTTGACTGTGCCTTTAAACAGCTTGGAAAATGTACATACACCTTAGCCAAATACATTTAAACTCAGTTTTTCACAATTCCTGACATTTAATCCTAGTAAAAATTCCCTGTTTTAGGTCAGTTAGGACCTAAGAATATGGGTTGATGAAGTGATGGTAATAAGACCAACAGGAAACTTTGGAATCCAATTCTATACAAAACTTGGGAAATGTATTACTAATTAGAAACGTACAATATGCTAAGACCTTTTACATTTTGTACATTCATCTGTTAAAATAAGTCATTTGGCTTTTAGCGTGATTCTTATTGATCAGCATCAGATGAAATGTTAACAGGGCACATGAATCTTTAACCCCATTGTCAAGCTCCCTTCTGCTTCAGTTCCATAGTGATCTCCATGCAATCAACTGTTAGAAGTAAAACCGTTATAAGTAAATGAAATTATTCAATTGGCAGCCAAGTTTGTCATGTGATGAATAACTCCTGCTGTAAAATGACACAATGTTCCCATCTCCCCAGCAACAACTGACAACAGCAGCTCTATCTGCCCTGCTGGTTTCCAGGAGACCCGGCCTAGCTCCTCCTCCTGAGGAGTGCTGAGGCTGCAGCATGGAGCCCCAGGGGAGTCTGGGAGTGGAGGGGGCCTTCAGCCTGCAGCTGGCGCTGCTGGTGCCCAGTCTCCGGAGCGAGGCAGTGACCCACGAGCTGGAAGATCTGACTATGGAGCCCAGTCCAAGCCTGCCACCTCTCAAAGAGCGTAAGAACGGTGAGTAGTAGACCATTCAGTCACATAGGTCAATCACCTAGGGCAGGGCTGCCCAACCCTCATCCTGGAGATCTACTGTCCTGTAGATTTTCAGTCCAACCCTAATTTAGCATATCTGATTCAGCTAGTTAAGGTCTTGTTGAGCAGCACAGCAGGACATGCAAACTTGGCTGCCAGTTGAATAATGTATTAGAGGTTTAAAAAGGCTTCTAAAGTTTGTAATTTCCACTTTGCATATTCATTTCCAATTTGTAATTGCATACCTAGTATCAGGAGGATGAGTGGTGAAAACACAGAGGGTGAATCAATTGTATTTGATTTCTTGCATCCTCTCTCCTTGCCTCCTTCTCAAAATGCATTGAAGCAGATCCGAGGCGCTGACAAATCAAGGAAATAAGATTGAAATTAACCCAGAGACTCTGGTTTCTATATCATCCATCAGAGAGCAAGCCTGCCCTGACAGTGAGAAAACAAACTCCTCTCCAGTCCAGAGAGATTTGTTTGTGGAGAGAAGTGGGGAATTATACTGGAATTGCATCTGGAAGCCAACACATAATCACAGCTTGAACGGTTCCTGACATCAAGTCCCAAAGTCAGTCCTCTCCTTGGGCCACTAAGTGTTTTGTTTGTTGGTTGCTCTCAGAAAAGCGGGAATTATTAATGAGTTAATGATATTATAAATTAGATGCAGATTCTGATGAACAGACTTCAACAAAGTCAATGAACGGGTTGAGCCTCTAATTTAACTTTTCACTGATGATGAATTCCTTACTAATATTTCCCAGTGCATTTTCCTTGAAATTGTGAACCTTCAGTATCTTGAGATCTCCTCTGTTATCTCACTCTCCTAACCCACTGGTTCTCAGACCAAAGCCAGAACCCCAATCTGGAAATATTCCTCTGGCATGTGAACCATAGTGAGGGGTAGCACTGAGGCAGTGTCTGGTGGGGAGGCTGACACTCACCCACCCCGAGTGGTAGCCTGACATTTTCCCAGTCCCTAGAGAGACCACTGTTCACCCCAACCTTATTGCCCAAGAGACAGACACTGGGAAAACTCAAATGTGTTGCACTCTATGCCTTGTTGATGATGTGATGATGTAGTGGAGATTTTTTAAATTTAGTTCCGTTTCAAAATACATGCGTCTGGCCAAGTTTAATCTCTCGTGTACTGACCCTTACTACCCTCCCCTCACAAGCCCCTCCCTCAGAAAACTTGGACTCGACTCAGACTATGATGTCTTTTATCACCAGAATAATACAGGAAGTTCGCTGTTTGTTTTCTCTTCTGGTTAATGTCTGATTAATAATTTCCAATGCAGCTCACGTGATACACGGGACCCAACATTTTTGTATTGATAGCGATGCACATCGGACATCATACGCCATCCATTATTGAAGTGTTTACTCCATACAGTATGCACTTGTGGAGGCCCTTGACATTGCAACATCAACACACCCCTTTAGTGGGGAGCTCTCATAGGCCAGTGTCTCTGCTTGGTACTCCATCTTGTGCCACTCTCTGTATTGATTGCCACTTTCTTCTTGCTCTGGGCTGCAGACACATTGATCCCATGCAGACACATTGATCCCATTGCAGGCCAGGTCTGAGCTCCATGAATCCCTCCCCACCATGGCTCTTTCTCCCTCCCTGGGCCCCAGCAGGAGCTGACACAGTCAGGCACGTCACAGGGAGCATCTGGGGCGTCTAGAGCACAGTCTGCATCCTGTCTTTCTTCCTAAGAGGGAGACCCCCTGTAGTGGATTCACATGCACAACAGGGGCTAGAATCAGGATCAGGACCGGCTCTATAGAGGAGCTTGCTTTCATTTAAGCAGCATTCCTAATCCATTTGAACACATGATGCCGGCCAGTCATTTTCCTTTCGGGTCTGTATCTTTGTTAGTGTCATAATATGACTACCGCTGTTTATCTAGACATTCAGCTTGCAGTTGTTTCATTTTATAGTATTGTAAGGTTAACACGTTCATGACTGTTCCCAAGTTGTCCTTGAACATTGACATGGGTGAAATATAGCAGGGCGAAATGGATTGGAATGGAAATAGAAGCAGCATGCCAGTTCATGTTGGCTGCCCTCTGCCCTTTAACCTGCAGTGTTAGGGAGTAGGGAGGGACACAGATCTGGACTTCAAGCGTATGACTCATACTTCCTGTATGTGAATGCTAACCCGGCTGGAAATGACCATCTATTCATCTGGTATCACTCTTCGGTGTTCTCTCTTCCCTGTTGTCCCTTTAGAAGTCTCCTCTGGGTGGGTGATATTTATCTTTGCTGTTATTGGTTCTCGGACACAGAGACCAGATTGATATATGTTCTCCTAGACAACATTGTGAAGGAGACAGGGTTGAATGCAACCACCTCCCATTTCTAATGTTTACATTTAATCTATTTTGTTTGAAATCCGAAAGACAATATTGATACTTATGTCAATATTAGTCAGCAACAGCCACGGTTGGGTCTACACAAATGAAAACAATAGATAAGATTGTATTAATGTCATGTTTGTGCTTTGAGTGTCGTGTTGTAGTCGAAATAATGAAATGAAAATGATAGCAATAACAAGAATGTGCTAAATGTCAGAAATACACACTTTACAACTGGGAAAAGTGACAAAGATAAACATCAATGTCCCAGGGGCCTCAGCATGTTTGTTTTTGTCATTCTTATCCAGTGACACAACATGGTATGAAAATAAATTCCCAGCTCGTTTTCTCATGGAGCTTTTCATCCTCGCACTCAAAAGTCACAAATACTCTATGTTTTTGGGCCAAGAAAGACACAATAAGTTAAAATGACATTTCAATACATGCATGTAGTTAGCCTATTTCATGATATGGTTGAAAGTATGACTTACCTTTATAGACTTTTAGGACAGCAGTTGGTTTAGTCAAAAGTTTGTATTGTTCTCTGTGTTGTTTTGGTAATTAAAGTTGCTTGACTCATTGTATTTAGTTCTAATGAGGCTAGTGTTGAAAGAGCAGAGCACTGAGAGCTGAGCAGAGTGACCCAGCAGGGGTTAACAGTGGCTCGTCTGTCTGTGTTCCCTCCTCCTCCTGACGCTGAGCCCAGCCAGAGCATGAGTGAGCGCACACTCGCTCCCGCTGAGACCAACACAAAGACAGGCAGAGCGAGATTGGAGAGACTGGAGAGAGAGAGGGAGGGACTGTACGTACCAGACTGTGAGAAACAGTTCTCTTACCATACGCTCCTAGCTGGGTGTTTTCCCTCATTACCAAACCCTCATGCTGGTCCTCGTTCCTCACTGCCCTGATCACTCCATGGGACTCCAGACCCGGCCGCTAAGCGACCCGGCTCTCTCCTCCTCTATGGCGTGCCTCGACGTGGAGACCCCCGCCGTCTGCAGGGGTAAATTTAAATCAGGTGCCCGTCTCTCTCTGTCTTTCCTTTTCTCCCTCCTCATTCTTTCACTCTCTCTTTCTATCGCTTACCTTTTCACTCTTTCTTGCTCTCTCTGCTAGGTAGCATCACTACGTTGTTGGCATGAAGCCTAGTATCAACATAAATCAGAATCCATTTTGGTTTCCTCTACGGTTGTCTCCAAAAATGTTGTGTGTTTAGGACTTTTTAACTACAGTATATTCTCACTAGAAGGCAGGTAGTTGTTTAAGTTCTCAGTAAAATAATGGAGTTACAGTGAAATGTGTATGGCTTTATGGGTTTAGCTCTGCTTTTCAGTCAACGTGATTACCTTGAATGAAATATACAGCTACTTATAGGCCTTGACCAACTTGACCCACGGCAGTGATGTCAGAGTAATCTGTAATGATTAATTGATGATAACACCTTGACGCTGGGCTAGGACAGAGACAGAGAGCCCCACCAGGAAATGATAGGGCATTACAGAACGAATAGCTATTAAATTATGTCCAGTATCCGTTTGAGACTGGATTAACAGCATCACAATAGTGTAAAGAGTTGTTGTTTTCTATTAGAAACAAGCAAAGTCAAAATGAGGGAGGAGATGAGGCCAGAATGAGGGAGGGGACTAGGGAGGTGGGTTTATATAGCGTATCATATTATTAGGATCCTTAAACCCAGGACTCGGTGTTCACTTCTTATGATGACAAATAACTGCAGAGCTCAGTGTTACCCTCAGGCTATCAGCTAAGCATGATGTCACCACTTAGTTTGTACCTTTTCCTGAACGATAGCATTCTGCTGTACAGTATGTTGGCTTGGGAGGAATAGTCCCCAGTGAAATGCTAAACCTGGAAATGCTGTTGCTCCACATTCTGTTTGTGATCTGCATACTGTTGCAGGGCAGCTCCTGATAGTATTAGGTGTTTCAAAGAACAACTTGGTGTGTAAAGAAAAGGTGATATGACTCTATTACCTGGCTTCAATGTAGGTCATATTTAAAAGCTATTGTGTCCCCTCGGGTCATGGGTGTAGAATCATTCTTGGATGAGTTGGATGGATCTGGTTTGAATTTATTGGCAATGTTTTATTCCTTATCTATCTTCGAGCATACATCAAACAACAAACTGACTCATCGAGTGAATGAGCATTTGCAAGGGCATGGAGCACAGCTGAGCTGCAAGGAGAATACTGTATATTTCCAGCAATAATGTCAACATAGCTTATGTCAGTGTCCGACTGTCTCTATAACAGTGTAGCCGTAACAAAACAGATTCTCTTTTATATTTACGCAGAGTGTTTCTAGGAAAAAGTCAGAACAAGAGATCTAATGGTAGACTTTGTCCAGAGATGAGTTTTGTTGAGACGAACATAGGCAGGGGATTAGAGATAGAATCAGGAGACAGGGATATTAGTAAAGCCTATGTACACTCTGAGGTTTGTGAAGTACCTCTGTTTATGTTGTGCTGGAGAGCAGGGGAGTACAGCCGACTTGCATCACACAGAGGTTAGCCAGGGTTCACTGAGAACAGCACTATTGACATCGGCCAAACAAAATGTAAGGAGCACTTCAGGCATGGGCTGTACTTTCCACGTTGATGTCAAGAATAACAACTTGAAATGCAGTATTGTTCTCATAAATCGACAATTATCCTTTAGCATTCTTTTCCAGTCGAGTCAAAGTGGATAATATGAATTTTGAAACCAACCAATGGTAATTCTCTCCTATCTTCCAAAATGATCTTTCTGTGTCGGTGCCCCCCTGGTGTGCAGGTTGACATGTATGGTCATAAGTCTTGTCCTGGAGGCAGCACTGAGCGATTTCCCCTTAGATAGGCGATCTGTAAAGTCACAATTTTGTAAAAATGAATGAAAACAAACATGAGCTTTTTGGTCTTAATTTAAAGTTAGGGTTAGGCATTAGGGTTACCAGTGTGGTTAAAGATAGGGTCAAAATCTAATTTTATGTCTTTGTGGCTGTTCCAGCTAGTGACCGCTGCAGAACTTCCTCCAGAACAAGATTCATGAAAAAACTGCTAACCTGACCCTGGTGTGAACGTGTAATGGGAACCATGGATAGGGAGCAGGAACACAGTGTTCTGAGCCATGGAGGCGCAGAGGGGCTTGTAAAAGTTTTGGGGGGCTCTGAGAATGGACTCAGTTGCTCCCCTGCCTTGGCTCCCTGGGACTCTCTGTGCTCATCTGTCCACCAGTGGGAGCGGGTCCCCCCCACTCTGTACAATGCTTTGGGTTCCAGTCCAGTCCCGGCCCCCACCCCCATGCCACCTCCAGACTCCATGGTTCCCAGGCCTTCTTCTCACAGCTGCCCAGTTTATTTTAGCTGGAGTGAGTCACGTTGGCCTGGTCAGACGCAGTGACTGTCCCAGGGGACTAGAGCGGAGCAGGCCTGGGTGTGTATGTAGTATGTAGTGTTTAGTGTCTATGTGTGTGTTTGACTGTGCATTGACCATCTGGCTATAGCCAATGAGCAGTCTACTCCAGCAGTTGTCCGACCTCTCTATGAACAGAGTGCCTTGGTGACGATAAGGGCCCCAACATTCTTCACAGCGCCGCGTCGTTCGTCACCATCAACCGTCACCTTCCTCTTCAAATATTTTTGCTGAGGATCACTGTTATTCCACTGAAATAACACGTCCACGCTCGCCTGTTTATAACATGTTTAAACTGGGCCCACACTGCAGTTTATTATGATAGAAAAATAACATTGGGTGCCGTCCAAGGATTTGGAGCCTCCTGCATAAGAGGCCTTCTTGTCTTTTTATGTTCCAAGGACTTCATGGATCAGTGCTTACCGCTCCAAAACAAGACTACACATCTCACTTTTTATGGGGCGGCACTTACAAAAGAGACCGAGTTCACTCAGTCCTGGGATGACATCATGTCCAACTCGGAGGTGACTCGGACAAATGAACATTGCCCTGTAATTAGTCTTCAGGGTTTGTTCTTTCTACAGTGGTACTTGAGAAAGACTCATCCCATGCCCATGTCTATCTATGTTTGTATTTCAAGTTGAACATCTATGTAAAGTTACCTCTGCATTTGCATCCCAGTCTGTCCTCAGTATGTCCTTGTCTTCACTTTATTTGAAGAGAGCTTGTATATTAATATTTAAAGCCCATGTAATTGCTCAAATGTAAACTCACAGTGCCAAGAAGAGTGCAATTGCTAGTTGTCTGGTAGGTTAACCATGCAGAAAGTCTGTAGGCTGTCTTTATAGGATGTCTTAGGTGGAGGAACAGGACTTCCTGTTTTGTTCTGGCTGGGCTGTGATGTGTCAACACAAATTGGTGACTGGTCAATTTTTTCGGGTCCATTACTCAATTTTCTTCTTCATAACAAATTGTGTCCAGTACACAATGTTCTTTATAAGGAATTCCAAATTGTTGTGGCTAAAGTTATCTAGGTGGCTAACGTTAGCTAGGCTAGTGGTTAAGGTTCGGAGTTAGGGTTAGGGGTTAAGGTTAGGGTTAGCTAGCATGCTAGCTAAGTAGTTGAAAAGTAGTAAGTACAGTTGAAGTCGGAAGTTTACATACACTTAGGTTGGAGTCATTAAAACTTGTTTTTCAGCCACTCCACACATTTCTGGTTAACAAACTATAGTTTTGGCAAGTCGGTTACGACATCTACTTTTCCAACATTTGTTTACAGACAGATTATTTCACTTATACTTCACTGTATCACAATTCCAGTGGGTCAACATACACTAAGTTGACTGTGACTTTAAACAGCTTAGAAAATTCCAGAAAATTATGTCATGGCTTTAGAAGCTTCTGATAGGCTAATTTACATTTCTTTGAGTCAATTGGAGGTGTACCTGTGGATGTATTTCAAGGCCTACCTTCAAACTCTGTGCCTCTTTGCTTGACATCATGGGAAAATCAAAATAAATCAGCCAAGACCTCTGAAAAAAAATTGTAGACCTCCACAGATCTGGTACATTCTTGGGAGCAATTTCCAAACGCCTGAAGGTACCACATTAATCTGTACAAAAAATAGTATGCAAGTATAAACACCATGGGACCACGCAGCCGCCATACAACTCAGGGAGGAGACGCGTTCTGTCTCCTAGAGATGACAGTACTTTGGTGAGAAAAATGCGAATCAATCCCAGAACAAAAGCAAAGGACCTTGTGAAGATGCTGTAAGAAACAGGTACAAAAGTATCTATATCCACAGTAAAACTAGTCCTATATTGACATAACCTGAAAGGCCGCTCAGCAAGGAAGAAGCCACTGCTCCAAAAAAGCCAGACTACGGTTTGCAACTCACATGGGGACAAAGATCGTACTTTTTGGAGAAATGTCCTCTGGTCTTGTGAAACAAAAATAGAACTGATTTGCCATAATGACCATTGTTATGTTTGGAGGAAAAATGGGGAGGCTTGCAAGCTGAAGAACACCATCCCAACCATGAAGCACGGGGGTGGCAGCATCATGTTGTGGGGGAGCTTTGCTGCATGAGGAACTGGTGCACTTCACAAAATAGATGGCATCATGAGGTAGGAAAATTATGTGGATATATTGAAGCAACATCTCAAGACATCAGTCAGGAAGTTAAAGCTTGGTCGCAAATGGGTCTTCCAAATGGACAATGACCCCAAGCATACTTCCAAAGTTGTGGCAAAATGGCTTAAGGACAACAAAGTCAAGATATTGGAGTGGCCATCACAAAGCCCTGACCTCAATCCTATAGAAAATTTGTGTGCAGAACTGAAAAAGAGTGTGCAAGGGCAAGGAGGCCTACATACCTGACTCAGTTACAGCAGCTTTGTCAGGAGGAATGGGCCAAAATTCACCCAACTTATTGTGGGAAGCTTGTGGAAGGCTACCCAAAACGTTTGACCCAAGTTAAACAATTTAAAGGCAATGCTACTAAATACTAATTGAGTGTCTGTAAACTTCTGACCCACTGGGAATGTGATGAAATAAATCAAATCTGAAATAAATCATTCTCTCTACTATTATTCTGACATTTAACATTCTCGAAAGTGGTGATCCTAACTGACCTAAAACAGGGGATTTTTTATGTATTTGGCTAAGTTTAAATGTATTTGGCTAAGGTGTATGTAAACTTGTAAAGTTGCTAATTAGCTCAAATGTAAAAATTGTCCATTATGTGAGTCGAATATGCAACGTTTGGGTTGCTAGACCTTCACGTTATATGCCCACCTACCCTCCCCGACCAACCTCCCTCCTATCGTTTCTGTTTTAAGTAACCTATTGCCTTAATCTGTGGGTTAGGTGTGTAGTAGAACTGGGTGGACAAAATCCATATTGCAATAAATTGCCAGAATTTTATAACATGAATGTGCACCAGTGACTGGTATCGATCATTTTCAGTTCATCGTCCCAGCTCTAGGATGTAAATGGTGGGTCCCAGATATGTTTATGCTGTCTTGCTAACTCCTATGGTCATTGGCGTGGCGGCACAAACAGATCTGGGACTAGGCTAGTTAGGCATAGGTTGAACTCTAACTTATCTCTGCTTCTCTCCCACAGTCCTCCAGCGCCGCCTGCAGCAGAGACGCACCCGTGAGCAGCTAGTGGAGCAGGGCATCATGCCACGTGAGTATAACCACTGAGCATTGGGCACCGCCACTCTCAAACCACCAAGGATTTAATATACTGTAACTCACCTCTACCAGAGTTAAGGTTATTGGTCTGGCATGTAGGAAAATTATAACTGCACCCACACCACAGTCATTAAAGTGGGTCTTGGTTCCAGAAAGCTCTCAGAAAATAAATGTCATACAATTATTACCTAAATTAATACCATAGATTGAACTACGTGCTGTCTGATTTGCTACTATTATGACAACCATACAGGAGTGGAATTCTGCCACTACTGATGTCTCGAACCACCCTCCACCACAACCTCGTCATGATGTTTGTAGAATAAATAAATACTCTGAATGGTCCAAGGTCTTAATCCACAGTGAGGCATACATCGGTGGCCAGTGGCATACCAGAAACCAAAAGGCATACTGAAAACTTCCACACCCGGCTCTCAAAGTCAGCAAAGTGGAGCCGAATCCTTCCTTTTGCTGCCCTTACTGGATTAGTCTCTCTGGGAGCCAGTGGGTTGCAGACTAGAGCAGACAGACTGATAAGACGTCAGACAGCAGACAGACACAGAGAGAGGGGGAACAGTGATGTAGCTAAGTTATTTGTGGCTAGAGCTGCAGGAGCCCCAGACCAGAGACCTCTCAGTGCTGGGAGTGTGCTCTGTCTTGTCTTGTCCAGCCCTATAATAGGCCTCCTCCATGTGTACTCTAAGCTCCTCTTATTAGGCTCCACAGTCAGAGCTGTATGAGTCAGTGACTGGGCCTGCGTTGGAGGTCAGTAACCCCCACTGTGGCCCTAGAACAGGCAGCACAGGAACCTCCCAGCCAGCGACACTGGGTGAATCGCTCTGGTTCTCCCACACAGTGGACTTACTATAGGTATGTAGGCCAGGACTTGGGTGACGCTCAGGAATGCTTAGCTCTGCTCCTCTGAGTTTGACACACTCCCTCTGACTAAGAAGAACCACTGGTCAGTGTGTGTTCAGACCTCGGTGTGTGTGTGTTGTAGAGAGCAAACAGTGCTTGTGTTAGTTAGAGGTGACTAATGGGTGTAGCCGTGCCATGACAACAGCAGGATAAGTGTGTCTGATGAGATCAAAGTCTCGGCCTGACTGTCTCACTAGTTGGATGAGTGGAACATTCAGAGACATCCTGTCCTACTCCCGTCAGCTATTGTGTAGTAGAAAAGTAATCCTCTCTTCCAAAGAAATAACAAACATTATTGTCTCGCCCTTGTTGTCGTCAGCTTGTCATCAAGTACAACTACTTAATGTCTCAAATATGACAGGAGGACGAGTTGACCTTTTACCCCTCAGAAGATGTAGGTAGTTACAGTGAGCTCCAAAAGTATTGGGACAGTGACAAATGTTTCGACTTTGGATTTGAAATGATACAATGACTATTAAAGTGCAGACTGTCAGCTTTCATTTGAGTTTTTTTCATCCATATCTGGTGAACCGTTTAGAAATGACAGCACTTTTTGTACATAGTCCCCCATTTTAAGGGACCAAAAGTATTGGAACAAATTCACTTATATGTGTATTAAAGTAGTCAAAAGTTTAGTATTTGGTCCCATATTCCTAGCACGCAATGACTACATCAAGCTTGTGACTACAAACTTGCTGGATGCATTTGCTGTTTGTGTTGGTTGTGTTTCAGATTAGTTTGTGCCCAATAGAAATGAATGGTAAATCATGTATTGTGCCATTTTGCAGTCACTTTTATTGTAAATAAGATTATAATATGTTTCTAAACACTTCTACATTAATGTGGATGTTACCATGATTACAGAGTGTCCTGAATAAATCATAAATAATGATGAGTGAAAAAATTAGAGGCATATCATAACCCCCCCCCCCCAAAAAAAAAAGAACCTCCCCTGTTATTGTAATGGTTAGCATAGTAATGGTTAGTATTAATCTGTGTGTTAATACACTGTTCCTAGGCCGTCATTGTAGATAAGAATTTGTTCTTAACTGACTTGCCTAGTTAAATAAAATAAAAATACTTTTGGAGCTCACTGTATATGATGTTGATCTTCCCTCCCATAGCACTGAAATGCCCTGCTGCCTTCCACGAACAGATCCGCAGCCTGCAGAGGTCCAGGGTAAGACCTCACTGTTCATTGTACTTCATTGAGATGAAAACACACTATCACATACCCATGCCATTCCATATCATCTCGATTAAATGTAGTTTTATGTTGTTTTCTTACAGACTGAGAACTTCTTGAAGCACAAAATCCGCAGTAGACCTGAACGTTCAGAGCTGGTCCGCATGCACATCCTGCAAGGTAACCTCACTGCCATGTACTGTATGCTTTATGATAGGCTATAGAGAAGACAGATGATACGGAGCATACTCAGCTACCACCAGAAAGTACATGTGCATTTAGTTGACCAAGTTAGCTCTCAGAAGAGAGATGATGACGGAAGAGGAGAATCCTGTGAAATTGAATCCCTCCCTATTGGATACAATCCATAGGATATTAAATATTCTTGAGATGTTACAATCAGTTGTCTGATTGATTGTCTTTGACGTATGAGGACATACCACCTTAAACAGTCTCCACTGTGAGACACACAGTAGTAGAACAGTACTGTTGTGAGTTCTAGGTAGACTAGCAGTTACTGATGACTTGCTGTCTGTCCCACAGAGACCCATGCGGAGCCCTCTCTGCAGGCCACTCAGATGATGCTGAAGAGAGCCAGGCTGGCTGATGACCTCAATGAGAAGCTGGCCCAGCGACCCGGCCCCATGGAGCTGGTGGTCAAGAACATTCTGCCTGTGGAACCCAGCCTCGTTAAGGACGGCGTCACCGGTAGAGAACACTCTTGACTTTATACATTATTATTTCCAGGCTAAGGGCGAAGTAACTCATTCAACTCCCACTCCCTGCATATTTGTATGGTGTAGATTTCTGAAAGTGCCTATTACGACTAACACAGCAATGAGGCATTTCCAGTGACTACCATGAGAAACAACTTAGTACAAACCTCTCTCCATTGGTCTACTTGTAATTAATAAGCTGTGCTTTTGCACGTGTTACGTTGCAGATCCCCCAGACGGTGAGGTGGAGAATGACTTCCCCAAGACGAAAACACCTGATGTGTACAACTTTGACGAGGACAGCAGCGACGCCCTGTCCCCAGAGCAGCCAGCCAGCCAAGAGTCCCAGAGCTCCTCTGCCCCCTCACCCTCCCCCAGAACCCCCAGGGTGACAGAAGCCCCTGTTGCCCTCTCCACCTCCCCACCGACCAGCTCCATCACCATGAAGGTAGGTCCCATCGCAGTACCTCACCACCTATAAATACCCATCTTACATTGTGTTGTTATGGTATGACTAACAGCGTAAATATTTTATGTTTCTACATTTTGGGCCTAAATAATAGTCTCCCATTGCACCTGCCTGTTGTATATCAAATTCTGCTTGCTAGAAAATATTCTTTGCCTCCTGTTTTCTGTTAGACGACATCCATCTTTTGTTAGTCTTTTTCCAGTTGCTCTGCCCTTGTGGCTTAGTGTGGGAGGGGGATTTACAGGCCTCTGTTCCCCTTCTTACTGAACGGGCCATGTGGTTTCTATCTGTCTCTTTATCTCAGCACTGCCTACCTACCTCCCAGTCCACAACAGACTTCTTCAACTTCTCTCATGTCTCCACCAATGAGCATCAGAACAATCGCCTGGTGACCACGCCTCAGCCAATCACCATTGTTGCCACTCCAAAGCCGGGGCCCATGTTAGTAAAGGTGAGCCACAAATTTGAAAGAAAGTGACGTCATATCACATGATGGAGAGTACTTGAACCTTGTGGCAAAGGTATGGTATTTCATGGCAATGTGCAAAGCTGTACATTCAATGCAAATATTAAATATACATTTGTTTATAGCGTTTAGCGGAGCACATTACTAGCTATAACCAAACTTTTCTGTCTCTTGGTACAGAAAGCTATTTATTTCATCAATGACGATGTTTTGGTTCCTTTTTGATCCCAGTTAGCTGAGCAAGCTTTTCCTACAAACACTAAATATACCCTGTAAACATGAAAGTCACCTCTGATATTTGACTCTCTCTCTCTCTCTGATCTGCTGTGGTTTTCATGCTGCTTCCTTTGGAACTGTAATCAGAGATAAGAAGTCAGAGGAGGACAAACACTGGGGCTGTGTTCGGTCACAGTGAAAGAACCCATCAGTGCAGGCAGAGACCAGTCGAAACTGATGGTTCGGCCAATTCAAATGTGGTTCAAAGCACAACAAGGCCTGGAGGAGTTTTTCACAAATCCTTGGACTTAAACTGCCAGCCGCTCTCAGTCTTCAATTAAGGTTAAGTGACAGGCTTTCTCTTAGCCTTCAGGGTATAAAGGATGGAAGCAAGAGAAGGGAGTGAAGTAATAACTTGGTCATTTGTCACAATCCTTTACACACAAAGCAAATGAATATTTTCTGAGCTCTGCCCCTCCTGTGTTGAAGAACAGGGAGGAACACATTCGAGGCTGTGTGTTTGCATAAACCAACTTGAATTGGTGTTTATGGCTTGCATGCATATTTTTATGGCTTGCATCTACCTCTCAAATGCCAAGCCATTTAATGTGTATCCTGTAATTTAGTTACTGAACAATAAGGGTCACCCCACATCCCTTTCCACATTCCATTTCCCCATCCTGTCTTTCTCACTGGGCGTTATCACAATGTCGCACATATTCATTTTATACTACAGTATGAAATGGGCACAATTTAGTGGACAAGCCTCACAATACTGGCAAGATGTTTAGACGTTATCCACAACAGTCAGAACACTAAACATGTCCACTTTCCACTCAGTGAGATGAACCTTTGAAGTTTTCAGTGAAAACGTTTCACTGCTCCTCCCGGGTAGTATCCAGTAGGTTGTAACCGTTCCTCTTTTCCCCTGTGCAGCAAAGCCAGCCAAAGACACCCAATGACAAGAGCCGCAGTAAGAAGAATAAGGATCCCAAGCCGCGGGTGAAGAAGCTAAAGTACCACCAGTACATCCCCCCGGACCAGAAACAGGAGGCCAACGAGGCCCCCATGGACTCAGCCTACGCCAGGCTCCTGCATCAGCAGCAGCAGTTCCTCCAGCTGCAGATACTGAGCCAGCAGCAGCAGCACTATAACTACCAGACCATCCTGCCTGCCCCACTCAAGTATGGCCCACTGTAAAAAGGACATTGGAATGTAATGTGTTACCGCAGCTTGAATACCGTAGGCCAATCCCTCACATTCTATTTGCAGTTTAATTGACTGACAGCTTTCAGTTCAGGGCGGTTAGTACATCATCGCTACACCTGGAAGGCAAACATTGTTTCCTTTGAACAATGTGATTCAAGCAAACAATCCTCCCTAACAGAATAAGTCCACACCTGGATAATAGCGATGTAATCTGTCACATCCGTTTCCTGCACAGCTTCTGTTTGGCTTAGATATAGTATTCCTGTGTGCATTGTCCCGGACGGAGACTGTTGATTGTGAATGATGGGACATACAGGAAACTCTTTCTCCCATCCGAACACTAAACCCTCCTCCCGTTGTCTGTGTTCCTACAGGTCGACGGAGGGTCAGAACAGCTGCTCCAACATGTCTCTGAGTGGCAGCAGTCTGTCAAGTCCCATCATGGTCTCTCTACCCAGCGCTGCCCCAGCACGGTCTAACCAGACTCTGACAAACCGCAAGCCTGGTGTCCTACCTGCCAACCTGGACGAAATGAAGGTGAAGCTCACTCCTGCTCCGATATAAACAGCAAAAAAATAAACGTCAACTGCGTTTATTTTCAGCAAACTTAACATGTGTAAATATTTGTACGAACATAACAAGATTCAACAACTGAGACATAAACTGAACAAGTTCCACAGACATGTGACGAACAGAAATTGAATAATGTGTCCCTGAACAACGGGGGGTCAAAATCAAAAGTAACAGTCAGTATCTGGTGTGGCCACCAGCTGCATAAAGTACTGCAGTGCTGCAGCGCCAGCTGTGCCATCAGAGACTCTGGGTTCGCGCCCAGGCTCTTTCGTAACCGGCCGCGACCGGGAGGTCTGTGGAGCGACGCACATTTGGCCTAGCGTTGTCCGGGTTAGAGAGGGCTTGGCCGGTAGGGATGTCCTTGTCTCATCACGCACCAGTGACTGCTGTGGCGGGCCGGGAGCAGTGCGCGCTAACCAAGGTTGCCAGGTGCAAAGTGTTTCCTCCGACACATTGGTGCGGCTGGCTTCCGGGTTGGATGCGCGCTGTGTTACGAAGCAGTGCGGCTTGGTTGGGTTGTGTATCGGAGGATGCACGACTTTCAACCTTCGTCTCTCCCGAGCCCATACGGGAGTTGTAGCGATGAGACAAGATAGTAGCACAATTGCATGATACTAAAACAATTGGATACCACGAAATTGGGGAGAAAAAGGGGTAAAATTCAACAACAACAAAAAACAAACAAAAAAAATACTGCAGTGCATCTCCTCCTCATGGACTGCACCGGATTTGCCAGTTCTTGCTGTCAGATGTTACCCCACTCTTCCACCAAGGCACCTGCAAGTTCCCAGACATTTTGGGGGGGAATGGCCCTAGTCTTCACCCTCTGATCCAACAGGTCCCAGAGGTGCTCAATGGGATTGAGATCCAGGCTCTTCGCTGGCCATGGCATGATTTCCTGTCTTGCAGGAAATCATGCACAGAACGAGCAGTATGGCTGGTGGCACTGTCATGCTGGAGGGTCATGTCAGAATGAGAATGCAGGAAGAGTACTGTCTTCCCTGTAACGCACAGCTTTGAGATTGCCTGCAATGACAACAAGCTCAGTCCGATGATGCTGTGACACACCGCCCTTGACCATGACAGACCCTCCATCTCCATATCGATCCCGCTCCAGAGTACAGGCCTCGGTGTAACGCTAATTCCTTCGACGATAAACACGAATCCGACCATCACCCCTGGTGAGCCAAAACAACGTTGTTGCCGGTGGTGTCTGGTGAGGACCTGCCTTACAACAGGCCTACAAGCCCTCAGTCCAGCCTCTCTCAACCTATTGCGGACAGTCTGAGCACTGATGGAGGGATTGTGAATTCCTGGTGTAACTCGGGCAGTTGTTGTTGCCATCCTGTACGTGTCCCGCAGGTGTGATGTTCGGATGTACCGATCCTGTGCAGGTGTTACACGTGGTCTACCAATGCGAGGACCGTCAGCAGTCCGTCCTGTCTCCCTGTAGCGCTGTCTTAGGTGTCTCACAGTACGGACATGGTCATTTATTGCCCTGGCCGCATCTGCAGTCCTCATGCCTCCTTACTGCATGCCTAAGGCACGTTCACACAGATAAGCAGGGACCCTGGGCATCTTTCTTTTGGTGTTTTTCAGAGTCCGTAGAAAGGCCTCTTTAGTGTCCTAAGTTTTCATAACTGTGACTTTAATTGCCTACCGTCTGTAAGAACAGTGTCTTAACGACTGTTCCACAGGTACATGTTCATTAACTGTTTATGATTCATTGAACAAGCATGGGAAACAGTATTTAAACCCTTTACAGTGAAGATCTGTGAAGTTATTTGGATTTTTACAAATTATCTTATTATCTTTGAAAGACAGGTTCCAGAAAAAGGGACGTTTCTGTTTTTGCTGAGTTTATTAAAGGGGAAAGCGGAGCCCCTAGGCAGTGACATGTTGTATGGAGATTTATTGAGGGGGCTTGTTTTTTGTTATGATGACTCATGACTGTTCATTATACCTGGCCCGTAGGTAGCTGAGCTGAAGATGGAGCTGAAACTGCGAGGTCTTCCGGTGTCTGGCACCAAGACTGACCTGATAGAGAGACTAAAGCCTTATCAGGAGATCCCCAGCAGCCAGGCTGCCACTGCCATGGAGCTGACAGGCTACACAGGGGCCCCACAACCTGAGAGCATGAGCTCCACACCTCCTGTGTCCCCCGCACCCTCGGAGGTCTCCAGCCTGGGCATGGAGGAGGCTGGGATGCCAGGAGCTCTTTCCCCAGCTCGGCCCACTCCTTCTGGGTCGTCTCCCCACCAAGGCCGCCTGGAGGACAGCCCAATGGAGACCAGAACCTCAGAGAAGGACCAGCGACTGCACGAGAAGGAGCGTCAGATCGAGGAGCTGATGAGGAAGCTGGAGCAGGAGCAGAAGCTGGTGGAGGAGCTGAAGATGCAGCTAGAGGTGGAGAAGAGGGGTCTGCCCAGCCCTCCAGCCCCCATGGCCCTGGCCCAGGTCAAAGAAGAGGGCAGGGCCGCCTCAATCTGCTCTGCCTCTGCGCATAGCCCACTAGCAGTGGTGAAACAGGAGGAGCCCAGCTCAGGCCAGGTGCAGACGTCCCCCCTGCCTCAGTTCTTCATCAGCCACCAGCAGGTGCCTCAGGTCCTCAGACAGCCCCAGCCTCAGACCTCGCTGTCTGGCCAGCCTGGAACACAGATCCTGCTGCCTGTCTCCCTGCCCACCAGCACTGCCACCATCCAGCTACCGAACAACAGCATTAAGCTGCAGGTCAGAGAGCCATTCCTGCAGACCACAGTTAGTACTACAGCTCCAGGCCTCATCCAGAAAACAGAGGCCTCAGCACCCCACCAACAACAACACACCACCCAGACCCAACCCATGGCACAGGTGAGAATGTATGGTTTAATTTACTCTAATCCCATATTTAGAGTGGGATATTCCCCAAGGTACTGTCAGCAGACACCATTTTACCCACCTGTATTGTAGTGTCTCTGTGTATTGTGTTATAGTACTCTCCAAGGGCTTTGTGCTGCACCAAACCATAACTAAATAAATTGCTGTCTGGTCTGTGGATGAGTTGTTCCGCTGAATAAATTGCACATCCTGTTTTTGTGCCCTTTTTCTGGGATAACACCATTTCCAGAGACACTTTATAAATCGCTGCTTACATTCTATTGTGATGGGCCGGCCTAATCACATTTTTTAGGGCATTAGCCGTGTTTTGAAAGCAGAGAGTCTCCCTCTCCAACTTCTTTAATATTCTCTTCTCTGGGTGATTTATCTAGTGTGTTGCCAAGGTAATAGCAGGCCTGGACAGGGTGATGAATTCCTCTCCTAGTCACATCAAAAGGAGGGCCGGAGCCTGTCTAAGCTCCGGTTACTGGAGCAGGTGCTGACTGACGGCCAGGCAGACAGCACACTAGACTACACTGTCTGCTCTAGTCTCTATAGGACCAGACCTGTGTTCAAATAGCATTTGTTTTCCTTCAAATACTTAAGCTGTGCTTGACTGGGCCTGCCTGGCAAAAATTTTACCAACTGAATAGTCCCAAAAGTGCACACTCCGTCCATCTGTCACTCAAATGCAAGCTCAAGCAAACACTACTTAATTGAAAGATGTCAAATACTATTTGAACCCAGGTCTGCAGATCTGCACGGGGCCAAATCAACAGCCAGCTAGAATTAGCAACAGCAACTGCAGCACAACACTCATTGAAGAGTGCTCCCACATCCAGAAACACACTGCTTTGTGTTGCACTGCACAGATACCCCATGCCTTTTATTATGTCCCTAGAGATTTTGTACTTCCACATAATAATACATAAACACTTTTTATTCCTCCCAGAGAGAGTGTGTACCCTGTCCAACCACTGTGTGCCTTCTAATTGGAGGGTGTGTACTACTACAGCTGACCAGTATTTATCTGCCCCAGAAGGAGTGTGTACCGTGGTGTTAACCACTGTTCATCATTCCTCTACAGATGACAGTCCCACTGTGCACCACCACCACCTCAGGCTCTGGGTTCCAGTTCAGAGCAGGCCCAGGTCAGACAGAGATCCCCCAGTGTTTCCTAAACACTTTCCCAGGGAGCAGGTCCCCTGCCAGGGCCTCGTCCAACCAAGCAGTCCCCAATGGTCCAACAAACAAGGCATTGTTTAATTAAATACTGCATTATATCCACGTATTCATTTAGTTGCGTTGAATATGTGAACCGCATAGGTTGTTTAGAGCTTATAGGGATTATATCTCATCGTTTTGTCTGTCCATCAGTCCCCCTCTACCTGCCAGCCCAACTTCTCAAACCACATCCCCAAGAGTAAGGACCCGCCACGCTACGAAGAGGCTGTTAAACAGACGCGCAGAATGCAGACTGCTGCACAGGTAATAGAGCTTTTATAACACCCTACTAAAACACACTGGACTGACCTTCTAGGTCTGTTAGGCGTTGAGGCAGGTATTGACTGGTCTTTATTGTCTATGCAGGTACCCACGGCAACCAGCCAGCACATGGATGACCTGTTTGACGTGTTGATCGAGAGTGGAGGTGAGAAAAATACTTGACTATGGTTGGGGTCTCCTCCTCTCCATTATGACAGCTGAGTCCCTCTCTGGCCATGAATCCATCATCTCCCATGTTCTTTTCTTCTACAGAGATCTCCCCATTCATCAGACAGGACCCTTCCTTTCCAGACAAGCTGCTTCCTGTGACCGCCAGCGTAACCACCCTGCCCTTCAACACGGTGCTATCCCGCCCCCCGCCCCAGATCCAGGTGGCCCGCCCGCCCGCCCCCACCCTTAACGCCCCGGCCCCACCCAGCCTGACAGCCCTGGCCATAGACAACCAGCTGGAGGCCTTCCTGGAATGCACGCTGAAGGGGGAGACTGAGCCCCAGACACTGAGGTTGATGGAAGAGCTGCACAGTCAGCTGCTGGAGCACTCCCCCATGGACACGGACACCACCGGGTTCAACAATGTCAGTGCACCCCCCTCCAGCTACCACCTGGACCACACCAACCTGGACAACATGGAGTGGCTGGACCTGACCATGCCCGGGCCGACGGGGGGACTCAACCCACTAGGCCTTCCCCCGTCTGGGGTCTTCTCCTCTGACTTCCTGGACTCCCATGACCTGCAGCTACACTGGGACTAAGGGGTGTCAATGTGACCTCCACCCCCCCACCCACCCCCAAACAGGCCTGTTCAGACAGAGGGCTGTCAGGGAGAGACACACACATACTGATAAGTGAGACGGAGAGGTCAGTCTTCTCCAGTGGAGGTGGGGGAGGAGAGTGCAGTACTGCTGGCCTTGAGTCCCTGTGGGAAGTTCTGTGCAGGGCTACAGCAGCACTAGTGGTGGATCTCACTGCTCTGAGCAGATCGGAGTGCTAGAGGCATGGACCCTCCTTTGTCATTGGATATACAGTGTAGCTGTTTCCCTCTGAGGTTTCGTCCCTCATAACAGCCACTCATTCTAAGGAAGGCTAAGCACCCACTGGGCTGTGGTATAGATCAATGGTATGAAGAGGTTGATCTCCCCCTGTGATCTCTTTCAGAAGAGGACCTGGTCTGAGGAAGGGTGGTCTCTCCTGAAATGGCGTTACAGTAGATAAGGAGCGGGATCAGGAAATGTGATCCCGGCTCAGGATGAGAACTCGCTAGTGGAAACAGATGTTGACCCAGGTGTTAGAGAATTTCACGCCTGGTTCTGACTGCGCCAGTGGCATGGTTACTGACTGACTTTCGTGATAAATTTGACAGACAGCGCAGAGAGATTGTATATATTATAAGCCTATGTCTACAGTAGCAGTAGTCTGTCTGCTCTGCTGCATACATCACTAAGGCAGCTGTATTACAGTCCTGTGTATGTATATGACATATTGGAATGTGGTATTAGCTTAGCATTATGGCTTTGAAATAACTGCCTTTGCTTTACTCAGTGCCCCCATGCGATTCCCATCACAGGAGGGAATTGGACACAGATGCTAAAAGACTGCACATATTGCATTATGCCTTATAAGACCATTTGCCAAATATCTTGATATTTTCAATGCATTGCTTTCACTTAATTCAACTAAAGACTTTCCAAAGAGTGCACAGAGTGATGACTAAAATAAAGCAGGAGACTACTTAAAGTGAGTGTTAACAGTAAGCCCCCTTATGTCATGTAAGAGAAAAAACGGTGAGTGCACGATACCCTCATTTAGTATCATTGGTTGACAATACGAGAGCTGTCGCCCTGAGAACTCTTGAATTAATCCAAATTAGAAGTTGAGAGCCATCACATTTTTAGCAGCTGTTGTTCTTACTCTATTCTTGTGTGGGAGAGAGTAAGGCCAATGTGAGTTTGTTTACCAAACTACAACGTGTGCATGGGGTCACAATAGGTGGCACAGCACCGCTGTAGCTAGCTAGCCCAGGCCTATGTCCTTTATATTATCGACAAAAGAGCCTTTGGAAATGTTCTCTCTCTCAACCCTTTTGTCAAGTCTGGAGTGGATTTATCCCAATGTACAGATCAGCTGAATCCTGCTTGTTTATGTGTGACGTGCAGTGCACATGAGCTAGAGCTGGTGTGTAGAGCTGGTGTGTAGAGCTGGTGTCTGTGTGTGCACTGCACATCTGTGTTGCATATCGCTTTTGCTTGTTTTGACTCTAGGAACTGGCAGAAATATAGCCAGTAAATTCCCCTCAGCATTTCAATGGCTCTCTTCAATATACCGTCTGACCTTAGTTGGCTGACATACCGAGAACAAACAAATTGACATCATTCAGTTTGACAAGCCAAGAAGTCACAGTGAATCAGCAGAGGTGGTTCAAGGCTGTCTTGTGCTTTTGTGATCAGCTTAGCAATATTTGTGGCTATAGTCCTGCAGGTTCAAATGTAAGCATCATTATTGTATAATTTTGTTGTAGTAGGCCTGATGTGTCTCTATTCATGAAGCCTTAGACCAGCAGATTATGTAGGATCGGGATTTCAGCCACTCACATCACATCAAGAAGCAACCTTTCAAAACACCTTTCAAAGCAGTGTGTGATCATATGTACCATTACTACCAACAGATGGGTATTACAATTATCTCCACACTGTTTTTCACTCCTCTCTCCCAGTTGAAGTCTTCTTTTAGGTCAAAATCCTACATGATTATTGCAATCGTACACATCGTACACAAATTACATTACAGTGACATATACTGGCCAAAGATAACATGTGAAAGCATTTGAAGTGTTGAACCAGGCAGAGGAGTTTACAGATGGGTTGACTTTACAAAAGTTGTCAGTCCTCTTTATCAAGCAGTCTGAGCTACGCAACGGATAACTGCCTTTAGAAACACAGAAACCTTTCAGCAATTTAGTAGATCCCCCCCCCGAAAAATGGAAGAAGCTTTAAAACACTATTCGGCATGATAAAGTTTGACGCACCAACGACAGCATAAGCATTCCTTGGAAATACATTGCAGACCGTGCTAAAGAAATATGTATTTCAAGGGTTTTGACCAATTCTAGCCTACCTGTCTGTCCCCTACCAAAGAAAATGGCTTAAAGGTCCAATGCAGCTGTTTTTAACTCAATGTCAAATACTTTCTGAGTAACAATTAAGTACCTTACTGTGATTGTTTTCACTCAAAATTATCAAAAAGAAACTAAAACAGCTCCTTAGCAAAGAGCAATAATTTTACTATGACTGTCTGGGAGTGGTCTGAGTGGGGAGGGGAAAACTGAAAACTAGCTGATATTGGCATAGAGGTTTGGAACTAGACACACCGGTGTGCCAGACACACTGGTTTGAGTATGTCAATAACTGCAAAGCTGCTGGGTTTTCATGCTCAACAGTTTCCCGTGTGTATCAAGAATGGTCCACCACCCAAAGGACATCCAGCCAACTTGACACAACTGTGAGAAGCAAGCATTGGAGTAAACATGGGCCAGCATCTCTGTGGAACACTTCAACACCTTGTAGTCCATGCGCCGACGAATTGAGTCTGTTCTGGGGGGAAAGGGGGGGGTGCAACTCAATGTTAGGAAGCTGTTCCTAATTCCTAATGTTTTGTACAATCAGTGTATATAAATGCTTTTGAGTGCACTGGTCCTTTAATGCCTCAATGTCACACATTTCTGTTGGAAATACAGACAAAAGCACTTAAATTGCAAAGCAGTTTACACTGTGAGTGGATAAAAATGGGTAGCTAATCAAAAAAACATTGCCTGCTCCTGATTGGTCTTTGTGCACAACTTTGTTTTTGTCTGAGCATCAGTGCCCCATTGATCATGTGTCCAAACTACAGAAAGGGAGAATGAGCTGGAATCAGAAGTCATTTTATTTGTACTATACTAGTATAGCCCCTTCCCTTGCAATGGTGTATTGATACATAGTTAGTATGCCATACATTTTGCACATTGTGTATATATTTTGTCATGCATAAACATTTTTTTTTTTTTACAAATGTCGCACATGAGCTCTTTTCGTACATTTTATACAAATGTAGCACATCTAAGCTCTTTTGTATTAAGACTGTTTGGTGTATACAGTATGCATACTACTGTATACCCATAATGTGTATATATAGCCTTTTTGTGTCAATAAAAACGGTCATGTACATTGTGTGTGAAAATGATTCAGTTGTGTTTAGTAAATAAAACAACCATATCATGTGACTTTTTGTTTACCAAGGAGTTCCAAACCCTAACACAGCCACCACTAGGCTTGGATAAGTCACATGCAGCTTTAGAGTTCACAGACCTTGAAACACTATTTTCCTCCGATGTTTTACAATTCACACAGGTTTTTTGCAGGTCAATAAAAATGT
This sequence comes from Oncorhynchus mykiss, assembly GCF_057628025.1. NCBI lineage: Eukaryota > Metazoa > Chordata > Actinopteri > Salmoniformes > Salmonidae > Oncorhynchus > Oncorhynchus mykiss. The sequence goes on from NC_143033.1 coordinate 76,791,180, forward strand.
TTAAAAAAACATTTTAATGCAGTTTCTCTAATAAATTGCATTGATGAATGCATTTTATTCCAAGAACAATGCCATACACACTAACTTAAAATGTACAGGATGCAGCCACAGTTCTCACAGTATGACTACATCATCCTCACAGGAGTGATGGGAGTGACACTGACCTCAGTACAGTTGTTGGGAATTTATGATCACTTCTCACTCAGCAGAACATGTTTCACTATGGCTTGGCTCCATTCAACATTCATTGTCCATGTCCTCCACATCCAATGCTGTCCTGTACCTGCATGGTGGGACAGGGTGTCTACTGAACCCCAAATGGGTCACCTTAGATTCATGGTAGATGTCTCATCATCACAAGGGGAGATCTCCAAGCCCAGTCTGAGACCTGTTTATTAGTCTCTATGTACATGTGGGCCCTTACCTCAGAGCTTTTTGATGGTGATTATTGAACTTCGACACTTAGGACATCTATGCGTGACATCTTTGAAGTTATCAATGCAGAAAGGGATAAGGCAGCAGCCAGCCACACAGCTGAATGAGAATAGACCAGAAAAGATAGTGTTAAACTTTGCGTTCCATCAGGTGATGTGATTATCAGATATGACACTAGCCCAAAGGCACTACAAACTGAAATTTGCATAGTACTGCAGGAAACAAACATCTGGAATGCAGTCTCCAAAAAGCACCTGTTGGCACCTCTACTTAAGAGACCTAAGCAGTGTTCATATTCTTTGTTAACTGAAATATCCTACTCCCTCCATCTCCAGATGAAGAATAGAGTTGAAAACACCTCATTGTCCACCTCCTGTCCATTCAAAGATGGCAGACAATTGGTAGTAACACAGCAGTAAGACAGTGCAGGTCAACTCACCCAAGTATAGACATTGTGACACAGACCAGACAGGCCACATTGCCTACTGAAGTGACCATCTCTGTGGTGATGAACTGTCGACACTGTGGGCACTGGGTCTGAGATGAGCAGGGAGGAAGTTTCTGGATGTCCAGGATGACCTCCGGAGCTAAGGAGGGAGTGTAGTTATGACCATATGACATCACTCATCTATAGGACTAGCCTCTGATCTAAGCAGGCCAGGAAAATAATTGTAGCAAAATGGGGGTCCCGCTTGAAATAACCCACAAATGAACAAGTTCACACCTCATTTGACTCTCAGTCCAAGTGACTCACCTGGTATAGAGGGTGGAGCTTCAACAAAGACAACAGAGAGGTCAGGGAGAACAGACACGCCCCCCTGACTGATGATGCACTCTGAAAGGGACATTAAAGGGAGACAATCATGATCAGAATGTGAGTATTAATAGAGTGCTGTGTGAGGACAGTATCACCATAACGGCGGTAGAGTAGACACACCTTTTCTTTGGTCACTGGAATGGAGAATGTTATCTTGGCTTTCCTGCAGCGCTCTCTTCTTCTCAGACAGCTCCTGCAGTTCCTGATCAATGCATCGAATCTCACTCTGCTGCTTGGATCCCTCTGCTGGACAAAGAGAGATAATACATGTCTCGGAGGGAGTCAGTGATAGAACACATCAGCCCTGCTGGGTCATAGCTAGAGGACACATCACACAGTACATCCATGCCTGCCATGAGCATTTACTCAATAATAGCGGTTCTAGACAGTGAATTTCCTCTTTACCTGTGCTATTGTTGTTGGAGCGGTTCCTGAACTCCTGCAGGATGGTCAGCATTTTCCTGCGGTCGATCAGTTGCTGCCTCCTGAATGACAGTTGGTTCATCTCCATGGAGATCCTATCCAGCTCCCTGTGCTCTGGATAGAAAATACCCGAGCTCTGAAGCAAGCTTCCAGAAAATTGGAACGGAAATGGCGCCACACCAAACTGGAAGTCTTCCGACAAGCTTGGAAAGACAGTACCGTGCAGTATCGAAGAACCGTCACTGCTGCTCGATCATCCTATTTTTCCAACTTAATTGAGGAAAATAAGAACAATCCGACATGTATTTTTGATACTGTCGCAAATCTAACTAAAAAGCAGCATTCCACAAGTGAGGATGGCTTTCACTTCAGCAGTAATAAATTAATGAACTTCTTTGAGAAAAAGATCATGATCATTAGAAAGCAAATTACGGACTCCTCTTTAAATCTGAGTATTCCTCCAAAGCTCAGCTAAGTCTGCACAACTCCAGACTTGCCAGGACCTAGGATCAAGAGAGACACTCAAGTGTTTTAGTACTATCTCTCAACACAATGATGAAAATAATCATGGCCTCTAAATCTTCAAGCTGCATACTGGACCCTATTCCAACTAAACTACTGAAAGAGCTGCTTCCTGTGCTTGGCCCTCCTATGTTGAACATAATAAATTGCTCTCTATCAACCGGATGTGTACCAAACTCACTAAAAGTGGCAGGAATAAAGCCTTTCTTGAAAAAGCCAAACCTTGACCCAGAAAATATAAAAAACTATCGGCCTATATCGAATCTTCCATTCCTCTCAAAAACTTTAGAAAAAGCTGTTGCACAGCAACTTATTGCCTTCCTGAAGACAAACAATGTATACAAAATGCTTCAGTCTGGTTTTAGACCCCATCATAGCACTGAGACTGCACTTGTGAAGGTGGTAAATTACCTTTTAATGGCGTCAGACCGAGGCTCTGCATCTGTCCTCGTGCTCCTAGACCTTAGTGCTGCTTTTGATAACATCGATCACCACATTCTTTTGGAGAGATTGGAAACCCAAATTGGTCTACACGGACAAGTTCTGGCCTGGTTTAGATCTGGCCTAGATTCTGGCCTGGTTTATCTGTCGGAAAAATATCAGTTTGTCTCTGTGAATGGTTTGTCCTCTGACAAATCAACTGTAAATTACGGTGTTCCTCAAGGTTCCGTTTTAGGACCACTACTGTTTTCACTATATATTTGACCTCTTGGGGATGTCATTCGAAAACATAATGTTATGCAGATGACACACAGCTGTACATTTCAATGAAACATGGTGAAGCCCCAAAATTGCCCTCGCTAGAACCCTGTGTTTCAGACATAAGCAAGTGGATGGCTGCAAATTTCTACTTTTAAACTCGGACAAAACAGAGATGCTTGTTTTAGGTCCCAAGAAACAAAGAGATCTTCTGTTGAATCTGACAATTAATCTTGAAGGTTGTACAGTCGTCTCAAATAAAACTGTGAAGGACCTCGGCGTTACTCTGGACCCTAATCTCTCTTTTGACGAACATATCAAGACTGTTTCAAGGACAGCTTTTTTCCATCTACATAACATTGCAAACATCAGAAACTTTCTGTCCAAAAATGATGCAGAAAAATTCATCCATGCTTTTGTTACTTCTGGGTTAGACTACTGAAATGCTTTACTTTCCAGCTACCCGGATAAAGACTAAATAAACTTCAGTTAGTGCTAAGCACGGCTGCTAGAATCCTGACTAGAACCAATTTTTTTAATCATATTACTCCAGTGCTAGCCTCTCTAGACTGGCTTCCTGTTAAGGCAAGGGCTGATTTCAAGGTTTTACTGTTAACCTACAAAGCATTACATGGGCTTGCTCCTACCTATCTTTCTGATTTGGTCCTGCCGTACATACCTACACGTACGCTACGGTCACAAGACGCAGGCCTCCTAATTGTCCCTAGAATTTCTAAGCAAACAGCTGGAGGCAGGGCTTTCTCCTACAGAGCTCCATTTTTATGGAATGGTCTGCCTACCCATGTGAGAGACGCAGACTCGGTCTCAACCTTTAAGTCTTTACTGAAGACTCATCTCTTCAGTGGGTCATATGATTGAGTGTAGTCTGGCCCAGGAGTGTGAAGGTGAACGGAAAGCCTCTGGAGCAACGAACCGCCCTTGCTGTCTCTGCTTGGCCGGTTCCCCTCTCTCCACTGGGATTCTCTGCCTCTAACCCTATTACAGGGCCTGAGTCACTGGCTTACTGGTGCTCTTTCATGCCGTCCCTAGGAAGGGTGCGTCACTTGAGTGGGTTGAGTCACTAACGTGATCTTCCTGTCTGGGTTGGCGCCCCCCCTTTGGTTGTGCCGTGGCGGAGATCTTTGTGGGCTATATTCGGCCTTGTCTCAGGATGGTAAGTTGGTGTTTGAAGATATCCCTCTAGTGGTGTGGGGGCTGTGCTTTGGCAAAGTGGGTGGGGTTATAACCTTTCTGTTTGTCCCTGTCCGGGGGTGTCATCGGATGGGGCCAGTGTCTCCTGACCCCTCCTGTCTCAGCCTCCAGTAGTTTATGTGTCGGGGGGCTAGGGTCAGTTTGTTATATCTGGAGTACTTCTCCTGTCTTGTCCTGTGTGAATTTAAGTATGCTCTCTCTAATTCTCTCTTTCTTTCTCTCTCTCTCGGAGGACCTGAGCCCTAGGACCATGCCTCAGGACTACCTGGCATGATGACTCCTTGCTGTCCCCAGTCCACCTGGCCGTGCTGCTGCTCCAGTTTCAACTGTTCTGCCTGCATCTATGGAACCCTGACTTGTTCACCGGACATGCTACCTGTCCCAGACCTGCTGCTTTCAACTCTCTAGAGACAGCAGGAGCGGTAGAGATACTCCTGACATTTACTCCCTCGACAACTACTGTGATTATTATTATTTGAGCATGCTGGTCATTTATGAACATTTGAACATCTTGGCCATGTTCTGTTATAATCTCCACCCGGCACAGCCAGAAGAGGACTGGCCACCCCTCATAGCCTGGTTCCTCTCTAGGTTTCTTCCTAGGTTTTGGCCTTTCTAAGGAGTTTTTCCTAACCACTGTGTTTCTACACCTGCATTGCTTGCTGTTTGGGGTTTTAGGCTGGGTTTCTGTACAGCACTTTGAGATATCAGCTGTTGTAAGAAGGGCTATATAAATAAATTTGATTTGATAGCCAGACATCCTGGGAGCTGAAATGAACCACCAGCATCAGATATCACAAAGGTGGAACATTTCAAACACCACCAGTCAATGCTAGCAATCAAGTAGTCCGGTCTGAAACGCATGCCAATCATGAAGATTAGGTCATGAAGTTAGATACATTCAGATCAATTCGATCTATTCCTGTTATGCAACACTTGGATGATAAGCCAAAAGAAGACACAGCACTAACTTCATATATCAATGTAAGCATCAACCTTGCACATCTACAAATACTTCATACCAAGACAAACTAATGTAAGGAGATCACGTTCTGTTTGTACAAGTCAGATAGATTGATGTGACCCAACATTACTAAAAACCAAGAATGCAAAGATAAAAGAAAATGTGAAATATATTTCTTATCAATCTTTGCTGCTGCCTGCAAACTAAATAATTACTGTAATGAGACAATATAGATTTGTACCTGGTTTCACTGGTTGCTCTCAGATTGTCCTGTGGGAAATGTGATGCTCCTCTATGTACTCCAGGAAATAGTGAAACATTTTGTTTCAGTTTTGAACAAGGACTACAGGAGATATTTACATATTGTGGTTGTACTCTCACTGTTAGACCAGGCGGGACACCCAGGTCTGGTTAAAGGGTTTAACGCCAGATAGAATTCTAAAACATTTTCACTGAAATAAAGTGATATTTCAGGGGCGTTTTGGTTGCACTGTAGCCTTTATTCATATTTGAAGTGGCACAATATTACTGTACAAGAGGACAAGAGAATATGTCCAAACAATAAAAAATGGAGACCGTACGAAACATTCCACACAATCATATCTACAACATGTAAAAAAACGTTTGAGATGTCCATTGAAAAACCTTTTAGACATCAACTGAGTCATGTCAGTGTATGACTATAGTTGCTGTACATGAAGCAACGGGGACTGTGCAGGCAACTCACAGAGTAGGCAGGACTCCACACGGTAGTGAAATCTGAAGTTAGAAGCACATAGAGCAGCGTTATTCATTGTTCAACTCAATGTATTATCAATAATATTACAAACATCAAATATATATTTCAAAGGGTTGCCAGTGTTATACTCCCATGGGGAGTGCAAGAAATACAAATGTTGAGTCCTTTCAAAATTAGCATTATCTTATTATAATGGAAAATACCACAGGCACATAAGACAGGGGTATTTTCCAATAGCTTTTCTCTCGTTCACACAGCCATAACATTGTGATAGTTACAGTCAACATTATAATGGTACCACTTTGCCTGTGAACATCTTTCGGCTGAGATCATAGTTCAGAAGACTACTGTACCTCCGTTTCACTTCTTCCTCAGTCTCTTCATGAATGTCACCTCATCTCTGTTTCTGATCCCATAACTAACAATAAAACAATACAATAAATGTTGTTTTCAGTTAACAAAAGCATTATGTAATATACTCCATAATCACAATGGTGTTTGATTGAAACTTACTCCTTTAGTTTCATTTTGTCATCATCAAGCTTCTCTCCTTGAAATACAAGATGAAAGGTTCTCCATACGTATCCCCTTCACAACAAAAGAAAAACTGTGTGTGTGTGTGTTGTGTGTGTATAACTATAGTTGTTGGGACAAGAATTTCCCACAAGAATAGTAAACAAACTGGGTAATTCAGTCCCCTTAAGGCCAAATGCTATTTCTAGGGGGTTAAGGGTTAAGATTAGAATTAGTGTTAGGAGCTAGGGTTTGTTTTAGGGTAAGGGTTAGGAGCCAGGGTTAGGTTTAGAGTTAAGGTTTTCGGGTTCATTTTTATGATTAGGGTAAGGGTTACAGTTAGGTTTGGGGAAAATAGGATTTTGAATGGGACTGAATTGTGTCCCCCCACAAGGTTAGTGTGTGTGTGTGTGTTACCAGCTGACGTGCTTTACCCCACCCTCCCTTTGCTGTTTCAGCTCCATGAACCTCTGGATGGCTTTCTTCAAATCCAGCACCATAGCATTCTGCACCACCACTATGGCTGACCAACACACATTGGAATGTCACTTACACACACACAGTATCATTAATTTGACCTGCTCAAATAGTAGAATACCATATTTTTGTTCTAAGAAACATTAGTCAGAAACTCACGCATTACTTCACCATCCGCTTTGCATACACGGACCGTCATGGCTTGGCCATACTCCAGGGCAACCTGGGAATTCACCTCCTCCAGAGTCACCTGCAGGAAAGCGACAGACAGTAAGTAGTGAGACATTGGATAGGCTGGAGGACTTTACATCATCAAATAGATACATTTCACCAGTATGGATTAGGTCACCAACCTGAATGGGAAGGTCACAGAGTAGAGGGTCCTGTACAAGGCGAGCCAGTCCTTCTTCAAAGATATCCAGGAATTCAGAGTGTGGCAATGCTTCTTCATCCTCCTCCTCATCTTCCTCTTCAACCTCCTCTGGTTTTTCATCCTCCACTTGGTTCATCTTTCCCTCTGCCTGTCCGAACTCCTCTTTCTTGATAGACAGTCCCTCATCCAGGTGAAGGGACTGGGTCTCCTCCCCCATCATTTACACTGTGAATAGGAGTTTGTAACTAAAGTTGCTGACCAGTTTATGTTAGCTAGCTAGCTATTTCATGTAAGAGTAGCTAGCTAGATAAACGAAGATTTTCACACCTTACTCTATTGATCAACGTGTACAGTGAAATATATATTTCGTAATTACTAAAACATACATAAACTGTAGTTTAAAAATAAAATAAAAAGTATATTTGGTTAAGTCTGAATCTCTGCAATTCATGCTAAAACATTTAGCGACCGGCATGTACGTCACCTACAACATGCCGGAGTCAAACTAGCCCGAGTGGAGGTTCTGACTTGTACCGATTTGGGATACTGCTATTTCTATCATCATTGCTCCATTTCTAGGGCTATTTTTCTAATATAATACAATATAGTTAACTTTAAATATAAATTATGATTTTAACAAAGAACCATAAAGAAAGAGCAAATGTAGTTTCTTACCGAACCTTTTTAGATGTAACAACGTTTTTACACGAGCGTGGAGGTCAACAACGTTGTCAGGGATTTTGTAATTTAGATAAATGATTGAAATAGATGTACAAACCTAGCTACATTGTGAGATCGGTGCTGACCAATTTAGTCAAAAGAATATGCTTCTGTTTTGTCCAACATGTGGGAATGTGTTGATTGTAGAGGAAGGACAGAAGTGCTATCGATTCGCCTGCAACACATGTCCGTACGTGCATAACATTACTAGGAAGGTAAAAACTAACTTTTACTTAATTCCTAGACTTCTTGCCAAGTAACTGATGTGTCTGTCATGTGTTCTCTCTTACAATGTGTAATTTTAAAACGTATTAACATGTCCATCTTTCCCATAGGTAAACAACAGGAAGTATCCCAAACTGAAAGAGGTTGATGATGTGCTTGGTGGAGCTGCAGCCTGGGAAAATGTGGATTCCACGCCAGGTAAATTACCAAATCACCTGCATAATTTAGCTAACATTTAAATCATTCTGTGGTCACTGGTTATCCACGCCTAAAATTATAGAACACTGGCTGGATTGTAGCCCAAAGGCTGGCAGATGGCATAGCTGGATTAGATTTGCCCAGCCTCCTCTGTCCTGTGTCCACCACCGGACCTATAGAGGACAGATGGTCCTAATGGGCAATATTCACTGTTACTTACAGCCAGGTATGTATTTACTCTAACCCTTGTTTTGTGTTCTTTAGAAAAATGTCCCAAGTGTGAGCACCCCCGAGCATTCTTCATGCAGATTCAGACCAGATCTGCAGATGAACCGATGACAACATTCTACAAATGCTGCAATTATGAGTGTGGACATCGCTGGAGAGACTAAACTGGTGTTCAATAGGATCTTTACCTGAGAACACTAGCTAGTTGAGTCAGCTAACCTGGTTTTATGGTGTATGTGCTGTAGCCAAATCTTCTGTTGTCATGCCAGACAGCTTTGGCATAACAGTGAATAAACAGGAGTTTGCTAATAGCACAAACAGACTGGACCACATGACTTCTAGTTGACCACACCATTGGTGCCTAGCGTGTTGGGGAAAAAATAGCAAGAGTTGGTGTAATATACACTTTTACCAAATGTACTTCATACACAAGAGTATGTCCTTTTATTTATCATTGTGATTAGTTAACTTCTCTGGGTTGTTTCCTATTACATTCAGAAGTCAATTGCACTTCCAATTTATAGCTGAAGATACATAATTTGTGTTTGAGTAGTTGCCAAATGACCAGAATCCATTGTTGGTGTCATTATTTTATTTCTCCTAGATGTTTAACATACTATAAAAATGACTGGTTTTGGATTGAAAGAGTATGACCATCTGACAAATTACTCATGTAAAATCACAAATACTGGTTTATGTTAAAATAACTGCACTGTATGCAACAGTAATGACCCAACTTATCATTTAGTTGTACATTATAAAAACATTTTTTTGAGGGGGCAACAGACCAAACTAGCTACCAACAACAAAAGCCATCATTGTGTTCAAAGTTAAATACAATCCCTAAACTCTGCTTTTACTACATGTTCTTACACAGCTTCAAGCCACTTCACATTGCATGTAGACGATTCAATAGAGTACAAAGTTAAGAAACGTATCCATAAGAATGCAAGTAAATGCAGACATACTCCACCTGCCGTCAGTGTTTACTGTATATAATCATGCTGGTTATTGGTAGTATTGAGATGAGACGAGAGATCCTACAGACGACTCAAATGAAGCAGACAAAAGATCTTGCATACCATACATTGGTGTACTTGGACTGGATCGAACACGTTAATATGTGGGGTCAAAATGATCACAAGAACGGTGAGCAAATATCCCAGAACCACACAGGGGGACCTAGTGAATGACCTGCAGAGAGCTGAGACCAAAGTAACACAGCCTACCATCAGTAACACACTACGCCGCCAGGGACTCAAATCCTGGAGTGGCCTAGCCAGTCTCCAGATCTCAACCCCATAGAAAATCTTTGGAGGGAGTTGAAAGTCTGTGTTGCCCAGCAACAGCCCCAAAACATCAGTGCTCTAGAGGAGATCTGCATGGAGGAATGGGCCAAAATACCAGCAACAGTGTGTGAAAACCTTGTGAAGACTTACAGAAAACATTTGGCCTCTGTCATTGCCAACAAAGGGTATTTAAAATTAATGAGATAAACTTTTGTTATTGACCAAATACTTATTTTCCACCATCATTTGCAAATAAATTAATTTAAAAAAATCCTACAATGTGATTTTCTGGATTTTTTTTCTCATTTTGTCTGTCATAGTTGAAGTGTATCTATGATGAAAATTACAGGCCTCTCATCTTTTTAAGTGGGAGAACTTGCACAATTGGTGACTGACTAAATACTTTTTGCCCCACTGTATGGCCAGAGGACAAGTGCACAAAATTACAGTGATATCATGCAGAGCGCTTCACCATTCTAATGTGCACATCCTGCAGAGCGGATTGGACTCTGCCAGCCAGGTCGGCTTCGCTCCTTTCCCTTCCTATACGGAAAAATACAAGGAAACCTGTTTCTCTGTGGACTGATAGATAAACTAGAAAATCTAAGCCTCTGACATGTGCATGGTGCTCGGTGACTGCACGGAGCTCATTGAAGCTCAATGTAGTCCTGCATCAATGACAGGTGATCAGGTCTTACAAAATTAGCTAGTCTCCTTACCAGTTGGGTCTTAATGATAATGAAGCTTGGCAAGCAAGGCTATAAAGTATCTAACTGAATGACAGTCCAAACCACTTAAATAAAAACTGTACAGTAAATTCATGGTCATTCTGGTTTTATGAATGTATGAAATTTCACATGGGAACTTGTGCTTATATAATGGTATTGCGAATGCACACATTTGCTTCATTATCAAAATTGAATACATTAACATGGACATGACTGGCATTATTGTAACAGCTCTAGCAAAAATCACTGGACATCAAGTGACTATCTAAAGCACATAGAGGATTAAAAAAAGACAGTAACACATACTTCTCTCACTTAAGTGAGAACTAAATAAATTAAACTCAGTCTTACCAACTCGAGTTTGTCCTGACATCTGATACATGATTATTTACTTGTAACATTTAAAATGGATATCCATTAAGGTTGTAGGACAAACAGGGTGATTAGAACATAAACATAAAGTAGGTCTCAGACATGGACGTAACCTTCATTGTGCTCAATATTAACATGTTAAAATACATTCAATTACAAAAACAACAAACTACTGACCCTGCAATTGCTGATGATTGCTGACGATTTTGATTTAAGTGACAAATGTTTACAGCTTTCCCAAAGTGTGACCTTCTCTACCCCTCAAGTTCGCTCCATAAATGTCAAATTCAGAGCCTTCCCGTAACCAAAGACGTTTTTATAAAATATGCAAGATGTACCGTGTCTGCAACTCATCTTTTCTCAATTGTTATAGGTTTCTGTTTTTAGATCAGGTTCAGTCCTGTGTGATGTGTCTATCTAGCACTTATCTAAATGCCTGTACATAGCTAGGTAAGTGAGTCTGGACAATATCTATAGCATAGGCGGCTGGTGGGAGGAACTATAGGAGGACAGGCTCATTGTAATGCCTGGAATGGAATTGTACCAAACAAATCAAACACATGGACAACGTGTTGGACTCCGTTCCATGGATTCCATTCCAGCCATTACAATGAGCCTGTCCTCTTACAGCTCCTCCCACCAGCCTCCTATGATATACAGTAAGTATAGTGAGTGTGAACAAGTGCTTTAGAAAGCAAGAGTAAAGTTAGGAGGGCTAAATGAAGCACGACACACTGAGCAAATGTTGGAGAAAGAACATAGGCTGCAACTACAACCATGAGGAGCTATGAGTTAATGTGTGCATAATATATATACACACACACACACGTCTGTCTGTTGGTGGTTAGCAGATACGCTTGTATGTGTAGATGTAGCCCTTGCAGTAGGGGCAGGTGTGTATCACATCCTTGAGATCATCGATCAGACAGGGAATCAAGCAGCAGCCCAGATCACACCTGTGGTAGAGGAGAGAAAAAAATGACAAAAACAAACCACCAGAGAATACAGACCAAAATCAATAGTCTTATTACAGTTAACCCCCCGCTTATTTCATTCTGTGGTGTTCGACCTGAAATCAAATATTTCCTGCCATAGTATATTATTCTGTGTTTATACCATGGTATTGTTGAATACTTGTTTCCTACTGGCTTGAATGTCATTCTAGAGCATGCATTATTTCCTTATAACACATGGTAGAATTCAATGGCTACTTCATTCTTACATGTTCTATGTTTGAGTTGCTTTTGAAAGCAAAAAAGTTTAATTGAAAACATTATTGGCATTGTTGCATTCGATTTTCATAACAGCAAGCAGGACTGGTGGTTTGGTTAGCTATACTTGCAAGTCTGTTTGGTTACCGAGGCAACTACCTTCGCTACAGTGTCTTCAGAAAGTATTCACAACCCTTGAGTTTTTCCAAATTTTGTTGTGTTACAGCCTGAATTTAAATTGGATTCAATTGAGATTTTGTCATCACTGGCCTACACACAATACCCCATAATGTCAAAGTGGAATTATGTTTGTTTTTTTACAAATTGAAAGATTGGACCTTTTTTCATCCTTCCAATTTTCACCTAAAATGACATACCCAAATCTAGTTGCCTGTAGCTCAGGACCTGAAGAAAGGATATACAGTGCCTTGCGAAAGTATTCGGCCCCCTTGAACTTTGCGACCTTTTGCCACATTTCATGCTTCAAACATAAAGATATAAAACTGTATTTTTTTTGTGAAGAATCAACAACAAGTGGGACACAATCATGAAGTGGAACGACATTTATTGGATATTTCAAACTTTTTTAACAAATCAAAAACTGAAAAATTGGGCGTGCAAAATTATTCAGCCCCTTTACTTTCAGTGCAGCAAACTCTCTCCAGAAGTTCAGTGAGGATCTCTGAATGATCCAATGTTGACCTAAATGACTAATGATGATAAATACAATCCACCTGTGTGTAATCAAGTCTCCGTATAAATGCACATGCACTGTGATAGTCTCAGAGGTCCGTTAAAAGCGCAGAGAGCATCATGAAGAACAAGAAACACACCAGGCAGGTCCGAGATACTGTTGTGAAGAAGTTTAAAGCCGGATTTGGATACAAAAAGATTTCCCAAGCGTTAAACATCCCAAGGAGCACTGTGCAAGCGATAATATTGAAATGGAAGGAGTATCAGACAACTGCAAATCTACCAAGACCTGGCCGTCCCTCTAAACTTTAAGCTCATACAAGGAGAAGACTGATCAGAGATGCAGCCAACAGGCCCATGATCACTCTGGATGAACTGCAGAGATCTACAGCTGAGGTGGGAGACTCTGTCCATAGGACAACAAGTATATTGCACAAATCTGGCCTTTATGGAAGAGTGGCAAGAAGAAAGCCATTTCTTAAAGATATCCATAAAAAGTGTCGTTTAAAGTTTGCCACAAGCCACCTGGGAGACACACCAAACATGTGGAAGAAGGTGCTCTGGTCAGATGAATCCAAAATTGAACTTTTTGGCAACAATGCAAAACGTTATGTTTGGCGTAAAAGCAACACAGCTCATCACCCTGAACACACCATACCCACTGTCAAACATGGTGGTGGCAGCATCATGGTTTGGGCCTGCTTTTCTTCAGCAGGGACAGGGAAGATGGTTCAAATTGATGGGAAGATGGATGGAGCCAAATACAGGACCATTCTGGAAGAAAACCTGATGGAGTCTGCAAAAGACCTGAGACTGGGACGGAGATTTGTCTTCCAACAAGACAATGATCCAAAACATAAAGCAAAATCTACAATGGAATGGTTCAAAAATAAACATACCCAGGTGTTAGAATGGCCAAGTCAAAGTCCAGACCTGAATCCAATCGAGAATCTGTGGAAAGAACTGAAAACTGCTGTTCACAAATGCTCTCCATCCAACCTCACTGAGCTCGAGCTGTTTTGCAAGGAGGAATGGGAAAAAATGTCAGTCTCTCGATGTGCAAAACTGAGAGACATACCCCAAGCGACTTACAGCTGTAATCGCAGCAAAAGGTGGCGCTACAAAGTATTAACTTAAGGGGGCTGAATAATTTTGCACGCCCAATTTTTTAGTTTTTGATTTGTTAAAAAAGTTTGAAATATCCAATAAATGTCGTTCCACTTCATGATTGTGTCCCACTTGTTGTTGATTCTTCACAAAAAAATACAGTTTTATATCTTTATGTTTGAAGCCTGAAATGTGGCAAAAGGTCGCAAAGTTCAAGGGGGCCGAATACTTTCGCAAGGCACTGTACATATTCTTGATACCATTTGCAAGGAAACACTTCGTTGCCGTGATAAGTGTTTTGTTGCCATGCACTCTCTGCAAACAATAGCATGGTATTTTAACTGTAATAGCTACTGTATATTTGGCAGTGCAGGAAAGTTGGCTATGTCCTGGAAAGTTGGCTGTTACGTCATTCTAGTCACATTAGCAACAACCGTCCCGGTTTAGGGACACCGATCCTGTGGAGGTTTTAATAAAAATGTAAAAGTTGAGTCAATAAATACTCAACCACTTTTTTCATTGGAAGACTAAATAAGTTCAAGAGTAAAATGTTGCTTAACAAATCACATAAAAAGTTGCATGGACTCACTGTGTGCAACTGTTTAACATGATTTTTGAATGACTACCTCATCTTTTGTACCCCCCACACACACAGTAGTGACCCGTCATTCAGAGCAGGTGGAGCAGAGTTGCTTTGACCCCCACATTTTTTAGCTAAAACCCCCTCCACCAAAAACAATTTTTTGGGGGTGCCTGTTTTTCATGTTATTTTGGCATTAATACGGGTCACATATCAGTTTGCAAACAATGTAAAAAAAAATATATATATAATTGAGTTAATAAAGACACATACGAATATGATCTCTTTTTTTTGCTTTCTTGCATAAGGCAGCTCCAAAATGCAGGTGTTTCAGCCTAGCTCAGTGCTTTCGGTGGTGGTGGGGCAAGCCAGCGCAAAATACGATGCGTAGGGGTTGGTAATGTTCTCTAGTTGCACCGTGATTGGCTCAGTGTTCTGTTAGAAGTGCCCATCCAAGAAAGCTCCAGTTCATTGGCCACATAAAATGACATCAAATCACGTTATATCTACAGTAGCTTTGATTGGACTGATCATGTCAGTATCATACTTTTCAAAATCTTTGCTAGTAATCATCATGAATCAAGTCAACGATTTACTGGCAAATCCTTTTCAATCCTTGTCATATGAAGATAAATAATAGATAAAACGTATCGGTGCTCATTGGCCATTGGACATAAACATTACACAACAAGTTGGAGATCGCAAATTCAACAATGAGTGGTTTGGAAGGAATCTGTGGCTAACTGCAAGTATTGCAATGCAATCACTAGTCTGCTATTCAATGGAATGGCTGTGTGGTCCCAAGTCTGTGTTTAAGGGTCTCTTTTCCAAGCTTAAAATTCTAAACATTCAACATTGACCATGCTGTCAATCCAGCGTGATTTCTGCCGCGCTAAAAACAACTTAACTTGGAACTGGGAAATCTGACTACAGTGAGTTCAAGACAACTAGGAACTCTAAAAAAACAGGCTCCTACTGTGAAAATACGTTTTAAACGGTCATCCAACTTGGAATTGTAAGTCAGAAACTCAGGCCTCTTTCTAGAACTACGATCTGAAGATCACTGACGTAATCGTGATTCGACCTGTTTTTTTCCCCAAATTCACAGTTGTCTGGAAGCAACATAAATCCAGAGAATGCCCAACTTTGATGACAAAATTTGCCCACAATGGACCGCTGCGCCACCTTCCTGTTCAAATGAGCACAGCACAACAAGGGGAGTCCAAAAATGTCTTGTATGCGGCTGCATAAATGATGTAATATTCCAGGGAGATATGTATACAGTAGCTAAGAAAGTAATACTAAGTGTATGTTGTGTAGTAGCTTGGGTAGTAGCCCATGTGACTCACCCTAATAATTTGGTCTAGTTCACCTACTGCCCCGACTTTGTGGTGCACATGAAGACTATAACCTGTTTTAGAGAAATGTAATCATTGAATATTGTAAGACCTTTCATTGTCTGCTCATGTGCCCTTTATTTATCCTACGGTTCTGACTTAGTGTACAGAGAGAACACTGTAAGAACGGCCCATGTTTGAATTCTGCCGCTGTACATTTCAAAAGTGCCGAACAAATAGTTATACAGACTACGTCCGTCCTAGCTCGCTCATTAATGTCTTAATCAAAATGACGGATTGCCTCTTTTCAGCTTGTTGTCCCCTTATGCTACAGTTTGTACATCTCAATTATCAGTAGAAACCACATTTGTTTAAGCAAGTCAGCCATAACAGCTGTTTTTTTTAAAGGCAGACAAGGCTCCACTGATAGCCAGGTGTAGCATTGGTAAGGTGTTGGAACTCTGCTGATATGACAGCTTTATGTAGGCCCTAACGGTTTGTGGGCACCGTTTGTCACCGTTATAATGCAATTAATTTATTGTTTAGTGTTGTGGCTTTGCTGGCATGCACACCCCCCACAAAAAAAAAAAATTGTCCCACCAAGTAGCCACTGCCCACACATACAGATAATTGTATGGTCCCTCAGTCGGGCAGTGAATTTCAAACACAGGTTCAACAACAAAGACCAGGGAGGTTCTCCAATGCCTCATAAAGAAGGGCACCTATTGGTAGATGGGTAAAAAAGAAGCAGACATTAAATATTCCTTTGAGCATGGTGAAGTTATTAATTGCACTTTGGATGGTGTATCAATACACCCAGTCACTATAAAGATACAGGCGTCCTTCCTAACTCAGTTGCCGGAGAGGAAGGAAACCGCTCAGGGATTTTACCATGAAGCGAATGGTGACATTAAAACAGTTACAGAATTTAATGGTTGTGAGGATGGATCAACAACATTGTAGTTACTCCACAATACTGACCTAATTGACACAGTGAAAAAGAAGAAGCCTGTACAGAATAAAAATACTCCAAAACATGCATACTGTTTGCAACAAGGCACTAAAGTTATACTGCAAAAATGTTGCAGTATAACTTGAACACAAAGTGTTATGTTTGGGGCAAATCCAATACAACACATTGCAGAGTACCACTCTCCATATTTTCAAGCATATGAATGTTATGGGTATTCATGTTATGGGTATTCTTGTAATCATGAAGGACTGGGGAGTTTTTCAGGATAAAAAAATAAACAGAATGGAGCTAAGCACTGGCAAAATCCTAGAGGAAAACCTGGTTCAGTCTGCTTTCCACCAGACAGTGGAGAGAATTTTTTAATAAATTGGCCAAATGTTGCACAATCCAGGTGTGGAAAGCTCTTAGAGACTTACCCAGAAAAGATGCACAGCTGTAATCGCTGCTTCTACAAAGTATTGACTCAGTGGTGTGATTACTCATGCAAATTAAATATTTCTGTATTTTTTTATTTAATGTTTTATTTCACCTTTATTTAACCAGGTAGGCAAGTTGAGAACAAGTTCTCATTTACAATTGCGACCTGGCCAAGATAAAGCAAAGCAGTTCGACACATACAACGACACAGAGTTACACATGGAGTAAAACAAACATACAGTCAATAATACAGTATAAACAAGTCTATATACGATGTGAGCAAATGAGGCCATGGTGGCAAAGTAAATACAATATAGCAAGTAAAACACTGGAATGGTAGATTTGCAATGGAAGAATGTGCAAAGTACAAATAAAAATAATGGGGTGCAAAGGAGAAAAATAAATAAATAAATAAATAAAATACAGTAGGGAAAGAGGTAGTTGTTTGGGCTAAATTATAGGTGGGCTATGTACAGGTGCAGTAATCTGTGAGCTGCTCTGACAGTTGGTGCTTAAAGCTAGTGAGGGAGATAAGTGTTTCCAGTTTCAGAGATTTTTGTAGTTCGTTCCAGTCATTGGCAGCAGAGAACTGGAAGGAGAGGTGGCTAAAGAAAGAATTGGTCTTGGGGGTGACTAGAGAGATATACCTGCTGGAGGGTGTGCTACAGGTGGGAGATGCTATGGTGACCAGCGAGCTGAGATAAGGGGGGACTTTACCTAGCAGGGTCTTGTAGATGACATGGAGCCAGTGGGTTTGGCGACGAGTATGAAGAGAGGGCCAGCCAACGAGAGCGTACAAGTCGCAATGGTGGGTAGTATATGGGGCTTTGGTGACAAAACGGATTGCACTCTGATAGACTGCATCCAATTTGTTGAGTAGGGTATTGGAGGCTATTTTGTATATGACATCGCCAAAGTCGAGGATTGGTAGGATGGTCAGTTTTACAAGGGTATGTTTGGCAGCATGAGTGAAGGATGCTTTGTTGCGAAATAGGAAGCCAATTCTAGATTTAACTTTGGATTGGAGATGTTTGATATGGGTCTGGAAGGAGAGTTTACAGTCTAACCAGACACCTAAGTATTTGTAGTTGTCCACGTATTCTAAGTCAGAGCCGTCCAGAGTAGTGATGTTGGACAGGCGGGTAGGTGCAGGTAGTGATCGGTTGAAGAGCATGCATTTAGTTTTACTTGTATTTAAGAGCAATTGGAGGCCACGGAAGGAGAGTTGTATGGCATTGAAGCTTGCCTGGAGGGTTGTTAACACAGTGTCCAAAGAAGGGCCAGAAGTATCCAGAATGGTGTCGTCTGCGTAGAGGTGGATCAGAGACTCACCAGCAGCAAGAGCGACCTCATTGATGTATACAGAGAAGAGAGTCGGTCCAAGAATTGAACCCTGTGGCACCCCCATAGAGACTGCCAGAGGTCCGGACAGCAGACCCTCCGATTTTACACAGAACTTTAATTAAATTTTTAATACATTTGCTAACATTTCTAAAAACATGTGTTCACTTTGTCATTATGTGTAGATGGGTGAGAATAAAACATAACATTAAATACATTTTCAATTCAGGCTGTAACAACAAAATATTGAATAAGTCGAGGGGTATGAATACTTTCTGAAGGCACTGTATCTAGTAAACATGTTAGCTACTTCAGTGGATGTGGAACACATTCCTACCTGCAAATGAACACATTTCTAGCAGCAAATGTGTTCAATTATAGCCATGGTGTGAAAGAGATAATCAACTCGGGGCCTTATGCGTTCTCTGGAAAAGAATGCAACTAAACATATTGTGGAACACACCTTCCACGTCGTTTATTATTTACCATAGAACGCATAGCCACTCGTTGGTTATCCCTTACATAACCTCTATACAATATAGTACACCAACTCTTCCTCTTACCCAACAAAGAAGCAGAAGAGGCAGAAGACAGCGTTCATGAGGCCCACGCTGTGGTTGATGCGGGTGATGATGGGCTGCTGGCAGTGGTGACACACTGTCTGTACGGGTGCTGTCTGGAATATCTCCCCCTGTAGCACGGTCACTGTGGTAGCTGTCCCAGGGGGTGCCGGCACCATGTGAGCCGTCTGACCTGCCACAGGCCCAAATTGAATGGGCCCCGGGCCAAACTGCCCCGGGCCAAACTGCCCTGGGCCAAAGTGACCTGGCGGAGGGTAGAAGCCACCTGTAGGGTAAAAACACAAGGAGGCATGTGGTGTTTATATTTTGTATACAGGTCCTATGCCAAATGACATGTGTATGCATTTAGAGTCGCTCATCTTATTTTCATTCCCTCTGTAGACCAGTGTATGCCTACCATGTGGTATGGGCATGGCCCCATCTCCTGGGACGTGTGGTGGCAAGAAGCCTGGCTGTAGCGTGGCCTCGTAGGGTGGAGGGCCATAGTCTGGAGGCAGGGGGTGCCCCTGAGGAGGCCCCGTCGTTACAGGGGCCGCCGAGTCTGGGAGAGAAAAAACAGACAAACAAGAAGCATTTATTAGTGAGCTTTCACAGCAATGATTGATTGAAGAAACATGACTTATGTTGGGCTCAAATCAAGTAAGGCATTGGCCCATTATTGAGAACATGCATCATCATCTGTTGCTGACGCGAGAATAGCTGCACTAGTGTTTTTTCATAGCTTTACAATTCTCAAGGATTTGTTACGTAGTTTGTAACAAACACACTTTGTTGATCACATTCCTTTGACTGATCAAAACAGTATTTTATTGTAAGGAAACCTGGGGTGGAAGGGGAGCCAGACAAATCAAGATTTGTTCACAGACAGGGCCTACTTTCAAGGTTTAACTGATGATGTTTCTCCAGGCCTTCCTCTAACCAGCCACACAAGAGCTGTTATGGGAGGCATTTATGCAAATTCACACCAGTTTCCCTACAGCTAGTCAGCTACAGTGCAAATACTAAATCAGCAGCCCAGTCAAAGAAACCAGATGGTATTTTGAAGTTCACAGGTAATCAAAAGGCACTTGCACATCTGAGCAAACTTATTGCAGGTGCATGGCAAAGCTGAACTTCATGAATGAAAAAGAAAACCGCACACTGCTCTTGATAGTGTCACTGATCTTTCATAAGCTTACGTATCGGCCTCACGGCCTTCGTCAGAGCTCTGATGAAGTTCACAGGTAAGCCTGTGTGTGGTTCCTACCCTGGACTTCTGTCCTTTGGTAAAATAATCTCTTAAAATGTCTCTTTTTGTAGTCTTGTCCCAAACTAAATGTTTTTTTCCTCCACATCATACACAATAAGAGACAGTTATAGAATAATTGTACCCGGAGCGGCTGGCTGTCCATTCTTCTCCTCGATAAGAGGGGCGCTGGGAGCTCCGGGGTAGGGAGGAGGTGGGTCGCTGGACATGCTGGCTGGACCTTTGGATGGGGGGGCCTGGGGTAGAAGCTCCACTCACCACTGGCCTTGAACTGACTCAGCCACTCTGTGAGAAGAACACGCACACAGGCCTATCAGTTCACTGACAGTCAGTTCAATACCCACACACTGCAACATGATACAGCAGCTGTCTCGCACTTCAGCTACTGATGCATTCAAGTAAATTAATTTATTTGTCATTTTGTCTCAGTATTGACTCGTCTAGGAAGACCCTAGATCTTTTCAATCAAGTGAATTGGTATGATAAATATGATGGGTGCAGACAACATTCAACAGTATAGCTGGATAACGCTGGGTTTAGGCTAGGGCTAGGCTACTGCCTCTGAGGCCTCTAGAATATTACATTTACAGGGATTTAAGACAAAAACAACAGGCAAATGCTTTCAATCCACTCTTTACCTAAACGTGTGTTAGGATAATAAACATTAGTAATGTTTAACATCTAACACACTCACGACAGTAAACATTAGGGAGTTTAGCAATGAGTTGGCAGTCTGACATTAAACAGAAATGACCTCTTAAAGCCACTAATATATACATAAAAACAAAACCTATGGCAGCAGGGTGAAGAGAAGGGACATTAGTCATGATTACCTGCTGATGACAGTGGGGAGTCTCCACCTACAGAGCCTGCTCTTCTGTCAGGTCCAACAGCCTTCAAGAAAAAGGGAAAAGAAAATATGCCAAAAGTTTCTTGCATGTGGTCCTATTTGGAAATTGCAATTGCTATTGCTATTTTCTCAGGCGAATGAAAAACACTAACAGTGTGCAGCCATTAACAAGTGCTAGGTTAATTATAGACAACTTGCTTCCCTCAAACATTGGTACATTGACATTTAGTCTCCAACATCATATCTATAAGATACTAACACATGCATGCCCTTTAATCAAAGTCGACTGCATTATGGCATTTCTATGGCTTCAATTCATTCACCTGACAACACAAGCGCTTACCCAAGCTAATCTCAGTAGCCTTTAAATAAAACAAGCACATTGCCTCAAAAATGGAGCAGCAAAGCTGTCTGGTGTAACCAACTTATTAGCCTATGCCAATGAGAAATGTAACTCTATAGTCCTCCTTACTACAATTCACTTTAGCATAAAGGAGATTGACTGGCCAAATGCCACAAAGGGAGCTGATATTATTGGAACAGTTAAGAACTAAGAACCTTTACCAACAATGCAGTTAAGAAAATACAATACAAAAAAAAGAGTAACAAATACTTAAAGAGAAGCAGTAAATAACAATAGTGGGGCTATATACAGGGGGTAGCTGTACAGAGTCAATGTGCGGGGGCAATGCAAATAGTCTGGGTAGCCATTTGATTAGCTGTTCAAGAGTCTTATGGCTTGGGGGTAGAAGCTGTTTAGAAGCCTCTTGGACCTAGGCTTGGCGCTCCGGTACCGCTTGCCGTGTGGTAGAAGAGAGAACAATCTATGACTAGGGTGGCTGGAGTCTGACATTTTTTATATACTTTCGTCTGACACTACCTGGTATAGAGGTCCTGGATGGCCCCGGTGATGTACAGGGCCGTACGTACTACCCTCTGTAGTGCCTTGCAGTTGGAGGCCAAGCAGATTCCATACCAGGCAGTGATGCAACCCATCAGGATGCTCTTGATGGTGAATCTGTAAAACCTTTTAATGATCTGAGGACCCATGACAAATCTTTTCATTCTCCTGGGGGGGGGGGGGGATAGATTTTGTCATGCCCTCTTCACGACTGTCTTGGTGTGCTTGGACCATGTTAGTGTGTTGCTGATGTGGACGCCAAAGAACTTGAAGCTCTCAATCTGCTCCACTACAGCCCCGTCGATGAGAATGGGGCGTGCTCGGTCCTCCTTTTCCTGTAGTCTACAATCATCTCCTTTGTCTTGATCATCTTGAAGAAGAGGTTGTTGTCATTGAGCCACACGCCCAGGTCTCTGGTCTCCTCTCTATAGGATCTCTCATTGTTGTCGGTGATCAGGCCAACCACTGTTGTGTCATTAGCAAACTTAAATTATGGTGTTGGAGTCGTGCCTGGCCGTGCAGTCAAAAGTGAACAGGGAGTACAGGAGGGGACTGAGCACGCACCCCTGAGGGGCCAACGTGTTGAGGATCAGCGTGGCAGATGTGTTGTTACCTACCCTTACCACCTTGGGGTGGCCCATCAGGAGGTCCAGGATCCAGTTGCAGAGGGAAGTGTTTAGTCCAAGGGTCCTTAGCTTAGTGATGAGCTTTGAGGGCACTATGGTGTTGAACGCTGAGCTGTAGTCAATAAATAGCATTCACACATGGGTGTTCCTTTTGTGCAGGTGTTAAAGGCACAGTGTGGCGTGCAACAGAGAGGGCATCATCTGTGGATATGTTGGTGCGGTATGCAAATTGGAGTGGGTCTAGGGTTTTGGGATAATGGTGTTGATGTGAGCCATGACCAGCCTTTCAAAGCATTTCATGGCTACAGACGTGAGTGCTACAAGTCAGTAGTCATTTAGGCAGGTTACCTTAGTGTTCTTGGACACAGTGACTATGGTGGTCTGCTTGAAACATGTTGGTATTACAGACTCATATGTCATCTCAGCAATGCAGTGCAATTAACACCGCTACAGAGTAGTCTAACACTTTCCCTAACAGACTCTACAACAACATAAACCTCACCTGACTACTACACGTGTCTGAAAACAAACACAGCCTAGCCTAGGGAGCCTAGGGAGCAGCTATGCCACCAGCTGTCCAGACCTGCCATCCATACTTCGGCCTACTAGGCTTCACTTTCCCAGGTCAGCTGACCATGCCTGTGAGAGATCACCATGCATGTCAGGGTGTCTCTAATTTGAACATAAAATGATTAGGACGCTGGCCCGCCTGCTCCAAAACAAAGTCAGAATGCCAGACAGCGCAATAAAAATAAGCCTGTCAAATAACTGGGTAATCTAAGGCAGTGATAAGGCAGAGGAGAGCTATCCAACCAGTTAGTGAGTGTGATGTGAACACTGATTAAGCTGGGGAAATGACAGGAATGTCCAGGGTACGATAGAAATAAAACTGTACAAATGCATGGCATCTGAATGTAGGCCACAGTTCTATAAGAGCTAGGCTAAGTTAATACCCGTATTTTGCCCAAGTCAACCTAGAGGATGCCATGAATTTGCACTTCCTTTACAGTTTAATCAAACAGAACAAGCATTAAGGCCTCGTATAATAGAACAGCATCAGAAATTCAGAATCAGAGTACAGAACATGGTTTATGGGACATTCATTATGTCTGGATGAGTTTGATTTGATCACAAACAGTTGAAGCAGGCCTTAATTTGTTCCAACAAAGTAATTGAGGATCAATGGATGGTGATGTTACAAAAAAAGTGTAATTGTCAATGTATGTATATGAATGAGCCATCATCATTTTCAATCATTTATCTCTAGTGAGAGGCAACTTTCTAGAAAGCTTCATCCATCATTTTCCGGAATCCTCTTGCTACAGTAACGTTATTTACGTAGATGATCTGCTCAACCCACCAGACCAACACTCTTTACGTAATGTAGCTAGCTATCTAGACATTGACACAGTTTATATCAAACATAAATTGCTATCTTAGCTAGCTAGCTCGTCGTTACTGCATTTAGGACATGTTGACGAGAGAGAAGCCTCGATTTGACTGGATGTTTACATCAGCTAGCTAGCGTTATACAACTGTCTGCCTAGTTGGTGTAGTTGCTAATGTAGCTAGTTCAACTAGCTAGTTAGGTATCTAGCTAGCTATTATTTTCATCGGTGAAAATGGAACACATTTCAAAATAACAGTCAAGTAACATGTAACGTTAGCTAGTTCACATTGAGTAACATCAGTTTAAAACTAAACGGTGAATAATGTTAGCTAGCTACGTTACGTTAGCTAGCTGATAGCCTCTCAAATATTGTTTCCGAGTTATCTCCACACGGAATTTACCTGATGTGTTGTCTCTTCCACACAATTTGAATTGGGTGATGAGGATAGCTATATCCCAAGCCTGTTCGTAGGGAAGACAAATTATGGCAACCGTTAGCTAGTCTGTTTATCATGAATCTACTCAACATCCGCCTCTTGTGGTGCTTCCAAGACAACTGGGAACTCGGCGAAAAAAACGAGGTCAAATCACGACATCGGTGAGCTTCAGGTCAGAGCTCAAAAAAGATGCAGCGTTAAAAAGAAATCAGTTCAATTCAAATGGGCTTTATTGACATGGGAAATAGGTGTTTACATTGCCAAAGCAAGTGAAATAGTATTCACAATGTTGTTTGTGATCCACTGGTTGCCCTTTTCACATGGCAACGGCCACAAATCCTGCTGCTTTGATTGCACACTGCTGTATTTCGCCTAACAGATATGGGAGTTTATCAATGCTTGATTTGTTTTAGAATTCTTTGTGGTTCTATGGGAAATATGTATCTAATGTGGTCATACATTTGGCAGGAGGTTAGGAAGTGCAGCTCAGTTTCCACCATTTTATTTGTGGGCACACAGCTGGTCTTCTCTCAAGATCAAAGTCTGCTATGGCAGCCTCTCTCAGTAGCAAGGCTATGTTCCCTGAGTCTGTACATAGTCAAGGTTTTTATTAATTTTGGGTCAGTCACAGTGGTAGAGTATTCTGCCACTGTGTACTCTCTGTTTAGGGACAGATAGTGTTCCAATTTGCTCCATTTTTTTTTATTGATTCTTTCCAGTGTGTCAAATAGTTATCTTTTTGCTTTCTCATAATTTGTTTGGGTCAAATTGTGTTGCTGTCCTGGGGGTCTGTTTGTGAACAGAGCCGCAGAACCAGCTGACTGAGGGGACTCTTCTGTAGGTGTTTCACCTATCTTTGTGATTGTCTCCACCCCCTCCAGGTGTCACCCATCTTCCCCATTAGCCCCTGTGTATTTATACCTGTGTTCTCTGTTTCTAGTTTGTTTTTGTTTTGTCAAGCCTACCAGTGGTTTTCCCCTCTGCTCCTGTCTCTCGATTGTTCCTGTTTCCTAGTTTTCCCTGTGTTGACCATTCTGCCTGCTGTCCTGTACCTTTGCCCCACCTTTCTGGATTACTGACATCTCCTTGCTCTTGACTTGCCTTTTTCCTGCCTCTGTTTGATTATAAACTGCTGTTACTTTGACATTGTCTTGCATCTAGGTCTTACCTGAAACATGATAGTAGGTTTATCTCTCTCTCTGTCGATGAGGGCTTTGTGGTGGAATGTGTGGGTATCACTTCCTTGTAGATGGTTGTAGAATTTAACAGCTCTTTTCTGGATTTTGATAAATAGCAGGTATAGTCCTAATTCTGCTCTACATGCGTTGTTTGTAGTTTTGTGTTGTACACCAGCTATATTTTTGCAGATTATCATTTGGGGAATTCTTGGTTGGTGAGTGGAACCCAGACCTCACAACCATAGTGTGCAATTGGTTCTATAACTGATTGAAGTATTTTTGTTGCCAGATCCTAATTGTGATGTTGAGTTTTAAGTTCCTTTTGATGGGGTAGAAGGCCCTCCCCTCCTTGCCTTCTCTTAGATTGTTCACAGCCTTGTGGAAGTTACCTGAGGCTTTGCTGTTTAGGCTGAGGTATAGTTTGTGTGCTCTGGGGCAGTGGTTTCCAACCTTTTCAGTTATTGTACCACCAACTGAATTTTGCTCTGCCTGGAGTACCCCCTCAGGTCCTAGTATCCCTGGTGGGGAACTACTGCTCTAGGGCAATGGTGTCTAGATAGAATTTATATTTGTTATCCTGGCTACTGGACCATTTTTGGAACCCCATTATTTTTGCCTTCATTTTGACTTCATTATTTGACCCACTTTTCTTTTTTTGTCTTGAAGTCGGAGGTTTCGGAGTTCCCAATTGTTTTCAATGCGGCATTCGAGGGATTTGACTTAACGGTGCATAGCGAGAGATATTGGAACTGGAAACTTGGAAATCTTCGACTTCGGGCTTCAATGTGTTCAAGACTGAACTCCGACTGGGAAAATCGTCCAACTCGGAATTCGAAGTCTGAAACTCGGACATCTTTCTTGAGCGCCGAATTGAAATTCACCGAGTTTTTTCCTGTTTTATACACATTGTTGCACTTTTTGGAAGTGTTACATTTGTAGACACCTATGATACCTTATTGAGTAATGAAGATGATAAATTAAGCTTTTCTTTAATAGACTAATTGCCTAATATTAAATGTATTATGGATATGTCAACATTGGCAGTAACATAATGTTGAAGTTATTCTATTTGATGTAAAAACATTTTGAACATAGGATATTTACTGTGTGTGTGTGTGTGTGTGTTAGATGGGGGCTCTTGGATAGCTTATATTGTTCAGCTGTTAAGTAACCTGTAAATTTAGGGCAGAGGCTCTTCTAGGCTTGATGTGCATTCCCCGTAATACACTCGTGGACCGGTTGTACTGTAAATGAAGCATCCTCCAATCAGGCTGCAAAGGCATACTTTTCCTCCTTAACTAGCTACATTGACAAGAAGGCAGGAAAAAAACAACATTTTTGTATTTTCTGACACCAGTGGCTGAATGCGTTGTGCAACATCCTAAATTACCCAAAAATAAAACCAGTGAGTGTGACGTGAACACTGATTTGGTTGGGGTTACAGTTACAGGACTTTCTAGGGTAGGAAAAAATAAGAATATACAAATGCATGGCATCTGAATGAATGGCACAGTTCTATAAGAGCTAGGCTAAGTTTTCCGTATTTGGCTTAAGGCAACCTAGATGAGGTCATGAGTCTGCACTTACTTTACAGTTTAATCAAACGGAACATGCGTTTAGGCCTCATGCATTGATGGAACCGCTTTAGAATCAGAGAACAGAACACTTAGGCTTGATGGACACCCAGAGAAGCTTCAGTCATTCACTTCATTATGTCTGGATGAGTTTGATTTGATCACAAACAGTTGCTATAACTTTACCTTGATGTCCAATTAGTGAGCAACAAAGTAATTGAGGATCAAGGTTGACACCATTTTCCACCACCATTTTTGTATTTTCTGACCATTTAGGATGTTGGACACCTGTGGTGGAAAATGGTGTTTCATAAAGAATGTATGCATAATTTCCCTGTTTTTCTGCCTTTTCCCGCTCCACTTTCACTCCAATAACACATTGCATCGTTTAGTGATAGTTCACACTTAAACACTATGGCAAAATATTCACATTACATGTCTCACATTCAGTATGTTCGCATATAGGCCTATCCTCTTCAGACCTTATATTGATTGACCTTATGTTCTGGGGAGTTTGAAGTATCAAACAGATGACAGCGTACATGATGTTGATACTCCTGTGATACAGGCCGATCCACCAGCCAGAGCATGTAGGGATGCCTCCTGCTGGCTGGCATTTGAAAACCACTTGGGGACCTAGGTCCTTGCCCAATTCTGTTTCTCCCCTTTTCCACGTGGGCACTCGCAACACAGGCTGTTCTCTGATATGAAAATCAGCATGTGGAACTTGATTTTCTGAGGGTGATCATTGTACGTGTGTTCCATGCATATTTCTGATCTTTATCATTTGATCCCTGGGCTTTCTCCCATACAAACACACTGAAAGTTGACATAGGCCCCTGCGCTGTGGCAATGATACAAACACAATCAGCCTGAAACTAAATACACACAAGAGAAAAGGTATTTGAGTTATACCGAGGACTGCCTGGGTCTTTCCAAGAATAGAGTGCCTTTTTGCATCACTTCGATATTATTATTTAACTAGGCAAGTCAGTTAAGAATTAATTCTTATTTACAATTACGGCCTACACTGGGCAAACCCAGACAATGCTGGGTTTGTGCACCCTATGGGTCTCCCAATCACGGCTGGTTGTGATACAGCCTGGATTCAAACCAGGGTGTCTGTAGTGACACCTCTAGCACTGAGATGCAGTGCCTTAGATCGCTGCGCCACTCAGGAGCCCCAAAATTAAGTAGAAATTGTGCACCAATATTGAATTATTAAAGCCTGTAATATTTAAGGACATGCCCTTCAATATAAACCCAATAGAACATTTAATAAGATTGTTTTATATATATATGTATATGTGTGTGTAAGACTGGCTAAAGTGCCAGAAATCTGCATTTTGACATGTCCTATGGCAGGTTATACTGAGTTCTAGGATGATTTTAACCCACTTAATCCCCACATTTTCCAAAGTTTCCACCATCATTTTAAAGCCCTAGTCATTCTGTTATTTATTTCATGTGATTAATGATTCATTTATGTTTGTCCCTCATTTTAAATTCAAGCCTGTTTTTTATTTATTTAACGGAACTCTTGTTTTAATGTGGTTAAACCATTCCTTTTGAAATACTTTTTTCCAAAGAAACATTGAGCATCTAATAGTCAAATCATAATGTAAAAAGCAGGTGAGCCTGTTATACTATATATTTTTTCCATTTTATGGTGTTATGTGTTGGACAACCTGAGTGCGTCGACTCGAGTATATCTTGTCAATCCTGTTATCCATAGAAAAATAGGCTAGACAAGCTTCCATTTGCTCTGTCTGCCACAAGGGGAGTTATGGCTGATTTTAAATATGAAATTGTTAACCCTGTTATGATCAACCCTGTTACTTAAATTTGCACTTGCTATAGTTTAACCAAATTGAACAACCCTAAAGGCACTCTATTGGTGGATTGACCCGCCGATTACATTTCGTGTTTGCTTTTGCACTCACATAGACACTCTCCCCCGGTCCTCCACACATTGCTGGCCAGTAACTGAACTTACAAATTGCTCCTGTAAGGAAAGGCTTATTGTATGTTTTATTATAGGGTATGTCAGAAGTCTGTTGATACTGGTCAGGATATTTTCATGAATAAACTGAACTCTTTCCTTGCAGAGTTCTAAATATAACTGTTGAATGGTCTGGAAAAGAGAGGCCAGTTGATTTGGCTTCACACCAGTCAAATCACATATTGAGCAAAACGTCATCTTTGTCAGGAAATCGTGTCTGCTTCTGGCCTGTTTGTACTGCAGTAGCTAGCTTGCTAAATCGTCCCTTTCCTAATCCATGGATGTGGATTTGGACTTGTGGTTTTCGCTTAATTCTCTGATTATGATGGTTATTCTGATCAAACCATAAATTCATATGTTGTACCACTGGTGATTGAAGTTCAATATGTAGACTCATGTTAACTAGCTAGCTAACTTAGCTGGTTTATAGAGCCCTACAGTGGAGGTGTCATAAAACCTAGCGGTCAAACAGGGAAATGGTTCCAATCGTTTTTCCACCATACATTTTTCCCATGGGGGATTTTAGAAACACGTAAAATTCCTTGTTAACAAACTATAGTTTTGGCAAGTCGGTTAGGATATCTACTTTGTGCATGACACAAGTAATTTTTCCAACAATTGTTTACAGACAGATTATTTCACTTATAATTCACTGTATCACAATTCCAGTGGGTCAGAAGTGTACATACACTAAGTTGACTGTGCCTTTAAACAGCTTGGAAAATTCCAGAAAATGATGTCATGGCTTTAGATGCTTCTGATAGGCTAATTGACATCATTTGAGTCAATTGGAGGTGTACCTGTGGATATATTTCAAGGCCTACCTTCAAACACAGTGCCTCTTTGTATGACATCATGGGAAAATCAAAAGAAATCAGCCAAGACCTCAGAAATAAAATTGTAGACCTCCACAAGTCTAGTTCATCCTTGGGAGCAATTTCCAAATGCCTGAAGGTACCACGTTCATCTGTACAAACAAGAGTACGCAAGTATAAACACAATGTGACCATGCAGCCGTCCTACCGCTTAGGAAGGAGACACGTTCTGTCTCCAAGAGATGGACGTACTTTGGTGCGAAAAGTGCGAATCAATCCCAGAACAACAGCAAAGGACCTTGTGAAGATGCTGGAGGAAACCGCTACAAAAGTATCTATATCCACAGTAAAACGAGTCCTATATCGACATAACCTGAAAGGCCGCTCAGCAAGGAAGAAGCCACTGCTCCAAAACCGCCATAAAAAAAGCCAGACTACGGGTTGCAACTGTACATGGGGACAAAGATGGTATTTTTGAAGAAATGTGAAGGGACACGTTGAGGGACACGTCATTTTCCTAGCACCACTCCTAGCACCACTCCACTAGGGCCCTCACCTCCTCTTTGTAAGCTGTCTGGTTGTGGTTGGTAATCAGGCCTACCACTGTGGTGTAGTCTGCATACGTGATGAGTGAGTTGGAGGCGTGTGTGGCCATGTAGTCATGTGTAAACAGAGAGTACAGGAGGGGTCTGAGCACGTACCCTTGTGGGGCCCCTGTGTTGACGATCAGCGTAGTGGAGGTGTTGTTGCCTACCTTCACCACCTGGGGGTGGCCAGTCAGGAAGTCTAGGACCCAGCTGTACAGGGTGGGGTTCAGACCCAGTTCTTACCCTGGCGAGACATTTTG
The DNA here is from genome assembly GCF_057628025.1 of Oncorhynchus mykiss. NCBI lineage: Eukaryota > Metazoa > Chordata > Actinopteri > Salmoniformes > Salmonidae > Oncorhynchus > Oncorhynchus mykiss. The sequence continues at coordinate 76,822,220 of NC_143033.1, forward strand.
ACGTTTGTAAATCTCTCTTGGACAAGGTGATTTTTGCAATATATTCAGCTCTATATACTCTCAGATTTGAAAATGCTAATTAGCATCAAAGTACACATCATGCAAGACTACAAATCGCTGCAAGCTCCTGCATGTCATCTCTAGCTGGCACCTTTGTGAACAGGTTAATTTAAAGAAATTTGTACGAATTTTTTCATTACTACATTTAGATATTCTTACCTTTTCCTCGGTTCATCAGTCTCGTCCAGATTATCATGGCATTTGTAGTTCTTTATGATAGCTACATTAGCAGATAATTAGCATTACATTTTGGGGGGGGGGGGATAAATACAGGCAAGTATATTGATAAAAGTCACCTTGTCCTAGAGAGATTTACATGGTTATTAAAAAATCACACCGGGTTAAGCCTACACGAAACAGCCCTTATTTTAAGTGTTTTAAAATGAAAAAAAAAGAAAAATGAATGGTGGAAAAACAATTGGAACCATTTTCCTGTTTGACCACTAGGTTTTATGGGTATTATGACTCATACTGTGGTACTCTATGGACAAATAGCAATGAACCAAACAGTGGCAACCCGTCATTCAGAGCCCCACAATTTTTGCAAAACCCCCCCATCAAAATTATGTTATTTTGTCATTAATACGTGTCACATATCAGTTTTCAAAAAAAGTTTAAATTATATATTTAAAAAATCATTGAGTTAATAAAGCTGCATACAAACATGGTCTCTTTTTTGCTTTTTTGAGTAAGGCAGCTCCAAAAATGCAGGTGTTTTAGCCTACCTCATTGCTTTCTGTGGTGGTGGGGCAGCCAGCAGAAAATACGGAGCGTAGGTCTTGGTAATATTCTTTACTTGTGCCATGACTAGCTCAGTGTTCTGTCACTCGTGGGGACAGTATGTCAAGTCTAAGGGTAGACCTCGAAAATTCAAGCCCCTTGGGTGCTGCCATAGAGTTACATTTGAAGTGCCCATCCAATAAGGCTCAAGGTCATTGGCCACAGATAAAAGTATGTCAAATTATGTTATCTCTACAGTAGCTTTGATTGGACTGTCAACATCATACTTTCAAAACCTTCGATTTCAGGCATCATCATGAATCATGTCGACAATCTACTGGCAAATCCTTTTTTATCCTTGTCATATGAAGATAAATAATGAAGAGAAATTATAGGTAAAACGTATCGGTGCTCATGGGCCATTGGACATAAACATTACACAAGTTTGGAATCGCAAATTCAACAATGAGTGGTTTGGAAGGAATCAGTGACAGTGGCTAACTGCAAGCGTTGCAAAGCAATCACTAGCCTGCTATTCAGTGGATTGGCTGTGTGGTCCCAAATCTGGGATTAAGTGTCTCTTTTCCAAGTTTAAAATGATAAATGATAAATCATGCTGTCAATGAAGCGTGATTTGTGCCGCGCTCAAAACAACTGTTAACTCGGAATTGCGAAAAGTTGACTTCAGGGAGTTCAAGACAACTGGGAATTCCGGAAAAAATGATCTCCGACTGGGAAATACGTTTTGAATGGTCATCCAACTCGGAATTGTAAGTCGGGAACTCAGGCCTCTTTCTAGAGCTACGACCAGAAGATCAATGATGTCATCATGATTCAACCTTGTTTTTTTCGGAGTTCCCAGTTGAAAGCACCAAAATCCAGAGAAGGCCAGACTTTGATGACAACATTTGCCTAGAAAGGACTGCCGTGCCACCTTCCTGTTCAAGTGAGCACAGCAGGGTGAGTCCAAAAATGTCCCGTATGCTGCTGCATAAATTGTGTAATATGCCAGGGAGATATGTACACTGTATCTAAGAAAGTAATGCTAAGTGTACGTTGTGTAGTAAGCTGTTAGTAGCCCATGTGCCTCACCCTAATAATTTGGTCAATTTACTGCTCTTAATTTCACCAACTGTTTTGACTTGGTGGTGCACATGTAGCCTATAACCTGTTTTGTAAAAGCCTTCATTGTCTGCTTATATGCCCCCTTTATTTATCCTACCGTTCTTACTTGGTGTACAGGGAGAACACTGTAAAAATGACCCATGTTCTGAATTCTGTCGCTGTACATTTCAAAAGTGCTAAACAAATAGTTATATTAACTACGTCTGTCCTAGCTCGCTCATTAATGTCTTAATTGAAATTACCGATTGCCTCTTATCCGCTTGTCGTCCCCTTATGCCACAGTTTGTACATCTCAATTGTCATTAGAAACCACATTTGTTTAAGCAAGTCAGCCATATCAGCAATGTTTTTTTAAAGGCAGTAAATGAGGCCGATTGAACTGTTTTGCTGGCAGACAAGGCTCCGCTGATAGCCAGGTGTAGCAGTGGTAAGATGTTGGGACAGCTTTATGTAGGCCCTAACAGTTTGTGGGCACCGTTTGTCACCTTTATAGTGCAATTAATGTATTGTGTTGTGTTGTGTTGTGGCTTTGCTGGCATGCATCCCACTTAGTATTCATTTTCTTGCCCCAACAAGATTTAAATGCTAAAATCGCCACTGGAACCACAATGATTTGTCTTTCTTAACATATACTAATATGCCTCGTGTGTTTTATTTGTAAGCTCAAGTGATGTCCAATGGGCCTTCGAAAAACAAAATACTTTTTCTGTCTGTTATCATAGAATATGGGGTAATCTTCCAGGTTGTTTCTGAAACAAATTAAATATTTGTCAGAACATTTTGAGTCTAACATAGGGAGGGTTTCCTCCCAAGGTCAAGATAGAATGCCCTGCCCTGTTGTCCACTCCAGCCGCTAACAAGCTGCTTGTATCTGTGGTCTCATGTCAACAACATTGATGTGATGATTAAGCTCGTCACCACCAAATATGGTCTACCTACAGGTTTATTGAAACTCTACACTCAAGCTGTTGTGATATGTTGAATTTGATTACGGTACAATTATTGCAAGGCACATTGTGATGCAAAACCAGGTCTAAACAGAGATGAACAAGAAAGTAAGGCTTTGAGAAAATGTACTTGAGACCTGTACTAGAGTTTTCTCCCAGGGGCCCTGGCATGTATGTCTCTGCTTGTCTTTGTCAATAAAACATCTAATAATATGAAAGCCATCTGGATCTTTCTTTCTTATTGATTACCCCGAGACCTTCACTGTCATTGAAAGTAACATGATAATTGTTGTTTGAACAGACCTGAAAAAGTGATATGTAGCCTCATATCTTTCTTATAATGTTCCATTTGCTTCAATAATAAGCGTGCTGAGTCAAATGCCCTGTTCTTTGGGAGATGTAGGCATATTTTCAGTCCTACAGAACAGAGAGTTATGAACCACTAGCTCCCTTTCCTTGCACAGCACGAGAGGAAGTAGTGGGTGGGTGCGAGCCAAAGAGAACCTCCTGATACAGTGCAACTCTGAAGCAGACTATCCACTGAGTCTTCTCTCTGGCTCAGAGCACTCTCAGTTTCACTACCCCCAGATGGCCTCTCACAGTCTTTCTCAGGCAGCTACTGTTAGAATACTCAGTAGACACTTGAGAGCAGCTGAGCCCACAACCCTGTACCAGAAGAGTGCCATGTTCTTTTAAAGCTTGGATCTCTGTTTAAAAACATTAATTGGAGACTTGTGCATGTAAAAGGAACAAATTAGACAAAACAGTAACCCGCTATGTAAAAAGAGGATTACGCTATTGTTGCCGTTGGCCCTAGGATTTCCCAGACTCCCACTGTTTCCTTAGAGAGAATAAACTTAACTTAATTCCGCCCTCTGTTGAAGATGCATTAATGATATACATCATGCTAGGGGGCAAAACAGCAAAAACATTCACTTCAATACACAGACATAAACAAAAGAATGAAAGCGGTTGAAATAGGTGTCTCGATGGAGGTTTGCGATTATTTATATGGCCTGAATTTGTATGGTGTTGCGAAGCAATGGCTCCATGCCTAAAATGTCCACTAGAGAGCACTGTTCACAATGCATAACTATAGTCGAAGTCTCCTCCTCAGAAGACACATTTAGTCTACCACTGCCCTCAAATGCAACTATTTCCCCCGCATCTTAGGTGCAGATAATATGGACAATTTTATGCTGTTTTATCTCTAATGAGATATTTGTTTTTAGAGCATTCTGTATGTTTTTGTTTCACATTGCATTTTAGTCATTAGGCCTACTGTAAGTTTTCCCATGCATTCAAACCTAAACAATAGTGAAGTTCCAGGCACACAAGTTATAACAACAAAGTACTGCTGTTGGCAGAGTAGACACTCCCTTGTTCTCTGGCAAGTTTTACATCCCATAGTCTGAGCCAAGTTTAGAGGCCAACCAACCCAATCTCTCCTTTTCTATCACACTCCCTGTGATTGGTGAACTTGATCACAGTTTCCATGTGTTTATTGCCAGATAGATTTGATGTGGTTATATTAAGAAAGTTGTTACTATGTCTGGTTTTGCAGTAGGATACATATTGACAAACTGTCCAGAAATAACTTGTTACATAGACTACAGTAGGCTACTAATTTGTGTTTTAGTACTAATATGAAGAGGCTGCTGTAACATGTTGAACCAGCAAAACCAACCACCCTCCCTGTCCAGAATCTTCCAAACCCACATGCCCATGCTACAATTACTACAACTACTACACTGAAGCATGACTGGTGTTCAGAGTGAGATTGTTTCAGCAGACAAGGGGGTGAGGGGTCAGTCACATGCATGAATGGAATGAATGAAAGGGAGTGTTGTCTGTCCCACCAGAGTGTTATGAAAGGACATTTCTCTCTACCTGTGTCCCTGTGTCTGTTTCGTTTCACTGGAACACTACGTTTCTGTTCTCAGATCAGTCTGTGTGATGAGAGACGGGGCACACCGCAGTGCTCTTATGTAACAATGTGGGGGGGGGGCAAGAGAGAGGGAGAGGGTGGGAGTCATGGTGGAAAGAAGTGTCTCCTCCCCATCCTTTGAGAGTTGAACAGTCCTATTCCTCCCATTTGCACGAGCACACAAGTTATTGCACGAGCACACAAGTGAGATGTAATCAGCAGTCCCACAGCAGGAACGATAGATGCTCAAGGTGTACGTGTGTCAATATGATCATTCCCTTTAGGCAGTAGGCTAAATGCGACATGTTAATGCCATAGTAGCAGAGGGGCTTACAAGTGAAAAACATAGCTCTTTTCTTCGTCCTCGTTGCTGTAATCTCTACCTCCCTCTCCCTTTCTTCTATCATGTGCTGCTGTGTCCACTTTGTCCCCATCACCTTTCACCCACTTCCTGCTTTTGAGGGTTCACTGCAGGCTTACTCTCGAGTAGGTTTTTATCTCAGCAATCACGTCAGCTTCTCACAAGTTGTCCAGAAACATGTCTTATCTGAGATCGCATACTGCGACAGTCTATCCAAACAATGACCCTGACATAAACAATAACTATCTTGTTATTGTATAGGCTAACCCACAATGTTCTGAAGATGGAGTGTATCATTTCTGTATATTTGAACCATTTCCCATCAGTACAATAGCTGGAGCACTTCTATTGTGTTATATCTTGAACACACCTACAATGCATAAGTTTCATAAACATTGCATGAAATCCATGTAAAGAACTATGAAGTCAGCCTAATGGTCATGGATGTGGTGGGTTGGAATGTGAGCAGTACGGAGTAGCAGAGAGTGGGGCAGTGTATTGTAGGAATTTCAGCCATGTAGCTCTGCTCCTCCATCTCGTCTTGTGTTCCTGGCAGCTCCACTATCATCCTGGCCAACCTGGCAGCTGCCTGGTATTCATGTCACGCCCTGCAAACAGAAACACACACAGCCAGCGAGGTGACAGGGATAGGGAGGGGGACTGGGTCCAGCAGGATGGGTCTAAAGGAGACTCAAAAGTATTTTATGCACTGCTGCTGCCAGGGAAGTGGAGGTGAAACAAGGATAGTCACAGTCAGAAGAGACACACAACCCACTTCTCATTACTGCTGGTTATGTGGGGTGACCGAGAGATAGCGAGAGAGTGAGGGGTAGAAATAGAAAAAGAGGGAGAGAAAGAACAGGAGGGGGTTCTGCATTATGAGAGAAGCCGTTGTTCATGTTTGCATGCCTGAGTGTTCTCCACATTTTGGGGCAAAAGCAAGTCACATTGCTGATCTCCCCTGGCGCATGCTCTCACCATTTCCTCTATTCTATTTCAGGCTAAAAGTACATCCATCTCCAGTATGTATACCCAAACCATCATGTCTTAGTTTGGCTCAAACTAGCTTGCGCTTACAGTACTTCAAGGCTCTGCGCAGCAGGGAAATCTTGTGCTAGCCTGCTTACAGTTTTACAGTGCAGCAATTTGCAGTGTCAACAAACACCAACACAACTCACCAATCCCATGAGCTTTGAGGAGTTATGAGGATGGGTGGACTGCTCGGGGGCCACTCACCTTTCACTGTCAACTCAGTACAGACAGATCAGATCGATCAGTCTGATGTCAGCATGACATTATACAATGTACCAGACTAAGGCCTGTCCAGCTACAGAATACAGGGAGGTTCACCATGTGAGCAGAATAACAATAATTGTTTGAGGTTGATACAGTGCCTTGCGAAAGTATTCGGCCCCCTTGAACTTTGCGACCTTTTGCCACATTTCAGGCTTCAAACATAAAGATATAAAACTGTATTTTTTTGTGAAGAATCAACAAGTGGGACACAATCATGAAGTGGAACGACATTTATTGGATATTTCAAACTTTTTTAACAAATCAAAAACCGAAAAATTGGGCGTGCAAAATTATTCAGCCCCCTTAAGTTAATACTTTGTAGCGCCACCTTTTGCTGCGATTACAGCTGTAAGTCGCTTGGGGTATGTCTCTATCAGTTTTGCACATCGAGAGACTGAATTTTTTTCCCATTCCTCCTTGCAAAACAGCTCTAGCTCAGTGAGGTTGGATGGAGAGCATTTGTGAACAGCAGTTTTCAGTTCTTTCCACAGATTCTCGATTGGATTCAGGTCTGGACTTTGACTTGGCCATTCTAACACCTGGATATGTTTATTTTTGAACCATTCCATTGTAGATTTTGCTTTATGTTTTGGATCATTGTCTTGTTGGAAGACAAATCTCCGTCCCAGTCTCAGGTCTTTTGCAGACTCCATCAGGTTTTCTTCCAGAATGGTCCTGTATTTGGCTCCATCCATCTTCCCATCAATTTTAACCATCTTCCCTGTCCCTGCTGAAGAAAAGCAGGCCCAAACCATGATGCTGCCACCACCATGTTTGACAGTGGGGATGGTGTGTTCAGCTGTGTTGCTTTTACGCCAAACATAACATTTTGCATTGTTGCCAAAAAGTTCAATTTTGGTTTCATCTGACCAGAGCACCTTCTTCCACATGTTTGGTGTGTCTCCCAGGTGGCTTGTGGCAAACTTTAAACGACACTTTTTATGGATATCTTTAAGAAATGGCTTTCTTCTTGCCACTCTTCCATAAAGGCCAGATTTGTGCAATATACGACTGATTGTTGTCCTATGGACAGAGTCTCCCACCTCAGCTGTAGATCTCTGCAGTTCATCCAGAGTGATCATGGGCCTCTTGGCTGCATCTCTGATCAGTCTTCTCCTTGTATGAGCTGAAAGTTTAGAGGGACGGCCAGGTCTTGGTAGATTTGCAGTGGTCTGATACTCCTTCCATTTCAATATTATCGCTTGCACAGTGCTCCTTGGGATGTTTAAAGCTTGGGAAATCTTTTTGTATCCAAATCCGGCTTTAAACTTCTTCACAACAATATCTCGGTCCTGCCTGGTGTGTTCCTTGTTCTTCATGACGCTCTCTGCGCTTTTAACGGACCTCTGAGACTATCACAGTGCAGGTGCATTTATACGGAGACTTGATTACACACAGGTGGATTGTATTTATCATCATTAGTCATTTAGGTCAACATTGGATCATTCAGAGATCCTCACTGAACTTATGGAGAGAGTTTGCTGCACTGAAAGTAAAGGGGCTGAATAATTTTGCACGCCCAATTTTTCAGTTTTTGATTTGTTAAAAAAGTTTGAAATATCCAATAAATGTCGTTCCACTTCATGATTGTGTCCCACTTGTTGTTGATTCTTCACAAAAAAAATACAGTTTTATATCTTTATGTTTGAAGCCTGAAATGTGGCAAAAGGTCGCAAAGTTCAAGGGGGCCGAATACTTTCGCAAGGCACTGTAGGTGCACAGTCCAACTAGGCTCTGGTAAATGTTTGAATCCATGTCGCTATGTGCTATGACTGTTGGAGCATAACCACGCTCACAGAACTGATGACGATCTTCAAGAGTTAAGTGGAGATTTTGCAAGGATACAAAACCACTCAAGTCAAAATAGAGAGAAGTTGAATAGCATACACAGGGGATGACATAAATGAAGACAACGTCTATCAAATGGGGAGAGCTGATTTCCTAAGCAGATGGGGGGAGGGGGGGAAGTACAGTGGGGTGAAAATGTTTGTCATACAAAAACAAATCTGTACCACATAGACAAGGAAGTGGCCATAACATAGCACTGTTTGGTCTCTGCTTGTCCTTGTAGTGTGGGATAAACAGTCTCTGACTCAACATCTCCTCCTCAGTCTGCTCTGAGGTTTTTCATCAATCCAAGGATGGAGAGAGAAGGCCAAACATTCATCTGTTTAGACCATTTCACATTTCCCCTGTTTTTTAAACAGTGTATCTCTCCTTGATGTGATGTGTGTGACTGAAGATTGCATCATACCAACTCACTGGATTCAACATCCGCTGAGAAATAAACTGCCATCTGGAAAATACTAAAAGAACACAGGGTGTTGTGGGTTATAGTTCCATTAGAGCCCCATGTCCATTTGATACATAGAGTCAGACTCCAAGATCTAATGCAGTGTAATACATACAATATTTATTCAGAAACACAAAATAATTAAGTTAATTGTCTGGTAATCCACAAAATTGTTGTGGTAGCTGTCTCATGGAAAACATTGAGGAACAGGCGTGTGTTCACGCAACCGATGTGCAAAGCAAAACTACAGTGTGATTATCAGATTAACAGATCGTAGAATATAAAACGTTTGGATGGGGCCTTCCCTGAATTTATCAGTTCCTTTCAATTGCAATTTTCATTCCATTGTACAAAATAAAAAAGATGATCAGGTGCCTAAACGAAACATTTTTGAGCCGAGAGTTCCTGAGACAGCATCACCAAATATGCTGTTTTTTTTTCTTATTTTTATTTTTTAAATCTATATATTTTTGTAAATATATTTTCCCTATTTATTATTTTCCCCTAATATGCTGATTTCCATCTTAAGCAACGACAACACTGTATCAAAAACTATCTGTGTGCTACTTAGAGATGGTGCAAAGCTGGAATATCAAGCAAGATGTCTCACTCTGACAGAAACCTTTATCTCACTTATCCTCTGACACTAGTTGCTGAAAACAAAATCATACAAAAAACACTGAACAATGATTGAAGTATAACATCCTTTAGCATTCAATGCAGACATAAGACATAAAGAGGAGCAGTTTGTAAAGTTGCTTATTAAACATAGTTGGATAGCTGGTGTTCCTTGATTGTGTGAGTGGGACAGTCAATGTCATTACCCAATGTTTGAAAAAGCAGATCCAAGTTGGTTTCTAAGCACATTAGAATACTAGAACACATGATATTCACACACTTACACTGGTTAAAAAATCAAGAAGAATGATGTTATTTATGCAGTGCACCCCCAGTATCAAAGGCATCCAGTCCATTGACACCACTCCAGAAAGACAAAGGAAAGATGATGACACTGTCATACACATCGGTGTGTACAACAAGAAGATCCTTCTTCGGCACTAGTTATACAAGTCCACCTTTGTCTCTGGTTTCAGATCAATGGAAAAAAATGAAACGTGTGCCTAGCTAAAATTGTCTGCAGATTTTACAATGTGGCGTCATGTGAATGTTCATCAGCTGTATGCTCATAATTCCTCCTTTCTGTCCTCAGTGCATGTCCACAACATCGCTTGGTTTTCTGCTTTCCCTTACAGACAACTCAAAGAGGACTGCCCAATATTGGTTCCTCTTGTTATCGCGAGGCCCCTGCAGTGCTCTCATCTCTCTGCCTCCATGGTGACGCTGGCCTGTTCACTGGATGCCTGCTGAGTGACGGCTTGGGGCCACCCACGGGGAGGCACATGAGAGGGCAGCTGCCCAGAAGTCCACAGGCCCTGCTGGGTCTGACCTGGAGCAGAAGGGCCCATGGCCCAGTTGACCTGAGGAGGAGAGGTCGCCATGGAGGCTATGGGACTGCTGCCGTAGAAGCTCTCTGAGGCCTTGAGGCGGGAGAACATGGCCAGTGCGTCTGGGAAGTTGGGAGGTGTTGCTGGTGTGTTGGCTGGAGTGTGCATCTGTGGAGAAAGGAGAGAACATAAATCTGTACGCATTTATGATTGCATTTTTCACTACTGACTTTTGTAATTACTGGCGCATTGTCTCCAGTTCTAATTGACATGCTTGGTTTGATTTGCCATCTTGACACTTATGTCCTCCCTCAACTGGTCCTTAGAAGTGCCTACATCATAATAGTTGTGGAAGTGAAAAAGGAAAAATATTTTCCCTTCGAAGCCCAACTTCCTCAGACTGACCCTTTGTCTTTCCACCAAATTCTACATCCTGCCCTGAGTCTGCCCTCTCAGCTGACACTACAGAGCGCAGGCCTCAGGAGACTGCTCTGTGACTGCCAAACACATTACCAGTCAGCCAAAACAAACACCATTCCATGAGTAAGAACCTAAGAGGGTCCAAAGGAATCGTACCTTCCGGGACATAAAAGGTCAAAGCAACCCGTGTTAGGATTCACCCCAACCATCTGAAGGCTACCAGAATGTCTGTTTTCTCATTGTGTGGACAGGATATCCACCACATAATAGATTATGCAATATCTCAAAACAGTCATGTGATATGTAGTGGAACTAGAGGAAACAGATAACCCCCTCCCCCTCCCCCCAAGGCACATGCTTGCCTTCAGAATAAGTTTGGACTGGGGTAAACATATTTCTTTAGGAGTATTGTCAGACAATTTAACTACATTTTGTTAATGAGAGCTGAAATATGTACCAGAAGAAAAAAGATCACCACAGGCTAATAAAGAAATCCTTATTACTTGATAAGAACATTAGTGGAGTATCCCATCCACATGGATTTCTAAGGTTTCTATGGTGCGGTACGAATGAATGAGTGAATGAATGAACAAACATTGGATTTCCCACAGGCATTAGCGTTGACCTGCTTCGATAGGAACGAGACATGCCTTTATTCAACGTAATCACTTATGATGCACAGTGAAGCTGGTGTGTGCATTGCTCAGTTCAGGACAAGCATGTCTTTGTACAAAAAACGGGTCAGCAGCAGCCATACCAGCATAAGGCTGGCTGCTTCAGAAATGTCCTTCTGCAGATCACTGGTAGCCTACATTTGCTTCAGTCAATAACACTGCAATAAATTGCAAGTGATCATAACAGACTTCCTGTTAATTGACACACATGGCGGCAACAAAACCATGACCTAAGATATGATTTTGAACTTTAAAAAAAATACTGTATCGGTTTACAAAACGGTTAAAACTGCACAGCTGAAAAACACGTATAATACAAAAGTACTTCCGTTATTTGATCACAATAACAAGACAGCCTGGCCTGTGTGGGAGTTTCACTGCTTTACATTGAGAGGTCAGCAGTGTATAGGGAGAAAGGTGTTGAAGGGGTTGGCTATGTGGACACACAGGGTGTGGGCCTCAGTGTGTGGCAGCTACTCAGTCAGATCAGCTGGCTCTGTACACATAAACACACAGGAGACCGACCGTGCATTTTCTCATCTGGAGCTGCAAAGTTGCTATAGAAACAGTCCTGTTTGATAGGGATGGATCCTGTAATAGCAGCTGCAGCCAGGGAAACAGTACATGAGAGCTTGTTTTAGAGAGTGTGGTCTTTCTCATCCCTTTTCCTATTGTTTATTGTCAGTTTGCCATATTTGTGCCTCAGAATAAACAATGGCAAACTGTACCCTGTACTAAAGCCCTGCATCCTGCCAACCAGCATTGTCCATATTAAAACACAATGTGCTATTGTACAACAGGCAGTCTACTCTGTCATTGTTCAAAGGGCTTGTAAACAAGCATCAGAGCACATCTAAATGTAGACACTAAACGTCTAATAGCCATCCCAAATAGTAATAACAAGGGTAGTAGTACAGTTTACAAAAGCTGTGTCTTTTGGACGATGTTATGAAGACTCTTTAACTGACTCGATTCATGACTGCCACAGACTTCCTGGCATCCTAGACATTGACTGGGACATTGTGATAAGCCACACATCTACAATATTGCCACCAGCCTATGCCTTATTAGCCTCCTGTAGTTAAAAACCCCTATGTGCATTTTAATCATGAGGGATGTAATCATCTGTGGATGTAACATCCCATAAGCACGTTGAGTTTCAACACTGACCTCCATTGTGTGATCTACAAGATAAAATTGTTGAGGGCATTATGGGTAATCTGTCTTTCGTGAGGCTGCAATCTTTTTCAGAGCTGTTTCACTAACTCACAGTCACCCCACACGTTGTCTGTCTCCATGTATGTGGTCAACTGTCCAACGAGATCAAAGAAAGGAAATTCAAACATCACGCGTCACGTGATACACAGTTTACATGACTGTTTTCTGTATCAACAAATCAATCTCACCAACCTCCAACACAAACCGGTCAATGAGCAACCATAGAGTGAGTCAATAATTAACCAAACACAGTCCCTTGTGTTTTATTAAACAGCCAGGGATAGATTAATATACAGATGCTGGTTTGTCATGTCAACTTGTTCAAGTGACAGAAGTGTCATTTTAAAACAAAGTCACAGTGCTCTTCATAGCAATACAACCCCTACTGACAACAGCAACAATAACCTACAGCACTTTCAAAAACATTACTTTTAATAGCCTTGGATGTAACAGAGTTAGTTTCGTAACCTCACTCCCCAGCTTGAAATGCCTCCACATCATGTTACATGTGCATTGGGCCTCTCCTACGCCTGGCCTTTCTGCACTGGTCTGTTTAAGGACACAGTGGGCACATACTGTACCGTAGTTAATCTGACAACCATTTGTCAATGAAAGGGGCTAAACTTAACCTTATGCCAGGCCTGACAGCCAACCCCTAATGTAAACAAACCACGCCAGATGTATTGCCGATGTCACTGCTTCTTATCTAATCTAATGTCTGCCCACATCCTGTTTATTTTCATCAGTTTGAAAATGAAAATAGAAGCCGAATGAGATCACTGGGAAATGGCAGACCCAGTGGTAGGTTATGAGAGGTAAGGTTCTAGACTTAAATAAACTGATATCTTATTGCTCATGTAGCCAGATGTTGTTTTGAAAGGAGGAAATCTATCGGCCAAATTGACAATCTATATGACAAATGGTCTAGATTAAACTGTGCTAATGTCCTGTTATACATGTGTCAAGATTTTAACACTGCCATTAATTTTCAGTAATAATTTTAAATTAAAAGACAGCGTATGTATGTTTTGTATAGTATGTACAGCATCATAAGTGCTGTAGCACTTAAATCATTTTATTTTATAACCCTTTTTTTTTTTTTTTTTACTAAAACAATGTTCACTTCTGCTGGAACCACCCTCCCCCACAAGACACATTTTCAAGGCTTCAATTCAAGAAAAAGAATAGTAGCAGTACAGATCATCCATAAGTCACATGACTTCATTTAACGACTGTAAGTATTAGAAACATAGTAGCCTATCATGTCACCGTTCATGTGAAATAGCACAGTAAGTAATATGCTACAGTACATGACAACGCACTATGAACAACGTGGCCAACGTGTGTTTATTTTTGTCAGGCTTGTGTTTCAGTACAACATGGCGGACATGGACGACAAGGGCATGAATATAAATATAATCATAGATGTTGCAATAATCATCATCATAATGTAATAATAATAATAATAATAATAATACATCAATCATTCATTGTTATCAATAATACTGTAGGTTTTCTATACTTACCATTTGATGATGGTGACTGTATGGAATATTGGTTTCTTGAAAAAAGGCACTTAATGCAGTCTATTGAAAATAAAATATATGTCAGTGAGCACCAGTCCAGTGTGCATTGCACATATTGCCAATTGCAGACAGATACAACCTAAATCGATATTATACTATCTCCTATGAAAATGTTACATTGTGCCATTAGGCTGCTGAATACCATAGTTAGCTACATTTTCATTGCATAATAGCATTACCCTACTGGGGTGTTGTAAAGATAACCAGATTATTTTACAAATGATTGGCATTACTGTATTAATTAGATGTATTTAATTAATGACTCTGAGAAACAGACACAGACTGATCTCTGTAACTGATCTATCTTCCATGCATCAAACTCAGACCATTGTCAAGAAAAGGTTCCCATACCTCGAATTGCCAATGTGCCGCTTGTAGAAGCTGTTTCGCTTGGTCTGCCGCGCATCCAGCAGTCAGGACGAACTGATTTATCATAACTTGGTGCTTTAGATCATCCATATTTGCAGAAGCGGGCTATTCTAAACCTTTCCCCTTGGGTTGGTGCTCGGTCCTTGAGGTTATTCTCCCTTGCACTACCCTTTCCTCTCATCGACCATGGAGACAGCACAGTCCGCAGTGAAAACCCAAATATTTACTGTCTGAACTATGTTCAATGTCCTGAGCGCCCCTTTGATCGGCAGCACGAGAGCGCAAATCAGAGCGATGGGGAGGGGCGATCAGTAGGTCGGTGACAGAAAGAACTACAAGTCCCTAACACCATGTAGTTTGACGTATCACACATCAGAAGGCTTTTGGCTAGAAACTTGTGTTTATTTTCTTTAGCGGACACCAAGTTATCCTTGGTTCTATCGTTATTCTTGACAGGTACACAGTTGAATATATAAATCGCTGTGTAATACCGAAGAAAGTCTAAAACTTGTTACAAAACGGTCCCTTGGACGATAAATACACTAGCGTTGGGGTTAGTAGTTAGCTAATGCTGTAGCTAATTAGCTAGCTAGCAACAACAAGGAAAGATGGGGTCGATTCTTAGTCGGAGAATTGCTGGCGTTGAGGATATTGATATCCAGGCGAATTCTGCATACAGATTTCCACCGAAATCGGGTAAATATAGCTATTAATTTGGTTTGAAACCCTAAAACTCGAGCTATAGCTAACGTTAGCTAAACTGATATCATCAGCTCCCAACATTATAGGCCTAACGTTACACGTGAACGCTATAAATGGTTAATTGTATGATATTCAGTCCTGGTGAGATGTTTATTTGATGAGGCAGAGTTGTGCATCGGTACACTGATCTTGTCCTGATTAAAGATAGGCCTTCCATCCTGATTTTATCCTGGTTCTAATCCAGTCACATACTTCTATTTTCTTTTAAGGGAATTACTTTGCCAGCCATTTTTTCATGGGAGGGGAGAAATTTGACACTCCCCATCCAGAGGGTTACCTATTTGGAGAAAACATGGATCTGAACTTCCTTGGAAATAGGCCTGTACAAGTAAGGACAAACAAGTGCGCTATACATTGGCAAAGGTTCTTATCTATGTTGTTAAGTTTTTCATTTTGCAAGTTGCTGACAGATAAGTAACATGTACAGCATATTAGTTGAAGTGGAAGTTCAGGAGTAGTCCTTGATTCACATCCCCCATGCAATTGATTAGGCTAAAGCATTTGAAGTTTATCTGCATTGGGCTGTTCTTTTCTTAGACTAGTTGTCGTGTCTCACCTTTGCTTAGTTTCCGTACGTGACCCCGGCACCCCATGAGCCTGTGAAGACCCTGAGAAGTCTGGTCAATATCAGAAAGGACTCCCTGCGCTTGGTCAGGTGAGGAAAAACACCACCATATTCTACAGCGAGTAGTCTTCAGACTAACCTTTCCTCATTTATTTTTCTTAGTGGTTTTCATTGTCAAGTGATTCAGGGTCAAGAATCCTGGCTGATTGAGCTTAGCTTAACATCTATTCACTGTACTTGTTTAGGTCTACCTTTGGTTTGATATTGACATGCTTTCATAAGTGTGGTGCATGAGTGATTTTTTGTTGTTGTTGTTAACTTACTCATAGCTTCATTTTCAAAGTTATGTCATTTTGAAAATGGCCACTTGAGAAAGCTACTGTTTTGTTTTTTCTGCTTGACTACTAGGTACAAAGATGACACTGATGCTCCAGTAGAGGAAGGAGGGAAGCCAAAGGTTCTGTATGGTGTGGAGTTCACATTTGATGCTGATGCTCGTGTGGCTATCACCCTTTATTGCCAAGCTTTTGAGGAATTCACCAATGGGATGGCAATGTATGTAAGAGTCTGATTCAGAAACCTTTTCATTTACTTAGACGATGCTTAGCATCAATATGCTATTTAAGTCATTCAGTAATTAGAAATACATATTTTCTTCCACTGTCTCTTGCTCCCAAATATATAACTAGATACAATCCAGCGTTTTACATTTCTCATTTGAAATTAAATCCATGCCTTTTATCCGTTTCTGAAGATGTGCAGTGAAATTGATTTATTCACTTTAAAGACGCATTGTATAAGAACATCTTATGGTAGTGGCCAATGTACTGGGAGAGATACAATGGGTCCTTAGCAACCACCTGTCTCCATGGATACGCATGTCGTCTGAAGAGGGAATTAATATAATAGTTTATGCTGAGGTCATTATGTGAGTGGATGGATGTGTTTTTCAGCTTTTTTGCATGTTTTTTATTGAGATTTTCCATTGACAAATTTAAGAGGGAAATTTCAGAAATGGATTTGAGTTAGGCCTAATGCTGTTTTTCATTATTTGTGGTCGAAGAAAGAGCTTTCAACAAGAGATCTGAAAAAGAACATCTTATATTTCCGCTATACTAAATTAACTTTGATAGTTTTGTATTGATAAGATATTGACTTCACTGTTTCTGTTCTGTGTAGGTACAACCCAAAGGGCCCAGCCCTGGTTTCTGAGACTGTACACTATAAGAGGGGTGTGAGCCAACATTTCTCCCTGCCTTCTTTCAAAATCGATTTCACCGACTGGAAGGAGGAGGATGTGAGTATATCTGGGCAGCAGCACTTAATCCTGTTGTGTGATGTCACCAGCTGACAGTTGATAAACTCATCTGTTGTCACCATTTATTTTATCTTTACAGCTGAACTTTGACCTGGACCGGGGTGTTTTCCCCATGGTGATCCAAGCTGTGGTGGATGAAGGGGATGGTAGGTGGTCCAAATGGTTGACGCTGATGTTAATGTTCTTCGCTCCATATATCATCTCAAGGCTGACCTAATAACAAACTTAGTTGGCAACTGTTTCTCCACTGTACCACAATAGCAGGTGCTAGATGAGACATTCTGTATTCACAGACTACAGTGATCCCTTATAAATGAGTGTTTGTCCTTTTCCAGATTGCTTTGGACATGCACATGTGCTGCTGGCAGCCTTTGAGAGAGTAAGTAACTCATTGTGATGATTCAGTAGAAGAGGACAGTGTTTGAATTTGACTCAAATTTGCATCCCGCGTCTGATGTCATGAAGTTCTGTTTTCACACATTATGAAATATGTGAAGTAAACACAATTTCATCCTTTCAAGCATGTGGATGGCAGTTTCTCCGTCAAGCCTCTGAAGCAGAAGCAAATTGTAAGTTAACACAAGTTAATCCATGTCTTCTCTATTATATTAGTAGATTATTCAAAATACAAAATGCATGAATAACAAGAAATTGCTCATTTACAACACATACATTTGTTAGCATGTGTGCTTACTTCCTCTTTATCTCCTATGGGACATAAGGCTACAATGTGTTCCTCCCGTCGTTCTCTGTCCTTGGCCACGTGTTGCTACCATGTGTGCTCTCTGTTATAGGTGGATCGTGTGAGCTACCTGCTGCAGGAGATCTATGGAATTGAAAACAAAAACAACCAAGAGACCAAGGTTGTTATTCTAGAACTCACCAGGAACACCTTTTGTAGATGCATACAGTAGATTTATTTAACATGAATTTACAAAGGCTCTTTCAGAAATGTAAACCAGGAATGTGGCTCATTATGCTGTAGGTTTTCAGACCGTTGGTTAGTCTATTTCTTTCTACATGTTCATCACTCTAACAAATGTTTTTTTGGTTCTCTGCAGCCGTCGGAGGATGAGAACAGTGACAACAGCAATGAGTGTGTTGTTTGTCTGTCAGACCTCCGAGACACCATCATCCTGCCCTGCAGACACCTGTGTCTCTGCAACTCCTGTGCTGACACCCTGCGTTACCAGGCCAACAACTGTCCTATCTGCAGACTGCGTAAGGAGCGACGCTGGTTTGTTTCCAATAGGCTTCCAAATGGGATGCCTTCGCTAATAGGAAATAGACCTGCCCGGCTGCCATGTTTCAGAACTCAGCGAGAGAGACGCCTAATAGACGTAGAGATGAATGCCCTGTGGGGACTGAGCTGATTTAAGGAAAATGCTGTGAAGTTGACATTTTAGTGAAGATGCAGTCCCATTTGACAGTGTGTATTGTAACCAGTGTTTGGTCTCTCTCTCCCCAGCCTTCCGAGCCTTGCTGCAGATCAGAGCTGTGAGGAAGAAGCCTGGGCCGCTGTCCCCTGTGTCTTTCAGCCCTGTACTGGCTCAGACCATGGACCATGATGAGCACTCGGTACGGCGCACACGACCCAGGCATTTGTTGTTAATACACACATGGCATCATTGGTGTCAAGGATGGTTTCTTATTCTACTTGTATTTAACGAAACTCAACTCCATCACTATGCAATTACAAAGCCTTTAATAAATGACTGTGAATGACTAGTGAAGATATGAGCAGTCTTTCTGCGTGTGCGTCTCTCCAGAGTTCAGACTCGGTTCCCCCAGGCTTTGAGCCCATCTCTCTGCTGGAGGCCCTGAACGGCCTGCACTCTGTGTCCCCCTCCATCCCCCCCGCCCCCCTCTACGATGATATTAACTTCTCTGGGAGCCTGGTAGGGGAGGGCCGGCCGCTGGGCTCCCCAGAACACTCCGGTGACGGGGGCCTGCAGAAGGGCAAAGTCAGCAAGTCACCTGACAGGTAATCCTGGGACACAAGGGTAGTAACAAGCCCAGATCACTTTCTCCTCCATCTGAGATGAACCATCTCCCTGAAGTGTACACTACACTCCCCCTCATGGATTTAAAAAGAATGGACAGGTGTAAGGGAAGATGGTGGAACCTCCCTCCAGCGAATATTTAAACCAATCCAAAGCTTTGAAATCTTTTGACGTAGGGTGAACCAATGCACACTTTAGGAAGAACGGGGAGAAACTGAAGTGGGCTAAAGTGTTCCAATGCTGCTGTCTACAGTCCAGCTGCCTTCTACTGTATTTTTTCACACCATTACATTACCATTTGGTTTGAACAGCCTCTAACTTGGAGCATATGCAATTTTGAATTATTTAGTTTTAGTATTGAGTTAATAGCCCTGACAGATTAACTGCTCTGGATTGATTGCTCATCAGTTTGTGTAACAGCTGGCCCAGTGTCTGAAAAAGATAGTCACCTTAGGTTGTGATGAGCTGCTGCTAGAGGTCTTCTCCTGTATCCAGCACCATGCTACAAACTGATTAGACGGCATGTCCTTGGCAATCTATCCAGTTGACATTGCTGAGCCTTACCAACCTGCAGAAAATAAAATTACTAGGACAACAGTACAGAGTGCAGTCTGTTTATTATAAAGCTTCACGTCGGTTGTAAATGTTTTTTTGTTTACCAATGTCGCCTCATTGTAAGTTTTTGACCCCCTCAGCACCCTGAGGTCGCCCTCATCACCTATCCAGGAGGAGGATGAGGAGAAGCTGTCTGAGATGTCGGACGCCCAGCCTCACACACTGCTCTCCAGCAGCCCTGCTCCCACCGAGGCCACTGCAGCCGAGGATGTACTGGAGTCCATCTCCCCAGATGATGGTGAGTTCTGTCATGCTCTGAATGCACGTAGTTAGCGGTCCAGTCTACATGTTTGGGTACGTGACCCCTCCAAATAATGACTTGAATTACCTACCAGGGTACATTGCAAACCCGTGTAAGGACATTTAGGTATTTTTGCATGTTGTGACCTTGTCTCTCCCTCCTGTCATGGGTGGTACAGAGGACAGGCTGCACTCTGGAGGAGAGAGAGAGATCCTTCAGGACTACAGCAGTGAACACAGCAGCCTGACCAAAACAGAGAGTGACCCGCCAGGGGACCTGTCTCTGCCAGGTAAGCTAATAATAACACAAGGCCCAGGCCCGTGCGTATCTGTGCGCGTGTGCATGATTGTGTATGTTTGTCTGGATATTAAAGATATTCTCTGGTTCTTTTATATACTTTTTAGCCAGTAGTTCTGAAAGTAGTGCCCAGGAGCCAAAAGTGGCCCCAGAAAATTGCGTACTATGTCACATGTGCACCATGTCTCTCTCTCGCTCTACTGTGTGCGTGTTGCTAGCTGTCGCTCCCTTGGCAGGCTGAAGATCATTGGCTGAAACTTTAATTGCTAGAGGGCTGGCCCACATGGGAGTAAATGGAGGGAAAGTGGCACTGCACAGCTTCCAGAAAATAGGGATTTCTTGGCTAGTTCTGCTCATAGATTATGCATGAACTACACATTAACACATAAAAAAGGGAGGTTTAAAAAAATACTTACTAGTTGCCAAAGTACCAGAGCATGTCTTTAAGGCTCAAACCAATTGTAAACATACATTTTTGATTGCACGTATAACACCTTTTAGCTATGTTTCTCTTTATTCTCCCAGGCTTTCAGTCCCCCAGCTTTGCATCTAACCTGTGTGCTGTTTGTTCTTCTCTGTTTCCTTACTCCCTGCCCTGTCCCTTTACCTGACCTTGCTATGGCCAGCTCTAGGTCCTGATGCCTGCTCTATTGGTATGGAGGAATAAATGTGGTATGTAGGACTTCTCTGTCCTGTCTTTACCTATCTGCTTTTCTGTCACGTTGCTTCAGAGAAACCGATCCCTCGCAATCTGTCCGATTCAGGACAGTTGGTTAATAATCTGCTGCAGGTTGTAACTCTGTTTATCATGCAAATAGACAGCAAGTTTGTATTGATAAGTATGCAACTGTTTAGATTTATTTCACGGGTGTAAGAGATCCTCTTGTTTAATTGGATCATGCTCCTTGTGTCCACAGGGTCATCAGAGAGCCTGAAGAGTCAGAGTACCAACTGCTCCAGCCAGCCCCTCCTGTGTCCCCCCAGCAGCCTTCACATGGAGGATGAGCAACTTGACCCCTAACCTCTGGGCCCAATGGTTCTCCCTCTCTGGCTGAGTCCCAATTCACTTTCTCGCATGTATTTGACAATGGTGGAAACTCCCTCCAGTCAATAATTACACCAATCCAATGCTTTTAAATCCATGACGGGGAGTGTGAAAGTGCACATTTAGCCTAAAGGATGAATAATTGGGACTTAGCCATGGTCTCCTCCCAAGCCCATCCCTCCCCCATGATCCAGTCCCCTTGGGCCTTGTAGAAGACCACTTTCCTACTTTAGTCATCGATTCATGCCATAACTGGCATTGATTCAAAATGTGTTTGTGGTGGTCACTGCAAGGATTTACTAAAACCATACTATACCTTAACTAAAAAACAACAAGTCCTTAATTAGATTGCTTTACATTCAGTTGAAGTCGGAAGTTTACATACACCTTGGCCAAATACATTTAAACACATTTTTTCACAGTTCCTGTCATTTAATTCTAGTAAAATTCCCTGTCCTAGGTCAGTTAGGATCACCACTTTATTTAAGAATGTGAAATGTCAGAATAATAGTAGAGAGTGATTTATTTCAGCTTTTATTTCTTTCATCACATTCCCAGTGGGTCAGAAGTTGTTTAAATTGTTTAACTCAAACGTTTTGGGTAGCCTTCCACAAGCTTCCCACAATAAGTTGGGTGAATTTTGGCCCATTCCTCCTGACAGAGCTGGTGTAACTGAGTTAGGTTGTAGGCCTCCTTGCTCGCACACGCTTTTTCAGTTCTGCCTACAGATTTTCTATAGCATTGAGGTCAGGGCTTTGTGGTGGCCACTCCAATACCTTGACTTTGTTGTCCTTAAGCCATTTTGCCACAACTTTGGAAGTATACTTGGGGTCATTGTCCATTTGGAAGACCCATTTGCGACCAAGCTTTAACTTCCTGACCGATGTCTCTGAGATGTTGCTTCAATTTATCCACATAATTTTCCTACCTCATGATGCCATCTATTTTGTGAAGTGCACCAGTCCCTCTTGCAACAAAGCACCCCCACAACATGATGCTGCCACCCCGTGCTTCACGGTTGGGATGGTGTTCTTCGGCTTGCAAGCCTCCCCCTTTTTCCTCCAAACATAACGATGGTCATTATGGCCAAACCAGAGGACATTTCTCCAAAAAGTATGATATTTGTCCCCATGTGCAGTTGCAAACTGTAGTCTGGCTTTTTTATGGTGGTTTTGGAGCAGTGGCTTCTTCCTTGCTGAACAGCCTTTCAGGTTATGTCGAGAAAGGACTCTTTTTACTGTGGAAATACATGCTTTTGTAGCTGTTTCCTCCAGACTCTTCACAAGTTCCTTTGCTGTTGTTCTGGGATTGATTTGCACTTTTCGCACCAAAGTGCGTTCATCTCCATGGAGACAGAATGCGTCTCCTTCCTGAGCGTTATAACGACTGCGTGGTCCCATGGTGTTCATTCTTGCGTACTATTGTTTGTACAGATGAACATGGTACCTTCAGGGGTTTGGAAATTGATCCCAAGGATGAACCAGACTTGTGGAGGTCCACAATTTTGTTTCTGAGGTCTTGGCTGATTTCTTTTGAGTTTCCCATGATGTCAAGCAGAGGCACTGAGTGTGAAGGTAGGCCTTGAAATACATCCACAGGTATGTCATTTTATGGAATTTTCCAAGCTATTTAAAGGCACAGTCAACTTAGTGTATGTACATTTCTGACCCACTGGAATTGTGATACAGTGAAATAATCTGTCTGTAAACAATTGTTGGAAAAATGCACAAAGTAGATGTCCTAACCGACTTGCCAAAAGTATAGTTTGTTAACAAGAAATTTGTGGAGTGGTTGAAAAACGAGTTTTAATGACTCCAACCTAAGTGTAAGTAAACTTCAGACTTCAACTGTACATTTAGGAGTGTGTAATTGTTTGTCCATTCTGGATGGGGTTGTGGTGCAGTGGTGGACGTTGCATGATTCCAGTGGTTGAGTATGACTACCATCATATGGTAGTACTAGAAGCACACTCACTTTCAGTTTACTCTACTCAAATTACTGCTTGACACTAATTGTTTTAGAGAGCATTAATACCATTCCTGTTGTATTCATCTAAACTAATAACTTTTTAACATTTTATTTCTTGGTGCTTGTATGATATGAAATGTTTTGGTGGACATTTGACATGATTAAACATGACAATTTAATGGAGTCATTTTTAAAGGTTTTGACGATTCATTCATTTTGCTTTGTGAAATGGTGAATTCCTATGTAATAACAAGTCAAATTGAGGCATTTAATTTCAAATTGTCTTCAAAGGTTTTGAGGATTCATTCATTTTGCTTTGTGAATATCTACATTTGTTCATTTTTATACTGAATTATGTGATATATTGTACCTGTACTAGAAATGTATGTAGATTCATTTGCAAAATTGTATATGTGTGTGTTGTAGAAGAAAATCTGGGGATTCAAATAAGGAGATTAGTAGTTACAGCTACATGCACAGTATCTCAAATGTAGCTGATTGATTTTTAGTGACATAGTCCAGCTTTACACCTTAACAGCTGAACACAAAGAAAGATAGAGCCTGCAACAATCCAATACACTATGCTGACCGTATAGCACAAACTTTGTTATTTGTAGATGTGGCATATTTCTATAGTTATATTGTGGCTTGTCATCCTGGCATAGTCATTGCCTTGCTCAAGTTCTATGACTTGCAGTGTGTGACTTCCCTGTAGATGTAGCACCATACGTATAGATCTATGTGCCTTCAACTAAACAGATATGGCTGCTGCTTGTTGCATTTTTGGTGTTCTTGTGATGAAACGGTTTCAGGATATACAGCTGTATGAGCCTGTAGTCTAGGAGGTTTTTATTCCCACTGGCTGATATACAGAGCTGTAAATGTATGACATTTCTTTGCATTCTCAATGGTTCGTTAAATATTTTTAAGGAAACCTAATTGTTATTAAACCATTATTAAAACCCGTCTGTTCAGCAATTACAATTATGTTAAATCCATATATTGATACATTTAATCTATAAATGGTAAGTGCATTATGATTAGACTTGGTTGTTATATGGTCTGTATTATGTGTGTGTGTTCTAATTTTTTTCCCAAGAGGAATAAACAAAATGCTTCTTAACCATTTTACTTATGCAATATCTTGAGACATTGCATCTTTAACAATAGGTTATCTTTTGCTTGTGAGTTTTGTTGTAGAGGGGTGTAAAACGATCCAAACTGCTTTGCATTAATACTGTTCATGTCATGTGTCTTTGACTAACGATGTGCCATGTTAACTTTGATGATACACCTGTGCCTTGTTCCTGTTTCTCACTAGTATTGACCTGGTATCCAGGACAACCCCACATTTAGTGATTCATAACTCTTATCAATATCGGTCTGTCCCTGTGTACAGATGTAGGATCTTCATTTGCCCATTCTTCTGTTACTGAGAATATTCCTGCACAGCAGGAAATGCACATTTGTAGTGTATTCAAGGTTTAAAAAGGCTTCTAAAGTTTGTCATTTCCACTTTAAAATATCAGACTAGATTTGCCCTAATGAAAAATGTATCAACCCCTACAAAAATGTCAATTTATTATAGTCCAACACACAATTTAAATTTCCTGTTGCTGCAGGATTATTTTCCTGCTGTAGCGAACTGGCTCAGATTAAGATCCTACATGTGTAGCCTACAGCCGCATGTGAATAACAATTAAATAAATGTAATGTTGAACACTTCTGGTTTTAACTGCATGTCTCATGCTTGACTTCCATTGACATGTGAGGACCATTTAGGGTGAATTCGGAAAAAGTGGGACACTTTGCATTTCCGTCTTCTGTAACCTCTTTCGACATCTATCCAACCTATTAGCCCAACACATGATACATTTCTGAAATCCTCCAGATGTTTCCTAATCACACAAAAACACTACTGTTGATTTCATATTCACAGGAGGCATGACCATATTTTTAGTTTGCATTTGGTCGACTATGACACCTAATTGTACTTCAACGACAATTACATTTTGTGTGCTTAGGAAACATTTGAGGTTTTCGGAAATGTATTATGTTGGGCCATTATGTTGTATAGATGTCTAAAGAGGTTACAGAAGATGACAACGCAAAACATGTTCCGCTTTCTGAATTCACTCAAATAACAGTACTACAAGACATAATTAACAGGATATAGTACTACAAGAACCAGAACCTAAATACAGGTGGTCCCCAATGTAAACTAATGTAAATCTTTCCTCCATTAGTAAAGCCTACTCCATCCTGTCCTACTTTAGCTAGCTATGGTTGGTAATGCGGGACAACAACAAAAATGAAAGATAATACAATTACAAAATGTAAAGATATTGGCAACATTATGTATTTTGATGCACCAGTACATAATATTCACATTTACATCAACATTTGACACAGTGCATTATGTATGATAGTTTTACTAATTTAACAACAAAACAGAGAATCTATGTCACTGATTTTACCGTGTGCTTCCCAAGGTGAGCTTCCTGTTTGAAGCTTTCTCTGCCCCTCACTGATGTCACCAAATAAGTGGTGATTTTGACCAGGCTTTTAGTAACAATAGTTTAAGATGTTCTCTTGTCAGACCAAAAAATAAAAGCATCAGGATTAATCTGTCCCAGATTATATCATGTCCAACTCTTTCCCGAATTCACCCTATGCACAGGTTGAAATGAAATGTGTATATATTATATATACAGTACCAATCAAAAGTTTGGACACACCTACTCATTCAAGGGTTTTTATTTATTTGTACTATTTTCTACATTGTAGAAACTATGAAATAACACACATAGAATAATGTAGAAACCAAAAAAGTGTAAAAAAAAATCTTAGATTATCTTAGATTTTAATCTTAGATTTTAGATTTTAATCTTAGATTTTAGATTCTTCAAAGCAGCCACCCTTTGCCTTGATGACAGCTTTGGCATTCTCTCAACCAGCTTCACGAGGAAAGCTTTTTCAACAGTTTCCACATGCTGAGCACTTGTTGGCTGCTTTTCCTTCACTCTGTGGTCCAACTCATCCCAAACCATCTCAATTGGGTTGAGGTCTGATGATTGTGGAGGCCAGGTCATCTAATGCAGTACTCCATCACTCTCCTTCTTGGTCAAATAGCCCTTACACAGCCTGGAGGTGTGTTGGGTCATAGTCCTGTTTTAAAACATGATAGTCCCACTAAGTGAAACCAGATGTGGTGGTGTATTGCTGCAGAATGCTGTGGTAGCCATGCTGGTTAAGCGTGCCTTGAATTCTAATTAAATCACTGGCAGTATCACCAGCAAAACACCATCACACCTCCTCCATGAGGGAACCACACATTGTGGAGATCATGCGTTCACCTACTCTGCGATCTCACAAAGACACGACGGTTGGAACCAAAAATCTCAAATTTGGACTCATGAGACCAAAGGACAGATTTCCACCGATCTAATGTCCATTGCTTGTGTCTCTTGGTCCAAGCAAGTCTCTTCTTATTGGTGTGCTTTAGTGGGGGCTACTTTGCAGCAATTTGGCCACGAAGGCCTGATTCATGCAGTCTCCTCTGGACAGTTGATGTTGAGATGTGTCTGTTACTTGAACTCTGTGAAGCGGCAGGTAGCCTAGTGGTTAGCGTGTTGGGCAAGTAACTTAAAGGTTGCTGGATCGAATCCCTGAGCTGACAAGGTAAAAATCTGTTGTTCTGCTCCTGATCAAGGCAGTTAACCCACTGTTCCCCTGTAGGCTGTCATTGTAAATAAGAATTTGTTATTTACTGACTTAGTTTACAGCCTAGTTAAATATAAAAAGCATTTCTTTATGCTGCAATTTATAAGGCTGGTAACTCTAATGAACTTATCCTCTGTAGCAGTGGTACAGTGCCTTGCGAAAGTATTCGGCCCCCTTGAACTTTGCGACCTTTTGCCACATTTCAGGCTTTAAACATAAAGATATAAAACTGTATTTTTTTTTGTGAAGAATCAACAACAAGTGGGACACAATCATGAAGTGGAACGACATTTATTGGATATTTCAAACTTTTTTAACAAATCAAAAACTGAAAAATTGGGCGTGCAAAATTATTCAGCCCCCTTAAGTTAATACTTTGTAGCGCCACCTTTTGCTGTGATTACAGCTGTAAGTCGCTTGGGGTATGTCTATCAGTTTTGCACATCGAGAGACTGAAATTTTTTCCCATTCCTCCTTGCAAAACAGCTCTAGCTCAGTGAGGTTGGATGGAGAGCATTTGTGAACAGCAGTTTTCAGTTCTTTCCACAGATTCTCGATTGGATTCTGGTCTGGACTTTGACTTGGCCATTCTAACACTTGGATATGTTTATTTTTGAACCATTCCATTGTAGATTTTGCTTTATGTTTTGGACCACACAACTCACCAATCCCATGAGCTTTGAGGAGTTATGAGGATGGGTGGACTGCTCGGGGGCCACTCACCTTTCACTGTCAACTCAGTACAGACAGATCAGATCGATCAGTCTGATGTCAGCATGACATTATACAATGTACCAGACTAAGGCCTGTCCAGCTACAGAATACAGGGAGGTTCACCATGTGAGCAGAAGAACAATAATTGTTTGAGGTTGATACAGTGCCTTGCGAAAGTATTCGGCCCCCTTGAACTTTGCGACCTTTTGCCACATTTCAGGCTTCAAACATAAAGATATAAAACTGTATTTTTTTGTGAAGAATCAACAACAAGTGGGACACAATCATGAAGTGGAACGACATTTATTGGATATTTCAAACTTTTTTAACAAATCAAAAACCGAAAAATTGGGCGTGCAAAATTATTCAGCCCCCTTAAGTTAATACTTTGTAGCGCCACCTTTTGCTGCGATTACAGCTGTAAGTCGCTTGGGGTATGTCTCTATCAGTTTTGCACATCGAGAGACTGAATTTTTTTCCCATTCCTCCTTGCAAAACAGCTCTAGCTCAGTGAGGTTGGATGGAGAGCATTTGTGAACAGCAGTTTTCAGTTCTTTCCACAGATTCTCGATTGGATTCAGGTCTGGACTTTGACTTGGCCATTCTAACACCTGGATATGTTTATTTTTGAACCATTCCATTGTAGATTTTGCTTTATGTTTTGGATCATTGTCTTGTTGGAAGACAAATCTCCGTCCCAGTCTCAGGTCTTTTGCAGACTCCATCAGGTTTTTTTCCAGAATGGTCCTGTATTTGGCTCCATCCATCTTCCCATCAATTTTAACCATCTTCCCTGTCCCTGCTGAAGAAAAGCAGGCCCAAACCATGATGCTGCCACCACCATGTTTGACAGTGGGGATGGTGTGTTCAGCTGTGTTGCTTTTACGCCAAACATAACGTTTTGCCATTTCAATATTATCACTTGCACAGTGCTCCTTGGGATGTTTAAAGCTTGGGAAATCTTTTTGTATCCAAATCCGGCTTTAAACTTCTTCACAACAGTATCTCGGACCTGCCTGGTGTGTTCCTTGTTCTTCATGATGCTCTCTGCGCTTTTAACGGACCTCTGAGACTATCACAGTGCAGGTGCATTTATACGGAGACTTGATTACACACAGGTGGATTGTATTTATCATCATTAGTCATTTAGGTCAACATTGGATCATTCAGAGATCCTCACTGAACTTCTGGAGAGAGTTTGCTGCACTGAAAGTAAAGGGGCTGAATAATTTTGCACGCCCAATTTTTCAGTTTTTGATTTGTTAAAAAAGTTTGAAATATCCAATAAATGTCGTTCCACTTCATGATTGTGTCCCACTTGTTGTTGATTCTTCACAAAAAAATACAGTTTTATATCTTTATGTTTGAAGCCTGAAATGTGGCAAAAGGTTGCAAAGTTCAAGGGGGCCGAAAACTTTCGCAAGGCACTGTACCTCTGGGTCTTCCTTTCCTGTGGCGGTCCTCATGAAAGCAGGTTTCATCATATCGCTTGATGGTTTTTGTGACTGCACTTGAAGAAACTTTCAAAGTTCTTGAAATTTTCCGCATGGACTGACCTTTATGTCTTAGAGTAATGATGGACTGTCGTTTTTCTTTGCTTATTTGAGCTGTTCTTGCTTTAATATGGACTTGGTCTTTTACCAAATAGGGCTATATTCTGTATACCAATCCTACCTTGTCACAACAAAACTGATTGGCTCAAACACATTAAAAAGGAAAGAAATTCCACAAATGAACTTTTAAGAAGGCACACCTGTTAATTGAAATGCATTCCACATGACCACCTCATGAAGCTGGTTGAGAGAATACCAAGCGTTTGCAAAGCTGTCATCAAGGCAAAAGGTGGCTTGAAGAATCTCAAATATAAAATATATTTGGATTTATTTAACACTTTTTTGGTTACTACATGATTCCATATGTGTTATGTCTTAGTTGTTATGTCTTCACTATTATTCTAAAAATTTCATTTTATTTTTTATATTTCACCTTTATTTAACCAGGTAGGCAGGTTGAGAACAAGTTCTCATTTACAACTGCGACCTGGCCAAGATAAAGCAAAGCAGTGCGACAAAAACAACCATACAGAGTTGCACATGGGATAAACAAACGTACAGTCAATAACACAATAGAAAAAACCCACAATAGAAATCTATATACATCTATATACAGTGTGTGCAAATGTAGTAAGATTAGGAAGGTAAGGCAATAAATAGGCCGTAGTGGCGAAATAATTACAATTTAGCATTGTGCAAGTAGCATTGTGCAATTTAGCATGTGCAAGTAGAGATACTGGGGAGCAAAAGAGCAAAAATAAAACATTTGGGGAATGAGGTAGTTGGGTGGGCTATTTACAGAAGGGCCGTGTACAGGTGCAGTGATCGGTAAGCTGCTCTGACAGCTGATGCTTAAAGTTAGTGAGGGAGATATAAGTCTCCAGCTTCAGTGATTTTTGCAATTCGTTCCAGTCATGTGCTGCAGAGAATTGTAAGGAAAGGCGACCAAAGGAAGTGTTGGCTTTGGGGATGACCAGTGAAATATACCTGCTTTAGCACGTGCTACGGGTGGGTGTTGCTATGGTGACCAGTGAGCTGAGATAAGGCGGGGCTTTACCTAGCAAAGACTTATAGATGACCTGGAGCCAGTGGGTTTGGCGACAAATATGAAGCGAGGTCCAGTCAACGAGAGCATACAGGTCGCAGTGGTGGGTAGTATATGGGGCTTTGGTGACAAAATGGATGGCACTGTGATAGACTACATCTAATTTGCTGAGTAGAGTGTTGGTAGCTATTTTGTAAATGACATCGCCGAAGGCAAGGATCGGTAGGATAGTCCGTTTTACGAGGTTATGTTTATCAGCATGGGTGAAGGAGTCTTGCTTGCGAAATAGGAAGCCAATTCTAGATTTCATTTGGGATTGGAGATGCTTAATGTGAGTCTGGAAGGAGAGGTTACAGTCTAACCAGACACCTAGGTATTTGTAGTTGTCCACATATTCTAAGTCAGAACCATCCAGAGTAGTGATGCTAGTCAGGCGGGCGGGTGCGGGCAGCGATCGGTTGAAAAGCATGCATTTAGTTTTACTAGCATTTAAGAGCATTTGGAGGCCAAGGAAGGAGTGTTTTATGGCATTGAAGCTTGTCTGGAGGTTTGTTAACACAGAGTCCAAAGAAGGGCCAGAAGTATACAGAATGGTGTTGTCTGCGTAGAGGTGGATCAGAGACTCACCAGCAGCAAGCGACATCATTGATGTATACAGAGAAGAGAGTCAGTCCAATAATTGAACCCTGTGGCACCCCCATAGAGACTGCCAGAGGCCCGGACAACAGCCCCTCCGATTTGACACACTGAACTCTATCAGAGAAGTAGTTGGTGAACCAGGCGAGGCAATCATTTGAGAAACCAAGGCTGTTGAGTCTGCCGATGAGTATGTGGAGATTGACAGAGTCAAAAGCCTTAGCCAGGTCAATGAATACGGTTGCACAGTATTGTTTCTTATCGATGGCGGTTAAGATATAGTTTAGGACCTTGAGCGTGGCTGAGGTGCACCCATGACCAGCTCTGAAACCAGATTGCATAGCGGAGAAGGTATGGTGGGATTCGAAATGGTCGGTAATCTGTTTGTTGACTTGGCTTTCGAAGACCTTAGCAAGGCAGGGTAGGATAGATATAGGCCTGTAGAAGTTTGAGTCAAGAGTGTCCCCCCGTTTGAAGAGGGGGATGACCGCAGCTGCTTTCCAATTCTTGGGAATCTCATATGGCACGAAAGAGAGGTTGAACAGGCTAGTAATAGGGGTGGCAACAATTTCGGCAGATAATTTTAGAAAGGAAGGGTCCAGATGGTCTAGCCCGGCTGATTTGTAGGGGTCCAGATTTTGCAGCTCTTTCAGAACAACAGCTAACTGGATTTGGGAGAAGGAGAAATGTGGAAGTCTTGGGCGAGTTGCTGTGGGGGGTGCAGTGCTGTTGACCGGGGTAGGGGTAGCCAGGTGGAAAGCATGGCCAGCCGTAGAAAAATGCTTATTTCAATTCTCAATTATAGTGGATTTATCGGTGGTGACAGTGTTTCCTATCTTCAGTGCAGTGGGCAGCTGGGAGGAGGTGTTCTTATTCTCCATGGACTTTACAGTGTCCCAGAACTTTTTTGAGTTTGTGTTGCAGGAAGCAAATTTCTGCTTGAAAAAGCTAGCCTTGGCTTTTCTAACTGCCTGTGTATATTGGTTTCTAGCTTCCCTGAAAAGTTGCATATCACAGGGGCTGTTCGATGCTAATGCAGAACGCCATAGGATGTTTTTGTGTTGGTTAAGGGCAGTCAGGTCTGGAGAGAACCAAGGGCTATATCTGTTACTGGTTCTAAATTTCTTGAATGGGGCATGCTTATTTAAGATGGTGAGGAAGGCATTTAAAAAAAACAAAACAGGCATCCTCTACTGACGGGATGAGATCAATATCCTTCCAGGATACCCCGGCCAGGTCGATTAGAAAGGCCTGCTCGCTGAAGTGTTTCAGGGAGCGTTTGACAGTGTTGAGTGGAGGTCGTTTGACCGCTGACCCATTACACCCTGAGTTAGATAGACAGAGTTTGTGAGCCTGTGTCCCAGACTCCCAGGATCAGAGAAAGAGTGACTGTGATGGAGTTTTCTACAATGATGATATTCATTTTAACGGAATCGTAGTATCCCTGTCAGCTGTGTATACCTACTGATTAAATAATGGGTATAGCAAATACGAGAACCTAACGTCGACAATAACCAGTAGATGTCGCTAATACATCATGTCAAAACCAGAATTACCCAATTTCATCACAGAGCCAGTATGTTCGCATTGTCTACTACACACAATCTCATTAACTGTAACATGTATGTATTCAATGTCTATAAAACGAGGAATTAATCAAAAGTAAATTCAAGTATCGACCATGTGTAGGTAAAGTCACATCACAGTTGTAAAACATTTAACTCCAAAGGTGGCTGTTTTACAATTAACTAAGGATGTATTCATTATCTGCAATTATTCAGGATACCGTTTAAATAATATGTATCATTAACTGTCCAATAGCCTAAAGAAGAGCCTTAGTAACAAAACGGCACTTTCGTTTTTAAATCAAAACTCATCCTTCTTACAATTCATAAATGCACAACGTATTCAATGACAGTCAGAAGCCAATTTATTTCTGATTAATTAGGTAAAAAATATTACGTAGAATATTAAGTGCAATTACATTCTGTTTTAACTGATTTAATAACACATTTTTCCTATGTATGCACTCATACAGTGAGCCGTAGAAACAAAGGTGAAACCTGTAAACCACGGAGCCAATCAGCGACCTGCAATTTGTTTAGGGCTATTAAAACTCAAGGCGGTCTTTTCTGTCTTTCCCTCAGTATGTTCGGGTCTGTCTCTCCGCCGTTATGGGATTATTATCACACATCGACAGGATCTGAATGAAGGCTACTTTTGCAAATGAAGTCTTGGGTTTACATGTTTAGATAGCAGTACCTCACAAAGCCATCTGTACAGACATCGCAATAACGTGTAAGAGGTTTGGGTACCATATGAGAACAGTGGAGCTGATCACTCAAGTTGTACTGCGGAGTACACCAAGACCAAGGTAATTGTACTGCTTTTGCTAATACTTCTTTATGAATGAATGGCCACTGTTCTTTTATTTTTATGAGTTTATAATGCAGTATTTCACAATGTAAATTTAAAGTCAGCTGAGTGAGATCACACCAATATGTAAAGGATTCACAGGAATGACAGCCAGCAAGAAATGTAATACAGTAATCTTTTGTGGGAATTTATTAACAGGGTCACTTTACAATGCCAGTACTACCAAGTCAGGAGATTGCCACCAGATTCAAGGAGAAATGGATGAAGCTTCACCCAGAAGACCAAGACAATGAGAATGGTTCAGTGCACCTGGATGACAGTCTTACCAGCCTCCAATGGCTCCAGGACTTCACCATAGTCAGTGCGAGTCTAGAAAGCCTACCGGGCTCCACTTGCCAGCCGTACCAGCTGCCTCAGCCCAGCCACCTGCACCCTCAGGGCTCCGACTCCCCCTCCAGTCCACCTGCTGGGGACACTGCAGCCTCCGGCATGCCTCAGAGTGCAGGCAGCCCCATCACCTCCAGTGCCTCAGCCAACAGGACTAGTTACTACTCACTTCACCCGACAGTGACCAACAACCACCACCAGATCACTGTGCCAGCCAAGTCCCTGGAGGAGGTAGACTTCAAGACCAACCACGAGGTGAAGCCTCCCTACTCCTACGCCACACTGATCTGCAGAGCCATGCAGGCTGGCAAGAAGAACAAGATCACACTGTCTGCTATCTATAACTGGATCACAGAGAACTTCTGCTACTACAGACACGCTGAGACCAGCTGGCAGGTTAGTGACTCAGTCTGTCTTCTACATTATTGATCAAACCTGAGAGAGGTACACAACATGGGGGGAGAGAGACGGGTGGGCGATTGCATGCAACTAATCCCTCAGAGATACAGTATTTATTTTGATGTTGTATGGAAAATAAGTTCTAGGCCTATCGTGGTTATATTTGTTCATCATTGACGTAACCGTGGGTTATTTCTTGTTTGATGTTTTGGGGGAAATAAGTAGAAGATGAGTAGACATCATCGGACAGGAAAAGGCGCAACTCTCGCTGACCATTCAAACGTGTCGTTTTATTAGACACGTTTAAATGATTGACGTTGTTTGATTTTCTTGGAATCTCTGTGATGGGGACTATATGATTCAGGAGTATAACGAACTTAAATTGTTATTACCTTGTCCTGACGATGCACATTTGACATGTTATAACCAATGATTTATATATACACATCGTTAGGTGTGACATTATGACGATCCAGCAACAAATGACAGAGCATCTTTAGTAAGACTACTATCAGTTAGCTCGTCTTTTCATGAACCCCCATTCTATTCTCTCCTCAGAACTCTATCCGTCATAACCTGTCACTCAACAAGTGCTTCATGAAGGTTCCCAGGCAGAAGAATGAACCAGGAAAAGGGGGATTCTGGCAGATTGACCCTCAGTACGCGGACATGTTTGTCAATGGAGTCTTCAAGCGCAGGCGGATGTCAGCCATCCATTTCAACGCCCAGAGACACAGCAAAACCCAAGGATCATCCCGTAACCGGAAAACCCAGGAGTACCACCAGCATTTTCAACAGGCCCACTACACAGTGTCCCACAGAGGAGCAGGTGCTGGGAACAGACGCAAACTTAGTGGCACAAAGTGGGAGACAGTCCATAAGTCACCACTGTTGACACCGGATCTCATGGAACCAGAGGCACTGAAGGGTGAACTAGACTGGGCCATGGTGTTTGACGATGTTCTCAATGGGAGCAGCAATAACTTTGAGGATCTAGACATTAACCTAGCTCTGAACTCCCTGGGGTGTAAGGTGGAGCTCTCCCAGCAGGATCATGGCCGGGCCTGGCACCTGGGGAGGTGGTGCAGCGGAGGGGCTGACCGGGACCACCAGCAGGCCTGCAGGTACATGGAGGTGACCACCATGGGCTGCTACAGCATGGAGGAGATCCAGCAGCACCTCAACCTGACTGGGCTGCAGCAGCCACTCCCACAGCACTTTGAGGAGCCGACACTGTTCCCTGATGAGCAGCAGAGGCACCCCTGGGAGGAGCTGAAAGAGGAGGTGCAGGCAGTGCCTATCACCCTGGACCATAGTCTCAGCTTCTGTGAAGGCTTCTTCACTGAGATGCAGCCATGGGGGACAGCAGAGTCTTATATGTGACACCCTCACCCAGCACCAGCCCCAATACTGAACACGCAGTCCAGCAGGAGGCCAGAGGACCTATAGACTACTGTTTTGCTACATTAGCATCATGGATTCATTCAGAGAAACATACTTTAATTTATTTATTTTTTAATCTGAGTCAGATTTACAGTGTTTTTTATGTGCATTTCTATTTGCTTTTTGATTGTTTGCATCTATGAAATAAACATGCTGTTTTTAATGTAGCATTGAATGTCTGTTATAGAACTAAATAAATCGATCCTAATTAGCAACCACTTCATTCCAAAAATCTATACACTAAAATCTATACACCGGTCAAAAGTTTTAGAACATCTACTCATTCAAAGGTTTTTCTTAATTTTTTTGCTATTTTCTACACTGTAGAATAATAGTAAAGACATCAAAACTATGAAATCACACATATGGAATCATGTAGTAACCAAAAAAGTGTTAAACAAATCTAAACATATTTTACATTTTAAATTCTTCAAATAGCCACCCTTTGCCTTGATGACAGATTTGCACACTCTTTGCATTCTCTCAACCAGCTTCATGAGGTAGTCACCTGGAATGCATTTCAATTAACAGGCGTGCCTTCTTAAAAGTGAATTTGTGGAATTTCTTTCCTTCTTAATGCATTTGAGCCAATCAGTTGTGTTGTGATAAGGTAAGGGTATACAGAAGATTTGATAAAAGACCAAGTCCATATTATGGCAAGAACAGCTCAAATAAGCAAAGAGAAATGACAGTCCATCATTACTTTAAGACATGAACATCAGTCAATCTGGAAAATGTCAAGAACTTTGAAAGTTTCTTCAAGTGCAGTTGCAAAAACCCTCAAGCGCTATGATGAAACTGGCTCGCATGAGGACCACCACAGGAATGGAAGACCCAGAGTTACCTCTGCTGCAGAGGATAAGTTCATTAGAGTTACCGGCCTCAGAAATTGCAGCCCAAATAAATGCTTCACAGAGTTCAAGTAACAGACACATCTCAACATCAACTGTTCAGAGGAGACTGTGTGAATCAGGCCTTCATGCACGAATTGCTGCAAAGAAACCACTACTAAAGGACACCAATAAGAACCAACTTGCTTGGGCCAAGAAACATGAGCAATGGACATTAGACAAGTGGACATTTGATATTTTACACACACATGAAGGATAAGCAATAATTTCTGATGAAAAAACAAATGTGAAAAATGTGTGTGTATAGTGTTTTGGAACTCTTCACATATTAATATAATATAATTTCATAATCAGTATTTTGTGGGCAATCAGATCAGACATAATGCAAGAGAGAGTTGTGCCGTGACAGTTTTCTAGCTGTCCAACCGGCTGCATTATGCTCTGAAAGTCTTCAACTGTAAAACTTGATGATTTTTTAATATTCTTTCCATTAGTAGATATTCTAAAAAGGCTCAGGATTACCTAACATTAGTATAGCCATGGTTGTAAGGGTATGTTATGTACATGATGTTTTATGTATGATTCAAGTAATACAGTTAAAATATGAAAATACTGAATAACTTTTTCAGCATAGATGGTCATTTCTTTGGCAGTAAGTTTATCTAAATGTGCATGTGATGAATGGGGTGATTAATTATTGAATGATTAAATAAAAGGCTGTAAATAATGCATTCATTAAATAAAGATAGTGGACTTAAAAATAAATGCTTTTGCGATGTAGTTTCTATGATCTTCCTAGGGATAGGAAAAAGATGGAACAAAGTAAATAGGTGTTAACTTGTGGAATAGACACCAGCTGGAATAGGTTTTAACCAATCAGCATTCAGGATTAGACCCACCCGTTAAATCTCATTATAAACTGGGTGGTTCGAGCCCTGAATGCTGATTGGCTGACAGCGCTAGTATATCAGGCCGTATACCACAGGTAGGACCATTTTTTTTATTTTTGCTGCTCTAATTATGTTGGTAACCAGTTTATAATAGCAATAAGGCAACTCGGGGGTTGTGGTATATGGCCAATATATCCTGTATCCAGACACTCCACTTATGTCACGCATAAGAACAGCCCTTAGCCGTGGTATATTGGCCATATACCACACCCCCTCGTGCCTTATTGCTTAACTATACTGTATTATCTATTGTTAATGTATGTAGTAGACAGACAGATAGGACAAGTACATTTGCAACTCTTCTACTCTACCAGGAATGAACTGTCCTATCTTTATCCCCTACCTACACCCTCTCACCATCCACCACTGAAAGTTTGTCTTATGAGGACCAGCCTGCCTAAGCCCAGGTCCCTCAGTGCATTCTGAAATGGATGGTACAAAACAAAGCACTTCACTCAGCAGGGCAGATGAACACACTTCCATCTCTGCAAGATGAAACGTTTCTTTCAGTTCCCTCGAGGAGTTGTTTA
Source organism: Oncorhynchus mykiss (assembly GCF_057628025.1). Lineage (NCBI taxonomy): Eukaryota > Metazoa > Chordata > Actinopteri > Salmoniformes > Salmonidae > Oncorhynchus > Oncorhynchus mykiss. The sequence goes on from NC_143033.1 coordinate 76,860,082, forward strand.
TTTATCAGCCTTTCCCAACAAATCCAAATTCCATTTCCAGAGGATCCATTAGCGATAGAGTGTGACGAGGTATTGTAGCAGCGCTCATTCAATTTCACTCATGGTGGAGAAATTCTTCCAGGATAAAAATAATTGTGTGTGTGTGTGTGTGTGTGTGTGTGTGTGTGTGTGTGTGTGTGTGTGTGTGTGTGTGTGTGTGTGTGTGTGTGTGTGTGTGTGTGTGTGTGTGTGTGTGTGTGTGTGTGTGTGTGTGTGTGTGTGTGTGTGTGTGTGTGTGTGTGTGTGTGTGTGTGTGTGTGTGTGTGTGTGTGTGTGTGTGTCCCGTTCTGAACACTTCCCTCCTTCTCTTGCCCCATGTTATAATGAAGATAACCTCTTTGTCTTTCATAACAGAAAAAAGTAGATATTTCCCTCAGGCAAGTCTGAGCTTGTCGAAGCTTTACAAGATGGCCAGACCCACTGGACTAATAACCACAGTGCAACTTGGTCTGTCTGTGTAAGTCTAATGTTTTTGTAATCGTCACCCTGAACATGAGCAGCCCAGAGGCAGGTGTTAAGGAAGAGTCAGGTCAGGTGGAGGTGGTGGAGCAGGTCTGGGCATGCAGGGGCCATTGTGTTATTATGCAATTCTGAGTAAACATAAACCAGTTGGATGTGTAGGTAGGTTAGGTCATCCTGAGGTCTATGGCCAATCTGCACATCACTTAAACTCAAACTGAACCACACCACACCTTGTGGGCCTTACGACAGCTTACTTTCTAGACAATCTAATAGAAGGTACAGCTGGGTGGTGAGCTCAAATCTAACATTCCCCCCTGGACAAACTTCTTGTCTGGTGTCGAAGCCAACCCTCCTGAGCTGCCCTGATAGACTTATCTCCCAGCAGGCAGAACCATGGGGCTCTATTCAAACAAGGAACTGTGGCACACTGTCGGCCCAACATGCAGATCTGTCAGGGTGAACAAGCAGGGCGGTCAATTCACCCTGACCCTGTCTGCTTTATGTCCTCCTGGTACTGCTGATTACAGGAGCTGACTGCTGGGGGGGCACAGGACAGCCAAGGAGGAGCTGACTGCTGGGGGGGCACAGGACAGCCAAGGAGGAGCTGACTGCTGGGGGGGCACAGGACAGCCAAGGAGGAGCTGACTGCTGGGGGGGCACAGGACAGCCAAGGAGGAGCTGACTGCTGGGAGGCACAGGACAGCCAAGGAGGAGCTGAAACAAAGGGTGAACAGATACTGATGGGTTCACGCACGTACACAATACATGAACAAAACAAATCAGTTTGGTTTATATTAGTCTTTCCAGTGATATACAGTAGAAAGCACAACACAGAGTGGGGATGGCCTGAAAGCTCCATTGGCTTGTTGTGTGTACGTTTCTATTACATCTGTGCAAACAGTCCCGACCTGACAAACCTATCATTAAACACATGGTCCCCAATCCCCAGAGTCCATTCACTCTGAGAATGATTGCTTCTCATTGTTCCCTGCATCTTCATCCAAACCAAGTGGAAGTCTTTGTGTGGTGGAGAGACGGCTGGGGATCCATCTCCTTCAGATGTGTGAAGCCAGAGCAGAAAAGGGGATGAGGACCTGCATCTGACTGCGTAGTGCCTTGCATTAGTCAAGTAAACCTCTGTCTTAATGCACAGCTCTGCTGAGTTTAAAACATAATTCTAAATATATTTCTATACTCTTGAGCATGGTTATAGATATGTCTTCAATTATCACTATTGTATACATTATGATAGGAGAAACCTGACAGGTTCCAACTTTTACATTCTCGGCTTTACTGAACAATCTTTTGGGAGACCAACTGTCATGGTTGATATTCAGTCACACAAAAGAGATCAATTTTTATCAAGTGGGATGACTGTCTCTCTATCTGTCACATGAGGGGTTAAACAGACATATCTAATTTTCTCACATGGTCATTTCATTTCCACGGTCCATTCCCAATTCAGACTTGGGTTGACTGATCAATGACATCCCCCAGAAAGAAAGACAATCTAAACATAGAAAACAAACAGTATTAGTTTTTACCATGCTGTTTGAACGACCAGGTTGCAGACCAAGTTGCCTACTGTTTGTGACTGGAATCTTCACAGGAACTCAAGGAAATTGTATTTTTCATGGTTGGGAATAATGGTTTAATATCCAATGGTCTTTCATTAACTTCCTCTATGAATGTATGCGGTCTCCCACATGAGAAAATACTGTAGTATAGATGGTGTTAGGAGGTCAATGGAACGCAGACCGTGAGGGATAGAAGGAAGCTGGATTGGGGCAAGTTAAACCCATTTTTTTTTATTTTTTAAAGTGGATATTCATCAAACCCGTCATGATTGATGCATTGTAAGAGACCCAGAAGCATTTCGCTACACCCGCAATAACATCTGCCAAATATATGTATGTGACCAATACAATTTGATTTGATGTGGTTCCTAAAGTCCGATTTTGATATATTTGACTGTTTTCACTGCATAAAATTAGAAGTTGTCCCTGTTCAGGTTTAGAAGAAGTGACTGCTAAATGCTAACTCCCATAAGTATAAGCTGGTATCATAGCTAGAATACAGAAATCGATGCTGGTAGTCAAAGTTGTTTTGAACTGTAATGCAGTTGATTGATGACGATAAGATGAACATATATTGGGGTTGACATCCATACAAAAATGATACGCCAATTTTTACCTCAATATAGTGTGAAATACACATACATGTATAAACAATGGACTAAATGTAGGCTAATTTTGCTGGGGGGCAATGAGGAGATTCAGGCTTTCCCCCATGGCATCTTTCCGCTACGCGTTTACATGGCATTTCCATTGTTTTGGTCGAGTTCCATTGACCTCTTTACTGAATCTATACCGCATAGTTTCTAAAACATGCTGTTCTGTCTTTGTCCATACTATGGTATAAATACTATAGTATTCACTGAAGTATTTTGACGACTTTACTGTAGTATTCACTGTAGTGTTTTGTGCAAAAGCACTACAGTGAATTATATGGTATTTACAGTTAACTATAGTATAAATATTGTAGTAAAAAGAAAACTGTAGTATATACTATAGTAATGATTTTTTCTTCCCTCAAATCGTGAGTGTAATGAAAACAGAGGCAGGTTTAAACTTTTCAAGTACATTTAGGGAGAAGGTAGAAGGATGCATGTGTGTGAAAGGAACAATACAAGGAATGGACTCGGAATGCTGGAATGATAACCCCCATGAATAAACCACTTAATTCCCAAACAGCATCTCTTTATTGTGAGGGGAACTAAATAGGCCCAATGAGTGATAATCCAATCTGTTGTGGTAAAGAATTATCGGAAGTGGCATTCCTGTTCTATTATTCACCCAGGAACATGGAAGTGCCTCTGTGGTGTCCTGCAGTGGTGGTTCACAAGTTCAGAAAGCAGTTGATTCCTTATATGAAACGGTAGCGGGAGCATGTCTCACCCCTGAGGACTCCGGACAGAAAATAAAACCACAGCATGGGTTTACTGCCATTTTTAATATAGCTATGTTCTAGATCTCTCTGTGTATACACCAACACAAAGCTGGGGTCATGCAGTGTTCCCTCTGGCTTTGATGGGCAGCAGGGTAAAGGTCAGAGGTCACAGATCTGTCAGCTAGTTCTCCTGTTGAGGCTGTAATTAACTTGGGCCCCTCTGAGAAAGGGGGTGAAAGGATTGTGTCCTTTAGATTTGGTCTGACTAGATTTGGTCTCATCCTTGGCCCTATAGATAGTCCAGTCTGAACATCTCCCAATCTCAGTGCATCAGCAGGATATCTGACCATTGATGTCAAAACAAAAGAGGGGTCCAATTAGAGCAGCATCATGTCAGAGAATCCTGAGGTGACAGGCTGGGGGTGAAACATCTTCACTGCTGTTTGCGAACCTCTGTTCACGTCTGTTTGAGAACCTCTCATCAGGTGATCCTTAGTCATCATCATTTATGTCACATTTTAGTAATTTAGCAGATGCTCTTATCCAGAGCGACTTACAGGAGCAATTAGGGTTAAGTGCCCCACCTCTACACCAGCCTCCACCTGCTGTGGGTCTGCTCTATCCCTATGGGGAATGTGGATTATCATCAATAATGAATACCAAACAACAGCCTCCATTCCAGACCAGACTGAGGAAAGAAGGGAATGCCCTGTAACACAGCATGTTGAATAATTATTATCTACTGCTATTGAACCTTTATTTAACTTGGCTAGTCAGTTAAGAACAAAATCTTATTTTCAATGACGGCCTACCCCGGCCAAACCCGGATGACGCTGAGCCAATTGTGCGCCGCCCTATGGGACTCCCAGTCACAGCCGGTTGTGATACAGCCTGGATTCGAACCAGGGTGTCTGTAGTGACGCCTCTAGCACTGAGATGCAGTGCCTTAGACCGCTGCGCCACTCAGGAACTAACTCTTGCAAATCTCTCGATTGTTATAAGAAAGTATTTTCTGCCACATCATTGCAATAAATGCATGTGTTCATTTGAGTTGTGTGCTGTGTGTATGTGTGTGTGTGTGTGTGTGTGTGTGTGTGTGTGTGTGTGTGTGTGTGTGTGTGTGTGTGTGTGTGTTTGTGTGTGTGTGTGTGTGTGTGTGTGTGTGTGTGTGTGTGTGTGTGTGTAAGGGCAGATGCTCCGTCCTCTTTTCTATTTCTCTCACCTCCCCTGATGAATAAGAAGGTGGGTTGACATTGCAGGCATTGTCTGGGTCTTGAAGAGAGTCTTATTTGATTAGCTGCTCCCTGCTTTATGAAGCCTGGCATCTGGCTCCCTGGGCCAGCTAACTGGTTAATACAGGGTAACACTACACCTTCCTTCCCAATGCCTGGGACCGGGTGACTGCACTGGGACCTCCCTAATCAGCTGTATGGATGGAGGGATGTGTGTATGTATGCTGGAGGTAGATGTGATGGGAGCAGAGTCTCTCTCACCTGCTCTCCTCTTAGGACATCATTATACTCAACACAATAATCTCTCTCTTTTACTAATCAGACTAACAATCAGTAGTCAATTTGACCAATCAAAAGAACAAGTGCCTACCATGAATCAGCCAGTAAAAGCAGACCTCGTTAAAAGATTAAAATTACTTCCTGGAAGGACTATTCTGCTTTTGAAAAGGTTTTATGTAACTGGCATTCACAAAACATTATTAACCAGACTATACTGTATATATACTGAATAACAATGCTCATATCGTGGAACACTTCTCAACCACTAAGAACAACATTCTAAATGTACAATCACGCAGATTTTAATACATTGCAGAAATGATAGAGGCAAACAAAAGATGTAAAAAGCCACAAAACACCAGTCCGTAACACCATTGATCAAGATGTTAGGCCACCGGCCTCTCTTGCAGAAGAGATCGGTGGGATTCATTAAAAGCAATGTAATTACTGTAGCTGGGACTACACCTGTCCCCGGCAGACTGTGGATCTAACATGCAGTACACCTGCCTGCCTATTGTGATTGGCCAAGAGGCACAGCAGGGAAGTGCGTGCTGTGTGTGCAGCTCCCAGAAGCCTCAGTTCCTCCAGGAGAGAGAAGGGTCCTCTCCATCAGCGCTACTTTAAATATTCATGCTGGATCAACAGTGGAACACAGTCCTTCTCCTGGGTTTTCTCCTTCCCTGCTTTGAGAGGCATAGGTCTATGGCGGCAGACCCATTATGGGCCGTCATCGTGCACATACACACAAGCAGAGGACACACAGTAAGCCGTCGTCATACTTAATACCTGATGAAAGCAGGCATATTGCAAGTGTTAAAGTGCATTAATCAGACAAATGTCAATTTTCACAGAAAAACAGAAAAATGAATATACACCTTGTCCTGTTGGACAGCAATGTTATAAAAAGCTATCATTGATCACTCTTGACGAATTACCGCACTGTCAAATATTAGAGTCAGAAGGCTTTTTTTCATCTAAAACCAGACGACGACGTGAGACCTCAGAGAGAAGAAGCTACATTGTGGGTAGGAGCATGGTTGGTATCTCAGGAAGGGGTATCAGGTACCGGGAGACCCTGGGAGTCCCTAGGGGCCAGAGCTCATTAGGCAGCTGCTTAAATGAGAGAGCAGAGGGAGAGATGGGATAACTTGTGGCTCTCGTTAATGCTGTACTAGATGGTAACAATGGGAAAGAGAGGGAGAGATACCTGGAGACCATTCTGACCTAAATAGACAGGGTGAAGAACATTGTGTACAAATATTGGTGATGTAACAAGCACATTTACATCAGCCAAGATCTCCCTCATCACCACAGATTGGCAAAGTAATTTTGAAGTAGTAGTGCTTGGTGAAAGTATGTATAAATCCTAGTATGAATGCCTTATTCCAACAGACTTTTATTTTTGACATTTTGATATTGTCTTCTAGAGCTCTCTAGAAGACACAGTCACAAGGGCATATATTACACTACACAATCAAGCACACAATTTGGCCAAATGATTCAGTGCACTTACTAAAAAACATGTCCTAGGCCAATCCTAATTATGGGGCTTGGATACTTGATGAGAATGCAGACCTCCGCGTCATTCAGAGCATTGTTTCTGGGGTATTGTTCAATACCCCTTTTCTGATCATATGAATACTTAATTGAGCAACTCTTTAGCATTTGAATCTGTCCATCCCATGGCTGAGAGAGGGGTCTTTGTGCAGTGGTAATCATGGGGGCTTGCTCTGGCATTAGGGTCAGGACCTGTCCACACTCAAGATGCCTCCCTTTTTTATGTCACAGAACCAATTATCCTGGACCACAGGGACACGCACCAGCTTCTGTCAGGAGGAGAGAGAGAGACCAAACACTGCTGTAACCTTTGGGAATAGGACTACCCCGTGTTAGGCCATCTAAGGTTACAGCAGTATTTCCTCTCTCTCTCTCTCTCCCTCTCTCTCTCCCTCTCTCTCTTTCTCTCCCCCTCTCTCTCTCTCCCTCCCTCCCTCCCTCCCTCCCTCCCTCCCTCCCTCCCTCCCTCCCTCCCTCCCTCCCTCCCTCCCTCCCAACATCAGACACAGTGGGCTCAGCAGGGGGTGGCATTCCAAAAGGACCATGCTAACCTCCCATTGGTCAACCGCAAGCTCAAGTTAACAGCTCATATGAACACCAACTGGCTATTTGAAGAGGAGAATGTGTGCACTTATTTGGAGGTTAAACATGTGGGTAACAATAAAGACAGTCAGGCTAATAATAAATCATGAAATAAGTATAGAGATGGTGGGTTGGCTTTTTGGAGAACAGACAAAAAATGATTTGGGTCCATCCATCTGTAACGTGTTTACTTGGATATGACTGAATCTGTGTACAGAATTGGAATGGACAAAAAGGAGAACACTGAAACAAGAATGTCGAGCCCCATGTCAGATCATAATCAACGAACAGTACTATCAATAAGATCTTGCTTTTCTGCTTCAAAGTTATATTGGCCCTAGAGTAACTGAAGCTATTTGTTATGCACCTGTGTTAGACTAATAATGTACAAGAGGGACTGATTGAGACATTGCCGGGTCATGCAGGTTTCACAGTGCCCCCTGCTGATGGTCTCCATAAAACTGGCCTTCTGGTACTCATGATGGCAGGTAGGTGATATAAGCCTGTGTGTGTTTACTTCGATTATACTTCCTCTTCTGCACATCAACCACACAATAAACCTACACAACCACTTCCCTGAAATATGCTAATAGAATTAGTGTGTGGTCTGTCTCTTATACGCTTCCTCTCATCTCCATGTGACTATCTCTTTATTGCTGTCCAGTTTCCTGAAAGTCATTTTACCATGACAACAGGAATGTGCCTATATAGCCCTCCTCTCCTCCCTGTCTGGTCAAGGTCACTATTGTCTACAAAATGACCCTGTATGTCCTTAACATGATGTTTAATGTCCGGTCCTTCATTTTAGACTATGACGATTTTTATAGTCAACATGTAATACATATGTGAACAAAAAAAAAGGTAGAACAATTAAGAAATAGTTCTTCATGATACTAATGTTGATATAGAAATACTGCACGGTACAGATCCATTTGATAGTTTACACCAGAATATGTGTCTGTTGAAAGAAGAGACAGGCCAGGACTGACGTGGATACTGTGAAATGTTTGGTGCTGTCTTGTAATGGCAATATACCAAAAAATAATCCGAGGGGTAATATGATAGATCTGGAATGTATAGTTACTTGGACAAGGGACACTGTTCGCCAATATTGCAAGTCTGGGCTTGAGGTGGAGGCAGCCCTGGGTCAACACTGGTGGCCTTTCAACTGATAATAAAAGATTGGATCATGAACAACCTTGACAGTTCTTGACAAGCCGTTTAACATGAACTATTGTTCTTCAAAGTTTGTATTCTTTCATGATCCCTAAATATTGTGAATATAGCATGTATCATTTCTAGAATAGCCCTGTACAGATAATTCTCAACACTTTAATTCTACACCCTCCGAGGCGCCCTCTAGTGGGGAAACTGCAGTATAACCAACGGCAGATGAGTAAATATGGTCCTTGCAACAAAAAAACTTCACAAAATGCATTGTAAACGATGGGCTGTCAATAAATAACATACAGACACATTCACTGAGAATCGATGATGCACATCAGAACTGCAGTCTGCTTCCAAGAACAGGCGCCATGTTTGAGTAGACCAGTATGTTTGGCAAGAACCCACCGAGACCCATAATTGTGCACCATTGATAAGGACTAATAACTACTTGTCTCACTGTCCATTGTGTGTTGATGTGAATGACCTATACTTCTGAACCACACCTGCTACCACAGCAAGCCCGTACATGCTCTGACTGACTGTTGATTACTGATTAGACAGTTCAGGCACATACATTCCAAACAGGAACTAGTGAAACACCTGCAATAATAATAAGCTGCAATTGTTCTTGAGTCAATGGATTGGTCACGGTTGGTATTATTTTGCCCATATCATGTGTGCAAGGGGTGATACAGATCTTTATCGACATTATGTGATTTTTTTTTGAGTATCTGCCCACTGGGCGAAAACTGGTTTAATCAACGTTGTTTCCACGTCATTTCAACCCTAAATTCAAGGTGATGACGTTGAATCAATGTGGGAAATTGATTGGATTTGAAAAAAGTTTTCAACGTAAGATTTCATTTTTTTTCTCACCCAACTTTTAACCAAAATCCAATGAAAAGCTGTCTCTTTTTTGTTGATTTCACATTGAATTCACGTTAGCTAAAATGTCAACCAAATGTAAAACTAGACATTGAACTGAAGTCTGTGTCCAGTTTCTCCAATCTCAGAGTAAGATCAATGTTCAGCTATGATTCACCTCTGCATCCTCTGACTTTTTTCAAATCCAATCAATTTTCCACGTTGATTCAACGTCATCGCATTGAATTTCGGGTTGAAATGACGTGGAAACAACGTTGATTAAACCAGTTTTCGCCCAGTGGGCAGATACTCCAAAATGTCATATAATGTTGATAAAGATCTGTATCACCACTTTTCAGTCCTTACTCATAATATCTGTATACACTGAGTGTACAAAACATTAAGAAGACCTTCCTAATATTGAGTTGCACCCTTTGCCCTCAGAACAGCCTCAATTAGTTGGAGCACGGACTCTACATGGTGTCGAAAGCATTCCACAGGCCCATGTTGACTCCAATGCTTCCCACAGTTGTGTCAAATTGGTTGGATGTCCTTTGGATGGTGGACAATTCTTGATCCACACGGGACACTATTGAGCATAAAAAAGCCATCAGCATTGCGGTTCTAGACAGACTCAAACCTGTGGGCCTGGCACCTACTACCATACCCTGTTCAAAGACACATATTTTGTCTTGCCCATTCACCATCTGAATAGCACACATACACAATCCATGTCTCAATTGTTAAAAATCCTTCTTTAACCTGTCGTCTCCCCTTCATCTACACTGATTGAAGTGGATTTTGTGACATCAATAAGGAATCATATCCTGGATTCAACTAGTCAGTCTGTCCTGGAAAGAGCAGGTGTTCTTTATGTTTTTTACACTCACTGTATATTATGTATTTTCAAGCCCTCATATTCCCTCCCTTCATTAGTCCAAGTATGATATTGTGTGGTTTCTTTTATGCAACAAACTGGATCCTGGACACTGGATGACTGTCTCTAAGCACAAAGAGGAGAGTGTCTCTCACTGGACACTTGCCGGGCTTGGCTATGGTCTGCGTCAAGTTACAAGGTCAGTCAGTCAGCAAGTGCAAGGCCAGGTCCCTCCCCAAGACAATCAACTAACCCTAAACTCAACCCTAACTCTAACCCTAGCTTCATGTCCACACTCCGTCTCAACCCTAACTCTAACCCTAGCTTCATGTCCACACTCCGTCTCAACCCTAACTCTAACCCTAGCTTCATGTCCACACTCCGTCTCAACTCTAACTCTAAAGTTTACCGTATGCTTCCCAGTCAAAACAGTTTGTGCATTTATTATATCTTTTTTGTTAGTTCTCTGGTCTTTGGCAGTTTTTTTCGTCTGTTCATGCACACAAAAACATTTCTTGAGGCAAGTCGAAGTTCGGTAGCCAAAGTCTACGCCCCTTAGTCTGTGATTGGTCAACAGTACTACTCCTAGTAAGAGTGGGAACATGAAGAGTTTGTTCTCATTCAACGAGAGACGACTAGGTTTCATGCATTTTTTCACTTGAGAAATACTGCACCAAACATCTTAGTTAAATGTAAAATTGCCTGACAAAGATCACGTCACATAAACCGTCAAAATTAATGACCGATTTCTTGAGTTATTTTAGATTAATTCTGACTATTTTGAGGAAGTATTTCTGGCTATGTTGTTGCTACGGTGACTCAGGATGGACAAAATGCCCTTTTTTTCCTTTTTTACAAGCAAATGTCTTTATGGAGTATGATAGTATGCCAAGTTCTGCTAGGAGCAAACCAAACCTACAGTATGTAGGATTCCTTAACCCTAGCTTCATGTCCACACCCTGGCTCAACCCTAACCCAAACTTCATTTAGGAGGACTCATATTTACCCATGGATTTCAGCCACCCATCCTCCCTTTTCCCATTGCTGTTGACCTGTAGCCCAGTCTCTGTGTCATTTGTTAGGCCAAGTAGAGCTACTAGTCTCATAACCAGCTAGTGTAATCTCCCAGCACAGAAGGGTAGAAGAGTTATGAGACTACGCTGTCAGAGGATGGGTGATCCTCTGGATGTGCCTGAGCAGGTCGGTACAGATTAAAACAGTCTGGCACACTGTGCCAACCTCACCCACTAACCTCATTAAGCTGACACTGACAGTACAGCTCCAGAACCAATTCCATTTGCACACACACTGATGCACATGCAGGCACACATGTGCACACATACAGCCTGTAATTGAACCCACAAATGCTGATGCTCCAGATACTCAACTAGTCTAAAGAAGGCCAGTTTTATTGCTTCTTTAAATCAGCACAATAGTTTTCAGCTGTGCTAACATAATTGCAACATGGTTTTCTAATGATCAATTAGCCTTCTGAAATTATAAACTTGGATTAGCTAACACAACGTGCCATTGGAACACAGGAGTGATGGTTGCTGATAATGGACCGCTGTATGCCTATGTAGATATTCCATTAAAAATCAGCCGCTTCCAGCTACAATAGTAATTTACAACATTGTCTACAGTGTTTTTCTGACCAATTTGATGTCATTTTAATAGACAAAAAAATGGCTTTTCTTTCAAAAACATTTCTAAGTGACCCCAAACTTTTGAACGGTAGTGTACACCACACACACACACACACACACACACACACACACACACACACACACACACACACACACACACACACACACACACACACACACACACATACACACACCATTCTGTAACACTACATTATAGTGCTCTTATTATTCTGTCATTATTTGTTGAAAGTATTGTCACATCCTGATCCAGTGATCCATGATTTTAGGTTATCAAAGGTTTTAGGAATATAATGATATTCGTCAACAACTTTGTAAAATGGAGTCTTATGTATCTGAGTGTAATCCAAAACATTGGACACTAACAAACAAGGACATGATGTCACATGGAAAACATATAGGAGGTGAGAACCTGATATGCCCTCCCAAACCCCCATTGCACGTCACCACAGCATAATTTCCTCCTCAACTCTCATTTAAAGTGGCTAGAAGCTGCAGCTCAGAGGTTTGAGTGCTCCTTGAGATAATTACCCTACTGACAACAGCAGTGAGACCCTACTCTCCTCTCCTCTTTCTTTTTCAAGCAAACTAGTGAGACTAGGAAGACAAGAGCTTTAGGTGGATCCCCCAAAAAAATCACGTGATAAAAAAACACAATCTGTGCATACGCTTTAGGCCTAATATCCAGTGAGCCCAACAAGTGGGGATTTTCTCATTGTGATTGTCTTGGAAAGACGCAGCTGTTGACTGGAAATAGAGATTTCACCATCCGTTTCTAAAGTTATCCTACCGACAATGCTTTTTGGTAGAATAGTGGACTACAGAGCCGAGTTACTCCACATTCAGTAGTGTTAAAGCTATTATGGCTTTGCTAAGCCTGTGTGGATAAGACTATGGGGGGTATCTCAAAAGTCATGTTGACGTGGGCAAAGTTGTCTTAGTTGTCTACAATAGCATCTTAATGTAAACAGTATGACAAGTAATGAAAGGCTATACTAATAACTGATAAGGAATGGACGACATGACATTATTTCGCTTTCTCATCATAATCTCATTAGCTTTCTGTAAACTACTCAAGGAAGATTGTTTTGGGGATTAATGTCCATTTCAGTCACTATGTGAAGAAATGCTGCCATCTAACAATTTATCTGGCAATCTCAATATTTAGAAACTAACAGACAAAGTTGCACCTTACCGATGGCCCTGGTAGAAATGTAAAAAGAAAATATAATATTCTACATGTGGATTAGCTGCATACAGCACAAAATAAAAATCACATCAATTATCACCATAAATAACTATCACAGTGCTACATAAATGATCACCATAAATAACTATCACAGTGCTACATAAATGATCACCATAAATAACTATCACAGTGCTACATAAATGATCACCATAAATAACTAGCATAGCGCTACATAAACGATCACCATAAATAACTAGCACAGTGCTACATAAATGATCACCATAAATAACTAGCATAGCGCTACATAAATTATCACCATAAATAACTAGCACAGTGCTACATAAATGATCACCATAAATAACTAGCATAGCGCTACATAAATGATCACCATAAATAACTAGCACAGTGCTACATAAATGATCACCATAAATAACTAGCATAGCGCTACATAAATGATCACCATAAATAACTAGCATAGTGCTACATAAATGACATCATCATATATGATCATACTACTTTATTTGACTACAGATCTGTTCATCTGTCTGGTGACATCAAGAGTAGTCGTTCTGTAACCTACTCATCCTACCCGGTTCCTCCAGGCCCAGTAGATATAAACAGGTTTACTCTCCTCCAGGCAGCCCAGCAAACAGGCTGCTTTCATTCTCATTAATTAGCAGCTGAGCTAAACCTCTAAGCCATGAAATCAGCCTTACAGCAATCCACCCAAATCTCCCTCTCTCTTTCTCTCTGGGTTTGTTACAGTGAAAGCCCGCATGTCCTTGGAACTGCACACACATGCCTATCATGCCAGTAAGCCAGAAGCCACGCTACATCTCTTTCCATGGGGCCCTTGGGGGTGTCTCCAAAACACTCCCCCAAGGGCCCCACGTGTCAACGCAATGTGAGCTACAGTATATCGGCTACGTTTGCTACATGCACATACCCTGGACCAGATCCACGACATACAAACGTGGGAATATTGTAGCACGAGGCCGGCACATGAGAGCCGCCCAGAAAGGACGACGTGGGCGCTGACGTTAGCGTGCCAAAATGACATCATCGATGTGAGAGAAAAAAACATTGGTGATCTTGTTCACACTTTGAGCTTTAACTTCTAAAGCTTAATGGAGGCTTCAAAACTCTTTAAAGCCTACACAGACGTTTCACTAATCATGTTTTACTATATCATATAATGGTGATATAAGTAGCCCTTACATACAGTATGGTGCATTGAAGTGTGAACTTGGTGGATTTCTCTATGGATTGATTTGATAACAGTACAGTGAAAGGGAGAATAGATTAAAAACTGACCTTCAATTGCGTTTTGAGAAAACCCTGAACAAAATGAAGACTGAGGAGAATGAATGAATCAATCCCTAACATAATGTATATCACAGAGTTCAATGGTTTCCTTTAACCCAGACACTGCGCTGCATAAACATGCGTGTCACCAGATTTGGTGAATTTTCCACCTCACGTGCCCAGACAGTGATCCCCTCTTTGGAACGACCACTTTGACAGATCAGGGGATGGGCCAATAAGAGAGAGAGTGCATGAAAGAGGGGGATAATGAAAGAGAGAGATAGCAAGAGAAGGAGATCAGGGAGCTTGCAGTGGAGGTGTTGAGACAAAAGGACAGGTACCATTCTACTGGTGAGGAGAAAGACTAGTCAGTTGACAGAGCGAGACTGGCAGATAGAAAGCACAGAGCAAGATAACCTCCGATGTGTATTTAGTGTTGCATTCAAAGACTATTATCATCATCAAACCACTCTGGAACAAAAAAACGGTCAAGAGGAAACCAACATCTAACCAAGAAAATATCTACAGCAGTCTCTACAACCGAAGACTGGAAAGAGAGCTGCTATACTTGTAAAGACAGTACAGAGACTGTTTCCTCGTTATTATTCACCAGCCCAGTAACTGACCATCATGACACATCAGGTCAGCCGCTCCCCGTTCCTCAAGCCCTTCTACACCAGGACCCCGGTTGGTGGGGTCATTCCACAAACCCAGAGACGCCACACGCTCCCCGCCAGCGAGTTCAGGAACCTGACCCCACAGGACGCCATCAGCGTGTTCGAGATCGAGAGAGAAGGTAAGAGTGTCTCCAGATTCTACTGGTTACTCAGAAAATGTTGATTGTATAGGATTTGTTGGATTAGAGATACTTTTGGGTTTTATGTTCAACAAAATGCACATTTATTTTATCATCTCTAACACATAATGACAATAGCTGTCAGTCTCCACAATATAAATAGCTCAGGAAACTAAACAATGCCATAACCACCAAATGTGTGTTCATCACAGATTTTTGTCCCAAAAAATTGATTGTGAATAACATCAATAAACTGTGATAAGAGAACAAGCAGCCTGTAATCCCTGGTTTGTTTGCTAATCTTCCAAGATGCTTCATCTGCTCACTGACTGACTGACTGACCGTGTGTCTTGTCTTTCCTCCCACCAGCATTCGTCTCTGTGTCTGGTGAGTGTCCACTCACTCTTGACGAGGTGCTGAACTTCCTAAGTCAGTGTCCGGAGCTCTCCCTGGGCTGGTTTGAAGAGGGCCAGCTGGTGGCGTTCATCATTGGCTCAGGCTGGGGCAAAGAGAGACTGGAGCAGGTGAGACAGACACCACAATTTACAGTAGTACCTCCATTGTATATTTGGAATTGTTTTGCCCCCAAAAAACAGATATTTGTTTTTCATAATCTAAAAGGTAACCATCAATAAAATACATGTTTTTTTTATTCTGATCATACCGGGTCATCATACCTTTACCTTTCCCTACCCCAGGAGGCCATGACCCAGCATATCCCAGAAACCTCGGCAGTGCACATCCATGTGCTGTCTGTGCACCGCCACGCTCGCCAGCAGGGTAAAGGTTCCATCCTGCTGTGGCGCTACCTGCAGTACCTGCGATGTGTGCCAGGCCTCCGGAGGGCCCTGCTGGCCTGTGAGGAGTTCCTGGTTCCCTTCTACCAGAAGGCAGGCTTCAAGGAGAAGGGGCCTTCTGCCATCACCGTGCCCAACCTCACCTTCCAGGAGATGGAGTACCATATCGGCGGAGCGGCCTACGCACGGCGGAACAGCGGCTGCTAGTCACTGCCGGCCGTCACCACCCCACTCATAATCACATCAACTCTAGCACTGGAACTCATCCACCATGTAAACATAGACTCTGGTCATCACAGTTGACCGTCCAGACCACACTACAGCAGACAGACAGATCCACGCACCAACCTGGTCTCAGAGCATTTCATAATATTCTGTATGTAAATTCGAGACACTCCATTTAGTATGATAGGTTACATTTGGTATGGTTACATAAGACAGATGGTTACTTAAGGAGGGTGGTTGGTCAGGATGAGTGGGCGTATAACACAAACATCTAGCAAAGGTTGCGAGTTCAAATCTCATCACGGACAACTTTACAACTTTTCACTACTTACTACTTTTTAGCTACGTTGCAACTACTTAGCATGTTATCCAAAACTTCCCCTAAGCCTAACCTTAACCCTTTTAGCTGACCTTTCATGTTTAGCTAACCTTTCACATAACTTCAACCTTTACCCTTTTAGCTAATCTTCCCCTAAACCTAACCCTAACCTTAACCCTTTAAACTAACTCATAAACTTAACCCTAACCCTTAGCCTAGCGAATGTTAGCGAGCTTGCTAACGTTAGGCACCTAGCAAGAATTTGCAACATATCATACGTTTTGTAAAATCCCAATATATTGTATGCTTTGTAAAATCTGAACATTTAATACGAATTGTAATTTGTAACATATCATATATGAAATGGGTGATGGGCGTCTACCAATCAACACATACCATACCAAACGTAACATATCATACTAAATGGATTGTCCCAGATTTACATACAGAATAATATGAAATGCTCTGAGATCAGGTTGCAACCACAGGTGCTCCATGAGAGTAGGCACTGCCCCATCAATCTCAGCTGCAGCACCAGCAGGCTCCGAGACACCATCTTTCAGTGCCTCACAGACAGCATCCCGACTCCCTGCAACATAGAGAGGGGACATGCACCACCGCATGAAGGGGACAAGGATGGGTTTTCTTAGAAAACAGCAACAGAAAGCAAAAAAATATCTGTTAGCGATAGAAGACAGAATCAGAATATGTTTGAGATGCAATGTCGAGTTTCAGCATATTTTGTGTATACGTCATTGAATTAACAAAGTTCAAATTTTTCAGTCCCAACATTCTTCATTTTTATTATGCTTAATTTTGAGAGCATTTAAATGAAATATTCCTTGCCACAAATCGTACTTTGTAGTACCATTCTTGTTTGAGGTGTTTATTATTACTAATACTACTATGGTTATTGAGATACTAATACTACTATTGTTATTGAGATACTGTTACTGAGATACTACTATTATTGACTATTTTTGAGTTCTCTGAGTGTGATGTAAATACCATTTTATTTTTGTATTAGTCCTCTGGTGTGTTGAAATCTTAGGCTGTTGCTTATCTTTTCGTATTAACACTATGATGAACTAAGGCAATAAAGGGAAACAATGCCACTGATTTCATAGCTCCTCATGCTCCCTTTAACATTGACATACATCACGAAAACAGTGGTGCCTTCAACAAAGCTGATTGTTAGCGAACGGTAACTAATGTTCATGTCTGAAATTAAACGGCAGCATCAGTCACCACAGAAAATCAAACAGACTTCACTGACGGATTTCTTTTCAAGTTTTTTTTACTTGTTCTATTCAGTTACATATGAGTAGATAGGTAGCTAAAACACTACCTTGTTTCAATCAATCATTACTTCTTAAGAAGCAACAAACAAATAAAAGGATAGCATTCGAGTGCTCAACGTATTGTAACAAAAATATGGCAGTAGTTGGTACATTTATCAGCAAGGCACCAAAGGTATTAATGTCTGATTTGTTTGTCCCTGGTTGTTTTGAGAGGTTGCCTGAATAATTACAAAACCTACTCCTGGATTGTGAGTGTTAAAAACATGAAAATAACATTTTAAAAAGAACAAATTGAAAAAATACAGAAATATTTCCTTCTGTCTATTGTACCAGTGATGACTCCTCCAAACCCTGCCTTATACATGAAGAGAGAGAGAAATGTGGGAGGGGCTTAGATAAGGGGTTAGACCATACCCTTCTCTCATTGGTCAGTGGAGGAGAGAAAATGGTGTGTGTGGGGGGGTGAAAAGAATGTGATTAATGTCTCATGACGAGTGCAGTGGCATTCCTACTTATTCATACAGACAGACCGAGTAAAAAACACAAGCATATTGTCATCAAAGTTCAGTTCACAGAGCCAGAGGAGAGGGAGCTCCACACAGGACCCTCCCCTCCTCTTTAGCCACACTATAGGGCAGAACAGAGACAAGGATTGGTTGATAACACCTGCCAATCGATTCCTCTTGACCTGACGTCCCTCCTCCGGCGCTACCTTCCGTCTCCTCAGTGGAGGTGGGCGTTGAGGTCGTACTTCTCACAGAACTTGTCTGTGAAGGGGATGCAGGTGAGCAGTTCACACCAGTCACACTTGATGGGGTAGACATAGAAAAGCACCACGAGGCCGGCGAACAGCCCCAAGAACACCACCAGGAAGACGATGATCTGCAGCCGCTTGCGGTACATGTCCATGCGTCCGAAGCTGATGTAGGGCAGGAAGGCGAAGGACAAGAAGAAGCCAGAGATGAAGCCAAAGATGTGGGCAAAGTTGTCGATCCAGGGCAGCAGGCCGAAGGCGAAGAGGAAGAGCACCACACACAGCAGCTTGATGAAGGCCCGCCACGGCTGGGCCAGGATCTGCCAGCTCTGGAACAGCTCCACAAACAGGCAGGCCAGGATGCCAAACTGGGAGCCTGCCGGACCCACCTGACGGAGGGAGGGGGAGAGAGAGGGACCACTCAGGTCAACATAGAAATACTCAGCACCTAGAGTGGACACATTCTATTAGACACATTCTATGAGCTGCACAAAACAATGAAAAATCACCCCCAGTCTGAACCATACATATTGTCTGTCTCATCTGACACTATTACCAGTCATGTGTTCTGAGCTGTCCAAATTGAACCCTACATATTGAGGTGTGCGTGTTAGTGTGTGTTATGGGTTTATTGAGACCTCTGCTCTGTAGGGCAGGAAGATGGCGCTGGCTAGGTTTCCGGTGATGCCAGACAGGATGTATATGATGGAGATCCTTAGCCAGCCTGCCAGCTTCTCCAGGTCTCTAAGGATGGTCATCTGGAAGCACACTGACACCATGCAGTGAAGGATCCTACAGGGGGACAGAAAGACACGTTACACCATGATGTGAAGTATCGTACAGGGGGACAGAAAGACACGTTACACCATGATGTGAAGGATCCTACAGGGGGACAGAAAGACACGTTACACCATGATGTGAAGGATCCTACAGGGGGACAGAAAGACACGTTACACCATGATGTGAAGTATCGTACAGGGGGACAGAACGACACGTTACACCATGATGTGAAGGATCGTACAGGGGGACAGAAAGACACGTTACACCATGATGTGAAGGATCCTACAGGGGGACAGAAAGACACGCTACACCATGATGTGAAGTATCGTACAGGGGGACAGAAAGACACGTTACACCATGATGTGAAGGATCCTACAGGGGGACACCACGCAGTGAAGGATCCTACAGGGGGACAGAAAGACACGTTACACCATGATGTGAAGTATCGTACAGGGGGACAGAAAGACACGTTACACCATGATGTGAAGGATCCTACAGGGGGACACCACGCAGTGAAGGATCCTACAGGGGGACAGAAAGACACGTTACACCATGATGTGAAGGATCCTACAGGGGGACAGAAAGACACGTTACACCATGATGTGAAGGATCCTACAGGGGGACACCACGCAGTGAAGGATCCTACAGGGGGACAGAAAGACACGTTACACCATGATGTGAAGTATCGTACAGGGGGACAGAAAGACACGTTACACCATGATGTGAAGGATCCTACAGGGGGACAGAAAGACACGTTACACCATGATGTGAAGGATCCTACAGGGGGACAGAAAGACACGTTACACCATGATGTGAAGGATCCTACAGGGGGACACCACGCAGTGAAGGATCCTACAGGGGGACAGAAAGACACGTTACACCATGATGTGAAGGATCCTTCAGGGGGACAGAAAGACACGTTACACCATGATGTGAAGGATCCTACAGGGGGACAGAAAGACACGCTACACCATGCAGTGAAGGATCCTACAGGAGGACTGAATGACACGTTACCCCATGATGTGAAGTATCGTACAGGGGGACAGAACGACACGTTACCCCATGAAGGATCCTACAGGGGGACAGAACGACACGTTACCCCATGCAGTGAAGGATCCTACAGGAGGACTGAAAGACACGTTACCCCATGCAGTGAAGGATCCTACAGGGAGACAGAAAGACACGCTACACCATGCAGTGAAGGATCCTACAGGAGGACTGAAAGACACGTTACACCATGCAGTGAAGGATCCTACAGGAGGACTGAAAGACACGTTACACCATGATGGATCCTACAGCGTGTATGCGTGTGAATGTAAGAGTATGTCCTCTGCATGTGATGAAGGGATCCAGCTAATCCGGCTGCTGTGAGAAGACACCTCCCCAGCCAGCCAACCAGGGATCTCTAGTTTATCCAGCATCAATATGTCTCTGCTGTCTGTCTATCTCCTCAAGCCTAATGAGGGCTGCTGCCTGCAGAGGGGACACTTCCTTTAATTACCCCGGGGAGGAGAGGAGAGACGGATAAGAGGCAGCAGAGAGATGAAAGAGGACTGCTACTCTGCTCCCTCCTCTTCCTCAGTGGTACGTTAGTGTACACACTCAGCTCCTGCTACTAATAGGCTCATGACACCTGCGCTGTGGAACCACTGACATTCTGACTGAAGAAGTCAAAGACAAAAATGAGTGGCTTGAAGAAGGAGCTATTGGAGAACGTGTACATGAAACATAATGAACCAGTGAGAGGACACATAATTGGTCACTCAATGGAAGGAATCGTAGGCCACCCTTCTGTCTCATTGTAATACAGCTGCTCCAGGGATGTCTAACAGTACAGTACCGGTCGAATGTATTAAATGCTGCTAAGATGGACAGAGGATTTGTTATGAAATGGCGGAGGCAGGCAGCCACTTACCCAGCGTGCAGGAAGAGAGAGAGCCACAGTCTGTAGAACTGGTCTGGGATCTCTGGGTTGAGGAAAGGCAGCAGGCCACACACATCATCCATGCAGTGAACCTGGGGGAGGAGGTAGAATACATCACCTACAGGACACCATCTCACTCTTTGTCTCTCTTGGCACACACGCACACGTGAAACCACACACACAATAGCATAACTGATGCCCACTGAATTTACGATCACTTTTTTTTTTACTGCCAAGCTATTCTAAGATAAGGATGTCACTGCAAGTACTAGTAGTAGAGGATGCATTTTTATTTGACACATAGGAATACATCATATTGATAATGAAGAACCTCATGCGTGAATATATTTACTTGTGGCCTGGATATTCTGTAGCTCAGAGCAGAGGGGATTACAGTGAGGACAGTTTGCCTACTCAGTAGGGTATTGTGTGGCACCCTGTATGGTGATTAAACACTAGCCACTCTCACAGCTTAGATCTGTCTCGTTATCCTAGTCTTTGTAGGACTGGGGCTATCGTATCCATCATACTAGCTAGCCACTGAAGAGGACTTGGCAATATCCTAACGCAACGTAATAGTCAGATATTCATTGAGTAGAGAGATGCTTACTTACTTGGGAGCAGAGAGTAGCCTCCTCGTGGAAGTAGCCCTTCATGAAGTCACAATACTCCCTGGACGTGATCTCACACCTGAGGAACGGGAGAACCACAGCATGACCTCGTGACCACACACTCCTTTGACTCCTCCCCTTCATGTGCACTGATAGGTCATGAACATGACACATGGTGACCACTACACTGCTTACATATTGCTGCTTTACCAGATCAGTGAAAATGAAGGCAAGAGGGGAGAGGAAGTCCATGTAGATTATTGAGATGCAGCCTTGTTTAAACATCCATCTACCAACTACATGTACCACAGACACAGGCAAATCAACATCAACATCAATAGTAAATAGACTCTGAATGTGTGTGTTGTGTCTGGCGTGAATGTTTGCATGTTTGGTTTTGTATGTAGGCTCTCCTCACCTCCCTTTTGTGCCGATGCAGCAGGGCCGGCCTGTGATGGTGCAGTCTATGTGAGGCAGGTTGGTGTGGTTCCCTGTGTTGTACCTGGTGCAAACCTAAAAACACAGCCAGAGGAAACAGTGAGACACTGACTGATTGACAGGTCCTCTGACCTCTCACCCTCTCATCATGACCAATGGGGTTCCACAATACTCACTGGCCACTTGGTGATGTCATCAGGCCATTCATGCGGTGCCACCGAAGCTGGCTCTAGACAAATCCTGTTGTGGGGTGAAAAATATGAATGAAATATTAGTATGGATACACAGTTCAGTCAGTGGTCCCAATAAACACACAGTGTAACTACAGTAGCATGAGGGGTGTGACGGCGTACTGCTGAATGTCAGAGTGGTTCTCTCACCGGGGGTCCTGATGGCACACTGAGCCGTACTGCCTGTCTCTGCCCTCCAGCTGAGGGGTGCTGGGAGGCCCCGGCCACTTCACCCACACGGCCAGAGTACTCTGAGACAAAACAAAGATGGAAAGGTAAAAATATTGACCCCTGAATAGATCTCTCGTGGAGGTAGAGTACAAAAGAGTGAGGTGGAGAGAGTGAGTGAGAGGGACGGAGAGGGATTCACGACTCACCGAACACTCCTCCTCTGAGGTCTGTAGACAGCCGGAGCGGTCGTTGCGCACACAGCAGGCAGAGTCTCTCTCTATGTCTCGCTTGTCCCGGATCAGGTCGTGCACCTGCTGGTCCTGACGCATGCAGGGAGAGTACTTGGCCCCCAGGTGGATCAGAGCCTCCTAACGAGGGAGACAGATGGCATGCAGACAGTCAGGAATAGACACATAGAACACCATCCCTTTATCAGGCCTAGTTAAAGCGCTCAAATAAGTACCTTCCAAACGGAAAGGATAGGACATATCTGGTCATGGAACAGAATGTTGGAATGAACAAAAGGGGAACAATGTGAATGTGCTTACTGAACTGGGCCCGACCCAGAAGTTCTCTTGTTGTACAAACTTGACATTTTCATATACACCTTTGTTTCTTAGAACCTGGGGAGGGAAACATTTCATATTTCAAGTTGATCCTGGAAGGATGGAATAGAAGGTCATAACGACTGTAAGGACATTGCAAAGCTGTAATGATTTGTTCAGAGGACTCTTGAATATAGTTTTGGATTATTTGATTAATAATTTACTGCACGGTTAGGAGCTAGAAACACAAGCATTTCACTGCACCCGCAATAACGCCTGCTAAACTGTGTATGCGACAAATAAACTGATTTGATTTGACCAGGGAAGTGAGGTGGTACTCACAGAATCAACCGTCTCGTGCTGGGAGAAGCCCACGGGGGCGATGCCATAGATGCAGACAGCCAGGATGGTGATCAGCAAGTGGACAACAGTGATCCAGTACGTAAAGAAAGGCCTAATGGAAACACAATGTCCATATTATAAAACAACGGTTTTAAACAGAAGTGCTCTACTCTACACCAATGGTCTCATATATTAAACACGCTGAGCCTCAGCATGGTCTTAGAGACCATTACCTATGGTCATCCATGTCCTCTATCTGCCTCTTCACATAGCTGTCGATGCGCTTGCGGTAGGTGCGGTTGGTGAGCTTCCCCACCATGCCCAGCCCGTAGGGCCTCTTCTCCCGAGCGAACAGCTTCTTGACGGGCACAACGATGCGCTGACCCCGTCGCTGTCCGTTCACACTCACCACCTCCTGCCGCAAGGGCACCTTGGGCGGTCCTGGGGTTCCCTCTTTGGCCTTACGCCACCCTCGCTCCAGAGGCCTGGGAGGGGAGGGGAGACAGAGAGGAGGAGGGGTAAAGTCAGTTTAAAGAGGAACCCACCACAGAACCACCCTTGGAGAGCGTGTAGGTTCTCTTTAAACCAAACACTGTGTCATCACAACTGAATGTTTCACTGAGATGCTCTGGTAGTGTATTGGATATTGGCAACAGGAAACCAAAGATACTGTAGTCATTTCAGATGTTTCTGTGGACTTGTTGTCATGATGGGTGTGCCTGACTCACAGCATGAGATGGCTCCTCTCCAGTTCACTCTTGTCCAGAGCGCTGCCGGTCAGCTCCGTCTCATCCAGTTTACTGCCCTCCTCCTGCACCACATCCATCATAGCCGCCTCCGACGGAGACTCAAACACCTCGTCAGCGTATGTGGACAACTCTTCCTGCATCAGACAGTCCTGGGGGAGGGATTGGGAGGGGGTAGGCCAGGTCTGAGAACAGTAGTGGGTGGGAACTAGGCACAGGAGATTTTCCTGGTCAGCTCACACATGGTTTAGGAAAAACTCCTGGCCGTAATGAAAACACACACTAACTGGTCGGCCAATCACAGGCCTTTAGACTCTATCCCTGGCTGCAACTCTGTTAGAGACCTCCAGGGGGTGCTGTATGT
Organism: Oncorhynchus mykiss; assembly: GCF_057628025.1. Classification (NCBI taxonomy): domain Eukaryota; kingdom Metazoa; phylum Chordata; class Actinopteri; order Salmoniformes; family Salmonidae; genus Oncorhynchus; species Oncorhynchus mykiss. The sequence goes on from NC_143033.1 coordinate 76,884,591, forward strand.
TCCCTTTTAGATGGAGGCTTGAGATTAGTTTCTAACTACAGAGTAGATGAGGACATGTCCTTACTCTGGCGAAGAAGGATGTGTCCAGCTCATCAGGTAAGTCCACCACGTCCTCCTCCATGAAGCTGGCAGGGGTGAAGCTGCGTCTCTGCATCCGCCGCAGGGTGGCGTTTTCCCGCAGGGAGCGCCCCTGAAACGCACAACACTATAAGCTGTCACCTAGCACAGCAGGCTGTAGTGTTTTGTCTAGTGCCATACAGCAAACAAACGGTGCAGACACACAAACACACACACACACACACGCACACACTAACATTGAGTTGAGTGTCTTTTTGCATGTCAGAATTGTTGGAGACAGTACCTCATAATTATAACACATGCATAGTAGGCATATCAGAGCTTGAGGAGCCATGTTTGTTCATTCCTCCACATCACTCTTGCACTTCCAAAACAGTAAGCTCTTTCATAACAGTAGTCCTAAGCACAGCACTGCTGCTCTTGAACATGCAACACAGCACATAGTGGTCTCCCTCAACACTGAATGACACAACACAGCACATAGTGGTCTCCCTCAACACTGAATGACACAACACAGCACATAGTGGTCTCCCTCAACACTGAATGACACAACACAGCACATAGTGGTCTACCTCAACACTGAATGACACAACACAGCACATAGTGGTCTCCCTCAACACTGAATGACACAACACAGCACATAGTGGTCTCCCTCAACACTGAATGACACAACACAGCACATAGTGGTCTCCCTCAACACTGAATGACACAACACAGCACATAGTGGTCTCCCTCAACACTGAATGACACAACACAGCACATAGTGGTCTCCCTCAACACTGAATGACACAACACAACACAGCACATAGTGGTCTCCCTCGACACTGAATGACACAACACAACACAGAGATAATGTCTCCTTTTGAAAATAAATGTATCCGCCCCGATGGAACTCAGTGTTGTTCTAGAACGCCGGAGGCCGACTGATTCCACACAACTGATCAGGCCATGCTGTTTCACTGAGGGTACCTTATCGATTAAGGGAAGAGTTTGGTCATAGTGGTACTGGGTGGGTATGGTTTGGATCTGTGTGTACAGTACAGTAGAGGGCTTTAGCAGCTGACAGTCTCTAAAATAATTATTCACTTCCTTCAATAGAATGTCTCGTCACACAGCAAGCTCACCTTAACCAGAGCTGCTGCTGCCCTGAAGCTCATCTTGGCGACAGACTCCCTCTTGCGTCGCCGCGGCAGCCGGTTGAGGCCTGAGCGGGAGGAGGTGAAGGAGCAGAGGGAGGCGGCGCCGGGGGTGACGGGGGTCTGGGGCACGCTGTAACCGTCCACCTCCTCCACCATACGGAACGCACGCCCCCTCGCCAACGGGTCCACGATCTGAAGATGACAGACACAGGCAGAGCGGTTAAGAACAGGCTATCTAGGACTGAGTTTATATTGTGAAACTGGATTATGTTCGAATAATCAACCAAGATTCTAATCGAAAAAAAACTACTGTGGATACCACAGGAAATGAAAGATAAACATTGATACATCCTAAAATATGTTATCAAGATCCACAATGAAACCCTCACTGAGGTACAAAAGTACTATAGGCATAATGACCCAAATATATAGATGACAGAGGTATCATACCTTCTGCATGCCAAAGGCGTGTGCTGAGGAGGGTACGTAGAGGGGCGGGGGCGTCTCGGTGCTGGTCAGAGAGATGTTGTCCTGACTGGACAGGTCCATCTCCCGGATCACCTGGGGCTTCAGACGGCCATAGCGCATGCTGCAATGGCGCAGACTCTTCCTCTGCCATTTCTGGGTGGCATCGCCGTCCTTACTGACCCCGAACCAGTCCGCTGTGCCCCTGACACCACAAACACCAGCCACTCAGTCCGCGGGAAGCACACATCTCATCTCACAAACTCCAACCTATCCACAGAACTCTCTCTGATCACCTAGTTCCACAGTACTTCTCTTGTAGAGGGAGTCTGCTAACTCCAGCTATCTAGCACAGAGTGCATCAGTTATTAGCCTGAGAGATATAGAGCTGTCATTAGATGTCCCTCCTCAAAGCTCGATTTGGAAGACTGGGTGGGCAAACATGCAATGAACTGATAACGCCACACTTCCCAAGAATGGAAAAAAATGACTAATTGTTCTTGACTGCACTAGTAATAGGCCATCAACCAGAGAGAGGGAAGCCCAGACGTGTTCCAGTCCAGGCACACACGCCCACACACACACACACCCACACACATGCCCACACCCACCCACCCACCCACCCACCCACACACACACACACACACACACACACACACACACACACACACACCACACACACCGTCTCTCTCATGGGTCTGGTGTATATGTATTACTTTGTCTGCCTTTGCAGCATTACAGCACAGTAATAAAGTCATAAACATTTGAATAAATGTAAAGACTGAACACTCTCCACTCTCAAAGCATGCTGGAAGTATTCTGCTGCTGGAAATGAGAATGATATACTGCTCTCCCGGGAATAGACCCAGATTCTTCTGATAATTCGTAGGCGATCGAATAAACCCCTACTTCTGTATTTTTGTAAATAATACCTGGTTTACAATATCTAAGGAAGTCTCAAGGTTTTGCTTGCCTGAGGTAGAGAATCTCATGATAAGCTGTAGACCACACTATCTACCTAGAGAGTTTTCATCTGTAGTTTTCGTAGCTGTCTACATACCACCACAGACTGATGCTGGCACTAAGACCGCACTCAATGAGCTGCATTCCGCCATAAGCAAATGGGAATACGCTCACCTAGAGGTGGTGCTCCTTGTAGCCGGGGACTTTAATGCAGGATGCAGCATGTTAAATGTGCAACCAGAGGGGAAAAAACTCGGGACCACCTTTACTCCACACAGAGAGAAGCATACAAAGCTCTCCCTCGTCCTCCATTTGGCAAATCTGACCATAATTCTATCCTCTTGATTCCTGCTTACATGCAAAAATTAAAACAGGAAGCACCAGTGACTCGATCAATAAAAAGGTGGTCAGATGAAGCAGATGCTAAGCTACAGGACTGTTTTGCTAGCACAGACTGGAATATGTTCCAGGATTCCTCCAATGGCATTGAGGAGTACACAACATCAGTCATTGGCTTCATCAATAAGTGCATCGATGACGTCGTCCCCACAGCGACTGTACGTACATACCCCAACAAGAAGCCATGGATTACAGGCAACATCCACACTGAGCTAAAGGCTAAAGCTGCCGTTTTCAAGGAGTGGGACTCTAACCCGGAAGCTTATAAGAAATCCCGCTATGCCCTCCGACGAACCATCAAAGTGTCAATACAGGACTAAGATCGAATCGTACTACACCGGCCCTGACACTCATCGGATGTGGCAGGGCTTGCAAACCATTACAGACTACTAAGGGATGCACAGCCGAGAGCTGCCCAGTGACACAAGCCTATCAGACTAGCTAAACTACCTGTATGCTCGCTTCGAGGCAAATAACACTGAAACATGCATATGAGAGCACCAGCTGTTCCGGAAGACTGTGTGATCACGCACTCCGAAGCCGATGTGAGTAAGAACTTATCACAGGTCAACACTCACACGGCCAGACGGATTACCAGGACGTGTACTGCGAGCATGCACTGACCAACTGGTGTCTTCACTGATATTTTCAACCTCTCCCTGTCCGAGTCTGTAATACCAACATGTTTTAAGCAGACCACCATAGTCCCTGTGCCCAAGAACACTAAGGTAACTTGCCTAAATGACTACCGACCTGTAGCACTCACATCTGTAGCCATGAAGTGCTTCGAAAAGGCTGGTCATGGCTTACATCAACACTATTATCCCAGAAACCATAGACCCACTCCAATTTGCATACCGCTCTAACAGATCCACAGATGATGCAATCGCTATTGCACTCCACACTGCCCTTTCCCACCTGGACAAAAGGAGCACCTGTGTGAGAATGCCATTCATTGACTACAGCCCAGCGTTCAACACCATAGTGCCCTCAAAGCTCATCAATAAGCTAAGGACCCTGGGACTAAACACCTCCCTCTGCAACTGGATCCTGGACTTCCTGACGGGCCGCCCCCAGGTGGTAAGGGTAGGTAACAACACATCCGCCACGCTGATCCTCAACACAGGAGCCCCTCAGGGGTGCGTGCTCAGTCCCCTCCTGTACTCCCTGTTCACTCATGACTGCACGGCCAGGCATGACTCCAAAACCATCATTAAGTTTGCCGATGACACAACAGTGATAGGCCTGATCACCGACCAAGACGAGACAGCCTATAGGGAGGAGGTCAGAGACCTGGCCGTGTGGTGCCAGGACAACAACCTCTCCCTCAACGTGATCAACACAAAGGAGATGATTGTGGACTACGGGAAAAAGAGGACCGAGCATGCCTCCATTCTCATCGACGGGGCTGATGTGGAGCAGGTTGAGAGCTTCAAGTTCCTTGGTGTCCACATCACCAACAAACTAACATGGTCCAAGCACACCAGGACAGTCATGAAGCGGGCACGACAAAACCTATTCCCCCTCAGGAGACTGAAAAGACTTGGCATGGGTCAAAGATCCTCAGATCCTCAAAAGGTTCTATAGCTGCAACATTGAGAGCATGGTTGCATTACTTCCTGGTTTGGCAACTACTCGGCCTCTGACCGCAAGGCACTACAGAGGGTAGTGCGTACGGCCCAGTACATCACTGGGGCCAAGCTCTCTGCCATCCAGGACCTCTATACCAGGTGGTGTCAGAGGAAGGCCCTATTGTCGAAGACTCCAGCCACCCTAGTCATAGATTGTTCTCTCTTATACCGCACGGCAAGCGGTACCGGAGTGCCAAGTCTAGGTCCAAGAGGCTTCTAAACAGCTTCTACCCCCAAGCCATAAGACTCCTGAACATCTAATCAAATGGCCACCCAGACTATATATCAAATGCCCCCCCTCCCCTCCCCCTCTTTTACACCACTGCTATTCTCTGTTATCATCTATGCATAGTCACTTTAATAACTCTACCTACATGTACAAATTACCTCAACTAACTACTAACAACTAATTTGTTTTGACAAGCTAACAATCGATGTAAGTCATGTTTTTTTAAGGGAGATTTGGCCATTTAAGTAAAATCAAACCTACAATGGAGTTGATTTGATCGTGTTTCGATGTTCCAAACATATTGCTCACCACATGTCTTCTGCAGAGGGACAACAGGGAGCCAGGCGAAAACGAGTTTTGATCAGTCATGGAGATAAAAGTGCTGAAAACAAAAAGTCTCTCTATTTAAAAAGAAGATGGAGAACAAGCTCTTAAGGAAAAATACTTGGGACTTTGGTGTAAAATAATATTGCGATAGTTGATACGATATATTGACAAAAAAAAATATTACGATATGGAACTATCGATTTCTTCCCTCACCACTACTACCCACTGAACTGGTTTTCTCCTGGCTCTCTCTTGTCCCTCTACAGAAGACATATGGTGAGCAATATGTTTGGAACATCGAAACACAATAAAATCACAGTATCAAATAGAAATACATATATACTCGTGAGAATCATGATATTATTGTATCATGAGGTCCCTGGGAATTCCAAGCCCTACTCCCTAACAACAGTAATTATAGCCCACTAAACTCCTACTGTACCTGTTGCATGTAAAGGATTATTCTGGGTAATATGGACAAATCATTTGAAATACTGTGTCCTGTGTTCCCCTGGGTTGTGGATGGATGTACTATCTCTATCAGTCTGTTAGTGACATGATTGAATTTCTGGCATTCCAGACCAGCTGCCCTGTCCTCCAGGTCGTGGCGTGTCATCAGAGTCTGTCAGTCTGCCATCCGTGACCTCTGAGGCTATAAATAGACCTCTGCCTGATGGAACATCTGGAGCGACTCTCTCCCGCTCCCTCTGGCTCTCTCGCTCTCTCTACCTCTCCGGGTCTCTCGCTCTCTACCTCTGCCCCCCTCTCTAGCCCTCTACCTCTGCCCCCCTCTCTCGCCTTCTACCTCTGCCTCGCTCTACCTCTGCCTCGCTCTACCTCTGCCTCGCTCTACCTTGGTCTCTCTCTCTCTCTCTTTTTAATGGCATGGGAAACATATGTTTATCAAATTAGATTTGTTTTCAAATTCTTTGTGGGTCTGTGTAATCTGAGGGAAATAAGTGTCTCTAATATGGTCATACATTTGGCAGGAGGTTAGGAAGTGCAGCTCAGTTTCCACCTCATTTTGTGGGCAGTGTGCACATAGCCTGTCTTCTCTTAAGATCCAGGTCTGCCTTTGGCGGCCTTTCTCAATAGCAAGCTCTCTCTCTCTCTGCCTCTCTCTCTCTCGGCCTCTCTCTCTCTCTGCCCCTCTCAGCCTTTGCCTCTTTTTTTCTGTGAGCTGTTTTCTATTGAATCATATAATCTGTACATTCAATAAGGATGACAATACATTGTTCTCTGCCTCTGCCAGTCTAATCTAATCAGGTGCTGCAGAAGGCCAAGCTAACCCAACCCTGCCGCTATACACAAACTAACCAGAGTGGCTTAGTTTAAAAAGCAACTCAGGTTAGTTTAAGACTCAGTCAAACGCAAGTATGGTCTTTTAATGACTGTAACATCAAATCAGTGGACATGTATTCTATGGTCCCTAACTCACACAGAGATTCATAAAGTCTGAGGCGACATTATTGTTGCTTAGTCTTTGGCCTGACCACAATGGAATGCGGTGGTTGTTGTGTATTCCAGGAAAATGGCAGGTCCCTGTGTTAGGCTCCTTTATTATGACCAATTCAGTGTGAGTCAGATGTGTCAATGAGGTGAGTCATATAACAAAACCAGTCATAGCACAAAGAGAAAACAACAGCACCCCTGAAGAGAGGCTTATAGCTATAGGCAATGGAAGACAGTTCATTCAGTTCATTCAAGCTGTGTTTTTATGCCAGATGCAGTTTTCTATCTTACGGAGACCCTGCACCCTCTTGATAATTATCTCTGTTCTGAACTTCATACTCTTTGTACTCCCTAGATCTGAGCCATTACCAACATAACCTAGGACACAAACATTGGTGGGGTAAACACTCAGCTAAACCTGTGTCAGTATGTTATCCATCACAGGATGTTCTGGCTCCCCATGGTTGCATACTGTATGTTACTGTAATCAGACAGGAAGTGCTGTCCTCATTGGCCAGTGTACTGTAGGCCCAGTCTGACCTCTGACCTCTGGCCTGCAGTACCTGAGCAGGGTTCTGGAGAGAGAGTGATGCTTCCTGGGGCCGCGGCGAGATGCCCGCTGACCCTTAACGGGCACTGTGTTAATCCGCTCAAAGTGCACCCTTCTGCTGCTGGAGACGGGCAGGGGGAGAGGGTAGGGAGGTGAGAGGAGGAGGAGGACAGGGGGAGAGGGTAGGGAGGTGAGAGGAGGAGGAGGACAGGGGGAGAGGGTAGGGAGGTGAGAGGAGGAGGAGGACAGGGGGAGAAGGTAGGGAGGTGAGAGGAGGAGGAGGACAGGGGGAGAGGGTAGGGAGGTGAGAGGAGGAGGAGGACAGGGGGAGAGGGTAGGGAGGTGAGAGGAGGAGGAGGACAGGGGGAGAGGGTAGGAAGGTGAGAGGAGGAGGAGGACAGGGGGAGAGGGTAGGAAGGTGAGAGGAGGAGGAGGACAGGGGGAGAGGGTAGGAAGGTGAGAGGAGGAGGAGGACAGGGGGAGAAGGTAGGGAGGTGAGAGGAGGAGGAGGACAGGGGGAGAGGGTAGGGAGGTGAGAGGAGGAGGAGGACAGGGGGAGAGGGTAGGGAGGTGAGAGGAGGAGGAGGACAGGGGGAGGGGGTAGGAAGGTGAGAGGAGGAGGAGGACAGGGGGAGAGGGTAGGAAGGTGAGAGGAGGAGGAGGACAGGGGGAGAGGGTAGGAAGGTGAGAGGAGGAGGAGGACAGGGGGAGAAAGTAGGGAGGTGAGAGGAGGACAGGGGGAGAGGGTAGGGAGGTGAGAGGAGGAGGAGGACAGGGGGAGAGGGTAGGGAGGTGAGAGGAGGAGGAGGACAGGGGGAGAGGGTAGGAAGGTGAGAGGAGGAGGAGGACAGGGGGAGAGGGTAGGGAGGTGAGAGGAGGAGGAGGACAGGGGGAGAAGGTAGGGAGGTGAGAGGAGGAGGAGGACAGGGGGAGAGGGTAGGGAGGTGAGAGGAGGAGGAGGACAGGGCAGGGGGAGGGTGGAGAAGGTAGGAAGGTGAGAGGAGGAGGAGGACAGGGCAGGGGGAGGGTGGAGAAGGTAGGAAGGTGAGAGGAGGAGGAGGACAGGGGGAGAGGGTAGGGAGGTGAGAGGAGGAGGAGGACAGGGGGAGAAGGTAGGGAGGTGAGAGGAGGAGGAGGACAGGGCAGGGGGAGGGTGGAGAAGGTAGGAAGGTGAGAGGAGGAGGAGGACAGGGCAGGGGGAGGGTGGAGAAGGTAGGAAGGTGAGAGGAGGAGGAGGACAGGGGGAGAGGGTAGGGAGGTGAGAGGAGGAGGAGGACAGGGGGAGAAGGTAGGGAGGTGAGAGGAGGAGGAGGACAGGGCAGGGGGAGGGTGGAGAAGGTAGGAAGGTGAGAGGAGGAGGAGGACAGGGCAGGGGGAGGGTGGAGAAGGTAGGAAGGTGAGAGGAGGAGGAGGACAGGGGGAGAGGGTAGGGAGGTGAGAGGAGGAGGAGGACAGGGCAGGGGGAGGGTGGAGAAGGTAGGAAGGTGAGAGGAGGAGGAGGACAGGGGGAGAGGGTAGGAAGGTGAGAGGAGGAGGAGGACAGGGCAGGGGGGGGGAGAAGGTAGGAAGGTGAGAGGAGGAGGAGGACAGGGCAGGGGGAGAGTGGAGAAGGTAGGAAGGTGAGAGGAAGAGGGTGGGAGGTAGAGGAGGACAGGGCAGGGGGAGAAGGTAGGAAGGTGAGAGGAGGGTGAGAGGTGGAGGAGGACAGGGCAGGGGGGGGGGGGTAGGGAGGTGAGAGGAGGAGGAGGACAGGGAAGGGGGAGGGTGGAGAAGGTAGGAAGGTGAGAGGAGGAGGAGGACAGGGG